>NC_070611.1:3905716-4221074 GCF_027172205.1 Podarcis raffonei
AGGATAAATGTAAAGCACATGGACAGGGAGAGGATACTGTTTTTGCTGATGCAGCTGGAGTGGATCTATAGCAGGGGTCTGCAACCTTTAAGACAAAAAGAGCCACTTGGACCCGTTTCCGAAGAAAAAAAAACTGGGAGCCGCAAAACTCGTCATTATAAAAATAACTTTTTTGTCACTTTTTTATTATTTCTTTGTTTGACCCCTCAGAATTACTCCTCCTCATAGAAATAAACGTTAAATTAACAAGTTACATTTTTGTGTGTGTGTGTTCTTCACTCCCCTTCAAAACAGTGACCAGCGTACATGCCCCCTTTCAATGCAGTGACCAACGTACATGCCCCTTACAATGTAGCGGGCGGGAAGGTGACGTCAGGACGGTGCGTGACTAACACACGCACTGCCCCCATGCGACGTCACAACCAGTACAGCGCCTGCCACAGTGGGGAGTGTTGGGGCGCACAATGCGCCTCCTCCCCTCGCTAGTATCCACCCCGGAGCCACGGCAAAGGTGTAAAAGAGCCACATACAGCTCTGGAGCCGCGGGTTGCAGACCCCTGATCTATAGGCTTGGGCTACCTGGGCTGTAGATGACACGTAACACTTTGATGGCTAGCTTCCGTTAGTTTTATGGCGTTGATCTTCATTAAGGAAGTGGAAGAGAGGACATGCCAGATATTTCTCCCAGCCTGAACCTGCTGCTTTAGCTTTATGCTGTATCTGTATTTACAGTAAATGTTCTGTCACCAAGGCTAATATGTACCAGGCATAATCCTTAGTAATTCACGGTATCTCAGCTATATAAGTTTTCCAGTGCCCTGTACAGCAGAGTATAGAATTGTATCTGTATCCCTCTCCTGCTTCATAAAAAAATGAAGCTGCCAAAATTCTGTACCTGGAACATTTCACAGGGAGTGGAGAAGACACTTTTCTCTCTCTCCAACCCCCAGTATTTCAGAGCCCAGACAACTAATCTTCAGACGCATATATATCTTGCTGGCCCAGGATTCCATTCACTAAGTGTTACGAAGGATGACAGTTGCAACCAAAATTATTCAAGCCCAGTTGCAAATCAGGTTTATAATAAAAATTTACAGACTTTCAGCTGTTTGCAGTGAGAAAATCAAACAAAAGCAATTGAAGTAGCTCAAAAACAATATCATCAATTAAATGATATTTTTAGGCTGGATAAAGGAGCTGGTTTTGGTAAAGAACTTTCAAGATTGCAGAGAGAACTTCTGGAAAATAATGAAAAAATTCTGTCAAAAATATATAAATTGGTGCTGGAGTGGGAAACAAAAGATGAGGAAGTAAAATCTGTAATGATTCATTGGGCAAAAGATGTGGGACATAACATACAAATTACTTCATGGGGAAAGTTATGGAATAAAGATAAAAAAATTACTGCTTGCTGTCTATTAAAAGAAAATATTATGAAAATGATGTATAGATGGTATCTGACTCCTACAAGACTTGCAAAAATGTATAAGAACAGAACCAACATATGTTGGAAGTGTAAAGTTAAGGAGGATACATTCCACCATATGTGGTGGACATGTAAAATAGCTGAGCCCTTCTGGGAAAGGATTTACAATGAACTGAAAAAAATGGTATAACTTTATTGAATACATTAAAGAACACTATGAGAGTTTAAAAACATTATCAGGATTCACATAACGCTTGTAATTTAAATTAACAAAGGATAACAACAGAGTATAACAAAGTTAGATAAAGTAATTAGAGGCAGTTAAAAGGGGAAGAATTCTGGAAGCCAGGGGAGGGTGGGAGGAAGTGCTGGGGTTCAGGGAACCTCATAAAGGTATTGATATGAATATGGTTTTCTTAAAATAAGTGTATATGTCTGTGTGTATATGTATACAGTGGTACCTCGGGTTACATACGCTTCAGGTTACAGACTCAGAAATTGTACCTCGGGTTAAGAACTTTGCTTCAGGATGAGAACAGAAATTGCGGCGTGGCAGTAGCAGGAGGCCCCATTAGCTAAAGTGGTGCTTCAGGTTAAGAACAGTTTCAGGTTAAGAATGGACCTCTGGAACGAATTAAGTACTTAACCCGGGGTACCACTGTATGTGTGTGTGTTTTTAAAAAAGATTTTTTTTTTTTTGAAATTTTGAAAAGAATTAGAATAATAATAATGAAATAGCTCAACACAACAGGTGCTTCAGGTGGTTTCCCCAAATTCAACTGAAACTGCAACTTATACTGGCTTGTCCAGTCTCACTATTATTCAGCCTCTCCATGGCAAGCATCTTTAGTATTTAGTCGAGCAGCCTTGGGCTGCTGTGACGTGCTGTAAACGAGATCCATAGCCAGATAGCAGCTTCCAGCAGCATTCCTGAGGAATCTGAGCCCATTCCTCGCATCAGAGATTTTCTGTGGGGTTCAGGTCAGGTGACTGTGATGGCCACTGTAGAACCTTCCAGGACTATTTCTGCAACCAAACCTTGGTGGAATTTGAGGTATGCTTGGGATCGTTGTCCAGTGACACCGAAGCTTCAGCTTCTTCACAATCCTCCTAGGATTTCATGATACTTCAATGAATCCAGCCTGCCTTCCACAGGCTGCAAGTTCCAGTGCGGGAGGGTGCAAAGCAGCCCCAGAGCACCTCCAAGCCAGCACCATGCTTCACTGTGGGCAGAGTGTTCTCTTCAGAGTACGCAGCATTCTTCTTCCTGCAGTCATAGCACTGATCCAAGGAGCCGAAAAGTTCCGATTTTGTTTCGTTGCTCCACAGAACAGAATCCCAAAACTCTGCAGCTTATTTATATGATTTTGAGTATATTGGAGTTGACTTTTCTTGTGCTTTGGGGTCACTACTGGTGTACGTCTTGGAGTTCTGGCATGGAAAGCATATGTGTTTTAGTCTGTGCTTTACTGTGTTCACTGAAACCTCAGTGCCCACTGCCACCATGTCTTGCTGCAGCTCTTTTGCAGTCACTTGAGGGTTTCCCCCCAGCCTGCCCTCTCAGAAATCTGGTTGCTGCCTCAGATAGCTTCTTTTTTCTGCCCCGTCCAGGTAGTGTAGCTTTGAACTTGCAAACTGTGCTTCCAACAGTGTGTCTAGGAACGTTCAGTGCCTTTGCTATCTTTTTGTATCCTTCGCCTTGTTTGTGAAGGGCGATAATCTCTTCTCTTACCTTCTTGGACCATTCTCTTAACCTACCTATATTTCTACCATGCAGCCAAATTTGACACTCAGCAAACCCCTAGTCAGTTCAGGTATTTCGTGTGTTGCAGCTGAAGCACACCTGGTGCAACTAATTAAGCCCTTGATTGGTTACATCAGGTGTGTTTGAGAAAAAACCTGTTGTATTTGTGCTGTTGTTACAGATTCTATTCAGGGGGTTGAATAATAGTGAGACAGGAGAAGCCAGTATAAGTTGTATTTTCAGCTGAATTTGGGGAAATGAAGCATCTGTTGTGTTGAGCAATTTCAATTGCTTTTGTTTGATTTGCTCATTGCAAACAGCTGAAAGTCTGTAAATTTTGAATAATTTCGATTGCGACTATCTACCATATGAATTTACAGCTGGCTAAACTCCCAAAATCAATCCTAAATTATTAAATTGATGCCCCATCAAGGCATCAATTTTGTTTAGAGGTGCCAGCAAACACAGTTTGTGAAATGGCATTGTCATTTGCACAGATGCTGGCTTGATCCCGCCCCTGTCTCCTTGGTAACTGAGATGTCTGCTTCTTGCTGCACTTCACAAGGTGTTAGAATAAATTCTAAAAAGCGAGAATGTAAACTGAGGGATTAAGCAACGTTCAGCGGCTGCAAATACAAGGGGGAGGGTTAATCCTCCATTTAAGCTTTATGAATGAAGCTGCAAGAGAGTTGAACTTTGGCATGGCACTTTCTGATTGCTGCCTCTGGTCTGTTAGGCTTCTGTGTGTTTGAGTGGCCTTGCAAGCAACGGTGGAGCTGCTGCTTAAATCTTCTTTTGTGTCTTTGTCTGTGCCAGCACTGATGTAGTCTATTGAACATGGTGCCCATTCAGGACCAGATTTTCCACCACTCAGAATACATAGGTGCCTGGAGTCTGGCACATGGCAGATGAGAAGCGGGGAAGGATGAGGGTGTGAATGAAAGAGGCTGGATTGTGATGTGTTCTTGGGGACGTGGAAAATAAGGATGTGCAGGGGGCATATAGAATAGAAGAATGTTGAAGCGCCAAAATACATTACATGAAATTGCTTGTGCATCTGTTGTTGGATGCTAGTATTTCACTTAGGTGGGAGATTTGATTGCTTTCTTACGTTATGGGGGTGCAATTTAAAGTAAACCTTCAAAGAAAAAAATGACGCCAACCCCCTCCGCCAAACCTGCGCTAGCCCTTTCCATAACATGCTAGTTTTGTTTGATTTGCAGGAGGACATTTCAATGTTTGATTCTCGTTTGAAGTGGCCACAAGCAAAAAGCTGTACCACTTGCCTTTCTAATAATGTATGTTTCAGCTCATATATGGAGGCCAGCAACAAGACCCTGATTGGTCGGCAAACAGCAGGCTCCAAACTCTCTTGTTTTATTTATTAAAATTATATCTTTCCCTTCTTCTCAAAGGAGCCTCGAATGGCTAACAACAAGTAATAAAACAATAAAAGCATCTTTTTTTTTAAAAAAAGTGTTTATCACATCATGTTGTGGTAGTTTGTGGCAACCTATGTATTTTTAAAGAAGAAAAATGGTTCTGCATGATTAGCAAAAGCCACTAACAGAAACAAACTATTTACATTTTACAACCTGTCAGCTCCAAGCTTGTGGCTGGCAAATGTGTGGCATCTTGCATAAAACCCTAAAACATAATGAGAACAGCTCTTGGGGAGAGCATTGGGGGCCTCTGTTGTGTAGAGCCTGTGCAGCTGGTGACCAGCAGTCCACATGAAGCCACCCAGCCATTTTCTTTGGTTTACCAAGTATTTGACAGTTTCTCTGATTTTGCAGTCCCAGGGAGGCAGCACTTGGTGGCCCACCACATGCCCCTGGTGTGCTGCCTGAATCGCAACTTGTGTGTGCTGGTTCAGTTTTACAACATTTTTCTTGCAATTTTTGCAGCTGGTTATGAGCTGAAGCTATAAACCTTGTTGTTCTCTTTATAAATCCCATTGTAGCTAGCAGGACACAACTGCAAAATATGTGGTTTTTGAGGGTTTGTTAAGACCTCAGTTCTCCTGTGAGCTAACTTTTCATCTGCCAGCTTTAGAAGGGAACAGATGTTCTCCAAACCAGACAGGCTATAACTGTGCATGCTGTTGGAACTAGGCATTCTGCAGGAATGCAATCTCCCTCCCCACACAAACGCAAGGTTCCCAAGCAACCCAGCCTTGCCTAAAGCAGGCTTGGGGGACGTGCACCTGTGGACATTGTTGGGAACAAAATCCTGTTCTGCAAATGCTGAAGTGAAGTAAGGAGTTGGACTAGATGACCCTTGGGGCCCCTTCCAACTCTGATTCTATGATCGTTTGCAGATTGCTTAATTTAGTTGTGGCTTCTGAAGGGTTGAAAAACATGTTTAACATTGTCGCTTCATTACTTCAGGTATTTGCAGAATCCAGAAAATGATGAGTGATGCAAGTGAGATGCTGGCTGCCGCTTTGGAACAGATGGATGGCATTATTGCAGGTAGAACATTAACCCAATGTTTTCTTTTAATCTGCTTGATTGCCCTTTTGCTCCTGGAGGGGATGTGTTCTGGAGTAGGAAGCCACTGAGCATGGTGAATTTCTCTCTTCGGAGAATCAAACCGAAACTTCTCTTTGCAAATTCATTCAAACCAAACCATTAACTTGCTTGAAGCAGCTCTCTGCTTCGCCCTCACCATCTGCTTTTCAAAGCTGTGAGGTGATGTGGCTCCTACTGTTCATTTGAGGGAGGATACCCCCCCCCCAAGTATAGGTTAAAGTGTTGTGCGTGTTGGAGGTTATCAAAGGGAGAAGGGCCACGAGGAGCAACCTGGATTATGTTAGCACAGAAAAGGGGATGAAGTGGTAAAATTGTGCCTGGACTATGGCAGAGGTGGCAGGTGGGGGAATTGCACTGTTGAACAGCTTTTTCATGGAGATAAACATTACCTACTCATAACAAATCAGCATATAAGAAGGGTAGGCCTGCATTACCTTTATGTACTAGGGTTTTGGGCATGTTCCCATCGATGGTCCACATTCCCCCCCCCCATCTAAAGTAGCACAGCCCAATAACAGTTGGATCACCTCATCAGCTATTTGTGAGAACTAGGTCTCAACTGCACTGTCTCTCTCACTCAGTTCTGAAATATATCCCCAGGGGAAGGGATCTTCCGGCCAGGCACACTAGCATTTTGGTTTGATTTCATGCCAAGCCAAGCTGTGCAAACAGCTGTTTAAACTAGAAAAGTATTCTGAGTGGGTGCAGAAGACATGAAGGTGCCGAGTTTCCAGATTAGTGATGTTATTTCCCTTGCAAAATACTTTCTGAAATGGATAATAGCATATTATTTCCTCCCATCCATCTCATTTCAGTCATATAGATTTTCTAAGGATTTGCATCATAAATACATGTGTCCAACAGATGTGAATATAGCATATTTCTACTTACAATTGCATTTGCGTTTCCTTAAAGGTTATTGCCTCCAGACTGACCTTGATAAGGCAATTAAAGGAATACGAATAAAATATCCAAATTATCAACACTATTTTGTAGGAAAAGGACCACATTTTGTCAGTGAAGTACTTGAAAAATATTAACTTATATCAATACTCAAACGTATGTGGCTTTATCACTGTATTTTTCCATCTATAAGACGCACCCATGTATAAGATGCCCCCTATTTTGGGGGACTCAGATTTAAGAAAATGGGGGAGATGGCCCAGAGTATAGGGCGCCTCCTAATTTTTGAGATTATTTATTAAGGAAAAAAACATAGTCTTATACATGGAAAAATAACTGTATTTATTTATTTATTTTGGGGGGAAAGGCTTAGCTCCTGTGAATTTGTCTAATCCTATCAGCCTTGATAGTAAAACAGAGCTTCTGTGTTCAGGAGCAGATTATTATTATTTATTATTATTACTCCTGAACTGCAGATGTGAGAGAGAACAGGGAAGGTATGTTGCTATCATGCACTCCTTGTGAGCTTCCCAGAGGCCCCTGGCTCTTGTTTTTCTGGACCCCGTTGGACCGAGGCCTGAACCAGCAAGGTGGATGCACCTTGCATAATACAGCACCTTATGCGATGTTGCAATAAATAAAATCCACAAAATGAGAAAGAACAACCTGTGCTCTTCCTCTAAATACCGTATTTTGCCATGTATAAGACAACCATTTTCCTTTATAAAAATTTAGTGATAAATTGGGGGTCATTTTATACACGGGTTAATATGGTGAGGAGCCAGAGCAGAGGATCGTCGAAAGACAGCTCAGTGAACTTTCAAAAGAAGTTCAACACCTCCTTTAGCTGAATTACCTCTTAGTTATTGGCATGCATATATGCTAGTGAAGTAGATGGCCTGAACTTGGACAGAAGAGACCTTGGTCCAGATTCCCACTCAGTCATGGAAGTCATTGTGTGACCTTGGATCTTCATTATATCTTTCAGCCTCACTTTCCGAACAGATGCCCCATGAGAGTTACTTAGGGCAGGATATAAATATGATAGAAAGATAAATACTCTATTTGTAAGATTTATATCTTCCCTTTCATTGTAAGCAATTATGGATTAGGGCACATTCAAATGAAAAACTAGGCAAAACCAGTCAATTAAAGAGTAAATTCATTTCAAATTTGAAATTCTTAACCCGTTTTACTGTGTTAATCCTGGCTGGAGGGAAGAGATGGGTTTTCAGCTGGCACCAAAAAATGAGTGCAGAGGCCTGTGCTTTTGGAGGTCTCTGGTCCACACAAACAGCTTGCTGCAAAGAGGCCTGTGGCAATTGAAAGCCGGCCTTCACGCAGAAATGGTTGCATGTGTCGTCACCTGGGCTTGCTCTCTTATCTTGCTTCCTGGGCATCCGACTTCGGAGCACAGATGCTCAAACGTCTCTCCTTGCAAAAGCTGTAGCCTTTGCTGCCTAAAGCACAGTTCACAGCTTCCCATTGTCTTCTCTCCCCTAGCACTAATAGTTAAAGGATTCCCTTGCATCCACACAACATACTGTGATGCCTCAAAAATTCTGTTCTTCAGAATTGTTGAGGTCACAGCTGATGCCTTCTGTGTGACTGTAGTGTTAAAGCTCAGTTAATGGCTGCTATTGAGGCATTAATTAAACCATATATGTTGCAAAGGCTGCCCTGCAAGCAGCAAGACCAGAGGCCTGGATTGGATATATAGCATAAGAGCAATTTTCATAACACTTTACAAGGTGACTTCAGGTTTAGGCAGACCCGTCTACACCACTATGCAGTAAACTAACTGTCATAATTCATTTGTATACTGTAAATTAGTCACCCACATAATCTGGTTTGTAGGGTTTAATGTGCAATTATTCAAAACTGCAAGCTTGTATAAATCAACGGTAGTACACAGGACACAGAACTCATGTATTGCAGCAGAGATACCTGAAAAACCTGGGTTTGAATCCCGACGAAGCCTTGAAGTGCTCAAGGTAACTTTTGAGCGAGTTACATTCCCTCAACCCTGCTCATAAAGGGTGAAGAGGGAAAAAATGGGATAACCTATATTCTTGCTTAAGACCTTGGAAGAAACGTAGTTCAGAAATACATAAATAAACAGCTGAATATTTTCTTCATGTCACTACAACATTGGTCACACCTTTTATCAGGCAATATGCTCGCCAATTTGGGTTGATTTTTAACCTCCATTTTTGTGGCAGCTCTTTCATTATTTTGACTCTGTTTCCCTCTCCTCTGCCCCACACATGCACATGTGCTGTAGTCAAGTGTTTAAATATTTGTGCTGTCTAGGTTCCAAGGCTCTGGAATATTCGAATGGCATATTTGACTGCCAGTCCCCGACTTCTCCATTCATGGGGAGCCTGCGAGCGCTGCATCTCGTGGAGGATTTGCGTGGCTTACTGGAGATGATGGAAGCGGATGAAAAAGAAGGATTGCGGTGTCAAGTCCCAGATTCGACAGCAGAGATTTTGATGGAATGGTTGCAGAGCCAAATGGTAAGGCATTTGCATGGGTTATTGGCAAATACAATGTATGTAGACATACAATGTGGGTATATATGTGCACTGCTTCTGTGTTTGATCTTAATGTGCACTGCTTAATGATTGTCAAATACTGCAGTGCTGCTAAATGCATATCAAAGCCCCACGTTGCCACGCTGCATTTTTGCTTGATTCCCTTAGGCTGTTTCGTCAGGTTGCTTCCTTTCTGTGTTCCTTTCACAATGATACAGAATACATTATATGTACTTAATTTTGTCTTCATCCCTGTTTTGAAAAATAATGCCGCATGCTTTTCCCCAATTTTTCTGATTTGAAGGTGTGAAGCTAGGGTTGCCTAATGTCCAGATTTTCCCAGACTTGTCCTCTTTTGCAAAGGTAAAATCACCATCCAGGCTGATTTTTAATATTTTGCAGAACGTCCGGCTTTTTATTTTCTCTACCATTATTACCAGGGCTGCTCTAGGACTTGCAGTGGTGAGGCCTCATGCAGCCTCCCAGGGCTGCTCCAGGCTTTGTGGTGGTTCCAGTGGCTGCCAGGCCTGCCATGGCCTTTCGGGGGCCGCGCTGGGCCTGGCAGCGCCTCCGTCTGGAGACACAGCGTCTCGTGAGCAGGAGGCCGAGTCTCTTGTAGAGAGGCATATATCCGTTAGAACATCCAGATTTCTTGACAAGGCTTTACAAATTTGTGTAATAAAGGGGGTAGAAATAGAGTAGAAATGTAAACCACGATTATTAGCAGTATGATTGTTGTTGTTTTTATGTGTGTAATGGCTGCTCGCTAAACAAAGTAAAATGGAAGGTAAGAGAGGGGAGGCACTGGCGGAGGAAGAGGAGTGCGTGGGGAGCGTCCTGCAGCGCAATCCCGGCAGGGTTCCATCGCGGCTGCCCCCCCCACTCATGCTGGGTGCCCCGCCCCCAGGACGTGCGCCACCCCCCCGCCTGCTCTCCGCCCCCCCCCCCCCGGTGCCAGAGCATGAAGCTTTGCCACTGAGGGCAGGGCAGGAGGGGGTGAGCGATGGAGATACGGGATGGGGAGGTGCCTTGAATTTCTCTCTCAAAATGCTAGAGGGTATGTCATTTTCATTTTCAATATGTCATTTAAATATTTCAATACACCTGCACAGAAACTATTCCTACTGTTTTTCTTCCTCCCCCCTCTTTCCTGGCCCACCTACAAATGTGCCCTCTTATTGCTCTTTGGAATATGGCAACCCTAGCAAAGCCCAGACTCCTGGTAAAACTGTTGGATATTTTTAAGAATTCATGCGCCAGTCTTGGTTCAATTGATTCAATCTGCCTTGTGGCTGTTCTTATTACTCTAAATTTTATATTGTACCTTAAGATCCCAGCTCACGTTGAGCATGACAGTGTTTTTACATAGCAGTGCTGTACTGAATGTTTGTGGGATTTAATTTGTAAGAAACTTGACATTTTGGGTTGGGAGGATCTTCTTCTGGAAGAGGTTGGTCTTTGTAAAATATGGTGAATAACTCACAGCGTAAGTTACTCATGTGATAACTTGATGGGGGAACGGCATCTTTTCCGTGTAAAAAAAGGAGGCTTTTTTCAGTGTATGGAAGAAGGGCAGGGGGATCGATGGAACCCTGTGGGTACCAGGGAAAGCCACAGGGTGCAAGTGTGCCTACGAGCAACACATTGGCAATCCATGCACAACATATTCTTCGGACAGGTCCAAAAATGGTAGAATACTGGAATGCAGTCTTGACAGAAATAATAAAAAAGTCATTGGATATAATAATAATAATAACAAAATTGGATATTAACTACCAGAAGGTCCTTTAATTGCATTATTTGGCTATCTTAAAAGACTGGTATCCCAAGATCTAGAAATGGCAGTGAATCTGCCAACAGATACTTGAATGGCCATTTGCCAAAAATGGAAAAAAGCTAGAACCTCCTACAATAGTAGCTTGTTTAAAAAGAATCTGGGAAATAGCTTATATTAAGTTAACTGAAGAAGAAGAGCAGCTGGAGAATAAATTTGTTGAGAAGAGGAGCCTGTTCGTTTCATAATGGAGCAATAGTGTGCAAGATACAGTGAGACCATTCCCAGTACTAGTGACGTAGTTAGTGTTAAATGAGGGCAAAGAAACAATGTGAATGTAATTCAACGACAAAAATATCGTATTTTTCCATGTATAAGATGAGGTTTTTTTTTCCCTTTAAAAAAAGGGTTTAAAATTGGGGCTCGTCTTATACATAGGTAGTGCTGAGGGGTGTTTTCTTAATTTGGAGTCCCCCAAAATAGGGGGCGTCTTATACATGGGGGCGTCTTCGACACAGAAAAATACGGTATATATGATTAGGCAGTTTAAGCATTTAGCACAATTATGAAAGGTAGTTAATTATTTGGTGCCTATTTGAACATAGTGGTGGTCATTTAATGATTGAGCAATAAACTGATGCAACTAGGATCAATAAAAACAGTGGGTTTTTTTTGTTTTGTTTTGTAGAAGGGCTGGTTTGATGTTCCAATATTTATGAGAAATAAGCTAGGTTAGAAGTTACGTTGCATCATTTAAAGTCAATAAAAGCCAAAAGTGAGTGGTGTGTGTTACCTAGTGAATAGAGATATTCCTCCCCAACCCCTCGATGACAGAGTGTGGAAATTCTCTGAAGCACTTAAAAAATGCACCGTCCATAAATGTTATATACACCACATTCTAGTTTGAAAGGGAAGTCGCCATTGTTTCTCTGCCCCAGTATGCGTTGCGGGGACTGGAGATTGTTGCAGCAGGCAAAACTCCTCCTCCCTCCTCCATTCCACTTTAAGACTATCACAAACAACAGACTTGGGCATTTGGGCAGGCCAAGTAAGGTATTTTACTCTTCCTTCCCTTTGCTTTTCAAGTTATTTAACATCCAGACTGAAGACAACTTCCGGAGATTGCAAAAAAAGCTTGCTCCCTACTTTGTGACTCTTCTGTTTGGCCCTAATAAAGGGCATTTCCCCAGACGACCTTTTATTGAGCATTCATCCCGACTGGTTTGCAGCGTTATCCAAAACTTTCCACTGCCATTTCCCCATCACTTTCCTCATGGCAAAATGCAGTCTTTGGGGGAAGTGAGTTTGTTGCGCATGACCCATCTCCTGTAGCCCTGAATTTTCTAGCATGTGATTGAATCCCACTTGAAAATAACAAGAGTCTGGAAGCACCCAAATATAATATGCTGCTGTTGCTGCTCGGATCCCGCCCCCCCCCCCGGACTAAGGCAGCTTGCTGCACAATTTGTGAGACCTCATCATGAGGTCTCAGCTCATGCTCCTCTGAGGGCAAACCAAGTCCTTTGCAGAGCATGTCAGCCTCCTCTTCCCCTTGGTAAGGACAACTTGTTATTGAGAATCGTCTTCCTTTCCCAGCCTCGGCTTTAGTTCAGTTCCAAAATTATTGCAGGCACCAAAAACAGCAGAGCCAAGGTGCCTGCCTGATGCCAGTGGACAGGGAGTTCTGGGTTCTGCTACACTGAAATATGGATTCCTTGCAAATGTGGAACAAATCCTGAGTGGCAATAAACATGAAGGATGCTTTTTCAAAGTGGAATCTTGCAAATACTTAATAGATTTGCTTTTTATTAGCCTTAAGATGCCATCTGCTGGAAGACAGGTGTCTGTGCAACCGCAGCTCAGAATCTCCTCAAACTTATAGGATGTGAAGCTTATAGGATGCAAACATGCATTCAATTATGTAGAGTGCATTGATATACCATGGTTGATACACATAAACCATTTAAAAGGAAGGGCCCATGGGAGAGGAGAGATCACACACTGGTTAATTTTTTCTTTCACAGGTGTCCTTTATTGTAAAAATGGGAGAAATAAAATTTGAGGAGTTTAGCAGGCTTGTAGGGGCAGTTCAGCCTGGACTTAACTTTGCTTTTAATCCAATTTAGTGTGAATTTAAGTGTGGTTTAGCAATAAAATACCTAGATTGAACCTCACACGTTTTCAACAAGAGATGTAGAGCACTGAGCTGCAGAGCAAAAAACACAGTATGATGATTATCGATTTAACAATATTTCCCCCCTGTCATGCCTTCGGGCAGCCTTTGTGTGTTCGTATCAATTTGATTTGCTTCAGAAGTTTTTAAATTATTATTATTATTATTATTATTATTATTATTATTATTATTATTATTTTATTTTGTCTTGCTGCTCAGCTGCATTTCTTTGCCTTGCAGCCATTTTTGGAAATGCTGAATGTGCAAGAAATGAATTTGGGTCATAGGAGGCGAGTTTCTCACTTCTCATTTTCAAGATCCCCTCCAACCTTCTGGTGCTGAATTATATATTTATTGCTTCAGGCCTCCTCAGTCTCGCTCATTATATTTCAGCATCTCAAAGACTAGGAAATGACCTCACTTGCACTTAGATGTTGCTTGTACATATAAAAATGTGCCTCACAGTGAATAAAATTCCATTCCCGTTCAACAAGGAAAATGTATTATTTAACCACAAATGGTTAAATTTCTTAAGATTCAGGCTGAAATTTCTGATTTTCAGAATCATATGTAGGATCCTGCTCTTGTGTGAGCAGACTATCTTCATAACACTCTTCTCAGGCAAGGGTTCCAACTGATCCAAACCTGTGCATAAGATGGGGATGTAACCTTTGCAGTACAGTATCTTTTATCGGTCTTCCATGAATCAAGACTCCCATCTCCTAGTAACTCATTACGAGCTGGACAGATTCAGGTACCAACCCAACTAATTGTGAATTTTGGCAATGTTTCTTCACCAGACTAGGGAGACCCGGTTTGGAACCTGCTCAACTACAAATCTCAATTCACACACTCTGGATAGATGGAAATAAAACTGGGGAAGGGGGAGAATCGTGTATTCTTATCTTTAGCTCAATGGAAGAATAAATTTGAATAGGTAACATACAAAAATTCTATTCTCACATTAATTATTTCTAGTTTGTTGAGAAGCATGTGATAGCATTGGCCTATGCTTTGTTTTTTGTTTTTTTAAAATGTGTCATCCAGCATTTAGCTTCCTCTTAGTTTTTGATTTAGGGGCATGACATAATCACCCTGTTGCTTTTTAGATTATTGAAATGTTTGTGGGTATGGCATTATCAGCCTTAGGGTGCTTCTTCTCCACATAGGATAATGCAGTGTGTGTGTGTGTGTGTGTGTGTGTGTGTGTAGCATTGGTGCTGCATCCTGAAGCATTTGTTGCACTCATCTGGAATTTTACTTGGTTCTATAATTTGAGTCGTTCTGATGGAACAGGCTTCAGCAGACCAATGTGTCCTTTGTTTTCCAGACCAACGGACATATATCCACAAATGGAGACGTGTATCAAGAGCGGCTTGCACGTTTGGAAAATGACAAGGAATCTCTTGTACTTCAAGTAAGTTCTTTTCCAAGTTTGTTCCTTCTTTGTTTCTATGAAGAATAGAGCATTTGATGTCCATTTGATCACTCTTGACTGTGGGTTCACAGTCAAGTTTATATCCTCCCCTCCTTAAAATTGTATCAGATGTGCAGGGATCAAGGCATAGAGAAAATGTTCTTGAAAGGAAGAAGAAAGGGAATTTTCCTTGAGGAAAAAATCCCACATTTCTCAGCTGCCATCAGCTTTGGCTGGTGGCTCAGCTGCACCCTGGTTTGCCAAGGAGAGCTTCCCTTCTGTTGTTTATGCTTCGATAATCTCTAGGTTAGATCACTGCAACATGTTATACATAGGGCTGCCTCTGAAGATGGTTCAGAAACTTCAGCTGGTACAGAAATTGGTGGCCAGGTTGCTCACAGGCAAGACAGCTTGAGCATATAACGGTGATCCTGGCCCAACTGCACTGGTTGCCAGTTAGTTTCCAGGCCCAGTTCAAAGTGCTGGTTTTGAGCTAAAAAGCTTTAAACCACAATACCTAAAGGATCACCGCTCCTCATATAATCATCTGAGGGCCTTCATCGTGTGCCTCGTCCACGAGAGGTCAAGAGAGTGACAACACAGAAACAGGTCTTTTCTGTGGTGGCTCCTTTTCTTGTGGAGCCACTCCAGGGAAGCTTGTCTGATGCCTTCATTACTTATCTTTAGGCACCTGGCAAAAACTTTCCTCTACACAGGGGGCAGTCGGA
Organism: Podarcis raffonei; assembly: GCF_027172205.1. Lineage (NCBI taxonomy): Eukaryota > Metazoa > Chordata > Lepidosauria > Squamata > Lacertidae > Podarcis > Podarcis raffonei. The sequence continues at coordinate 3,920,953 of NC_070611.1, forward strand.
GGAGCAACAAAGTAAGCAACAACATGGCTCTACAATTTTTAAGCTGGAATTGTAACGGTTTGAACCTTCCCAGAAAAAGACGTGAGGTTTTCCATATTTTAAAAAAGGAACAATTGGATTTGATTTGTTTGCAAGAAACCCACGTGACTAGAACACATAGAAAATTACTTGTTAATAAAAGACTGGGACAGGAATTCATTTCATCAGATAAGGTGAAAAAAAGAGGAGTGGTGATTTATGCTAAGGAAAAATTGGCCCCTAAGTTGATGTTTAAAGATGAACAAGGAAGATATTTGGCAATAGAAATACAAGTCCAAGGAGAAAAATTATTGATAATTGGGATTTATGCTCCGAATGAAGGGAAGTCAGAGTTCTTTAAGAAACTACATGAGACATTAATGGACTATATGGATTACAATATAATTATGATGGGAGACATGAATGGAGTGGTCTCTACAAATATGGACAAAGCACTAAGACAGGTGGTTTCCAAGGATGGGAGGCTACCTAAGACTTTTTTTGAAATGACAGATAACATGGACTTGATTGACATTTGGAGAACAAGAAACCCTCTGGAGAGAGAGGGAACTTTCTTCTCTGAAGCAAAATTGACCTGGACCAGAATCGATCAAATTTGGGTAACTAGTGGAATGGCACCTAAGATAAAGAAAGTGGAAATCTGCCCAAAAACTTGCTCCGACCATAATGCCGTAAAGATGGAAATGAACACAACAACAGCTGGCTCCTTCAGATGGAGGATGAATGACTCCCTATTTAGAGATGAAGAGGTGTACAGAAAGGCCCAGAAATCTATTAAGGACTACTTTGAGATAAATCTGAAAACAGAGGTGGAAAAAAGAACAATTTGGGACGCAAGTAAAGCGGTTATGAGAGGATTTCTGATACAGCAGAATACCCTGAAAAAGAAGAGGCAGAATGAAAAGAAAAACAAAATTTTGGAAAAAATAAAAGAAGGTGAAAAGAAACTGAGATCAAAGCCAAAGTCTCATGAAATCTTAAGAGAAATAAAGTATTACCAGAGACAATATATGGAACTGATGAATCAGGAGATAGAATGGAAAATAAAGTTAATGAGACAGAAGACATTTGAATCGGCAGATAAATGTGGAAAACTGCTGGCTTGGCAATTGAAGAAAAGACAAAAACTGAATATGGTTACAAGCTTAGAGGTTGAAGGAAAGAACATTTTTAGGCCAAATGAGATTAGAAACTGTTTTCAGAGTTATTTCAGGAAACTTTATGCACAAGGGCCGGTGGAGGAAAAAGAGATGGAAGATTTTCTTAAAAAGTACGGACTACAAAAAATATCTGATCAAAGTAGAATGATTTTGAACCAGAAAATAACTGAGCAAGAAATAGAGGGAGCCATTCAAAACATGAAATTGGGAAAATCTCCAGGACCAGATGGCCTGACTTCCAGATACTACAAAGCTTTGAAAGACTGGCTGATTCAACCGTTTAAGGAAGTCTGCAATGAAATCTTAGAGGGGAAGAAGGCACCTGAATCGTGGAAAGAAGCTTATATTACACTTATACCAAAATCTGAGAAGGAAAAGAATCAGATTAAGAACTACCGCCCTATATCATTGCTTAACGTGGATTATAAAATTTTTGCAGACATTTTGGCAAAAAGACTGAAGAGGGTTTTGGTGGGTGAGATTCATAAAGACCAGGCTGGCTTTCTCCCAGGAAGACACTTATCTGACAATGTGAGGAATATAATAGACATTATGGAACTACTTGAGAATAACATTAACACTAAGGCAGTATTAATATTTGTGGACGCTGAGAAAGCCTTTGACAATATCTCTTGGAGTTTTATGAAAAAGAATCTCAAAGGAATGGGGGTGGGCCAAGGTTTTGAGAATGGTATAGGTGCAATTTATTCTGAACAAAAAGCAAAACTAATTGTAAATAACGTGGTTACTGAACAAATTGCTATTGAAAAAGGGACACGACAGGGGTGCCCAATATCCCCACTACTTTTTATAACTGTTCTGGAGGTTTTACTAAATATGATTAGAGGTGACCAGCTGGTTAAAGGGATTCAGGTCGGAGCTAAACAATACAAGTTGAAAGCGTTCGCAGATGACCTAGTCTTAACTTTGCAAGAGCCAGACACTAGTACAAAAAAAGTTTTGGAGATAATACAAGCTTTTGGTCGAGTGGCAGGCTTTAAGTTAAATAAACAAAAAACAAAGGTATTGGGAAAGAATCTAACAGTGGAGGAAAGAGAGAAGTTTCAGAGTGAAACTGGATTAATGGTAGCAAATAAGGTGAAATATCTAGGGGTTAACTTAACAACTAAGAATGTGAATCTATTTAAAGACAATTATGAGAAATGCTGGACAGAAATTAAGAAAGATTTGGAAATATGGTCAAATTTGAGACTTTCCTTGTTAGGCCGAATTGCTGTTATTAAGATGAATGTTTTGCCAAGAATGTTGTTTTTGTTTCAAACACTGCAGATTGTGGACAGAATGGACTGTTTCAAGAAGTGGCAGAAAGATATATCGAAATCTGTCTGGCAGGGCAAAAAGCCCAGAATAAAATTTAAGATATTAACTGACGCAAAAGAAAGAGGGGGGTTTGCCCTGCCGGACCTAAAACTTTACTACGAAGCAGCAGCTTTTTGCTGGTTGAAAGATTGGCTACTTCTTGAGAACACAGACATTTTGGACTTAGAAGGGTTCAATAATAGATTTGGTTGGCATGGATATATCTGGTATGACAAGGTAAAAATCCACAAAAGTTTCAAAAATCATATTGTTAGGAAAGCATTATATAATGTTTGGATTCGTTATAAAGATCTGTTGGAAAATAAAACCCCTAGGTGGCTGTCACCAATGGAGGCTAAGGAAGTTAAAAAACTTAATATGGAATCTAAATGGCCAAAATATTGGGAAATTGTAGAACATGAAGGTGGAAATGTGAAATTACAGAGTTATGAGAAACTGAAGTTTAAAGTAAGAGATTGGCTACATTATTACCAGATAAATGAAGTTTTTAAACAGGACAGGAAAATAGGCTTCCAGGTGGAGAAGTCAAAGCTAGAAACAGAATTGTTAGAACCCAATACGAAGAATTTGTCTAGAATGTACAACTTACTGCTGAAATGGAATACACAGGATGAGATGGTTAAATCAGCTATGATTAAATGGGCACAGGACATTGGTCATGACATTATGTTTGCTGACTGGGAACAGTTATGGACCACCGGTATAAAATTTACGGCATGTAATGCCTTAAGAGAGAATATTATGAAAATGATTTATAGGTGGTACATGACCCCAGTCAAGTTCGCAAAAATTTATCATTTGCCCAATAATAAATGTTGGAAATGCAATGAAACTGAAGGTACTTTCTATCACCTTTGGTGGACGTGCCCAAGGATTAAGGCCTTCTGGGAAATGATTTATAATGAAATTAAGAAGGTGCTTAAGTGTACCTTTCACAAAAAACCAGAGGCTTTTCTCCTGGGCATGGTAGGCCAATTGGTGTCAAAGAAAGATAGGATGTTTTTTATGTATGCTACAACAGCAGCGAGAGTTTTACTAGCAAAGTATTGGAAGACACAAGAACTACCCACACTGGAAGAGTGGCAGACGAAAGTGATCGACTACATGGGACTAGCAGAGATGACGAGCAGAATCCGCGACCAAGGGAAAGAGACGGCGGAAGAAGATTGGAAGAAATTTAAACTTTATCTTAAAAATATTTGCAAAATTACTGAGTGTTAAAATGTCATGGGTAAAGCATAACAGATTTGCAGCGTTAAATGAGGATAAGAGGAAAGAAAGAGGTTAAAGAAAGGAAGTAATTATAATTTGGATCAGGGGTTGCTGGAAAAAAAGTTTAAAATAGAGATGCAGAAAAGGGGGGCATGGGGAAGTCGCTGAAATTGGGTACATGAAAAAATCTATGAAATTATACATGTTTATATGTTTGTTTGTTTGTGTTTGTCTTTTGTATTGTTTTATATTATATGTGGAAAAACCAATAAAAAATTTTATAAAAAAAAAAAAAAACTTTCCTCTACAAACAGGCCTTTGGCCTCTAACTGTAGCCTTTTAAAAGTGAGTGTGATGTTTTTAATGTACAGTCGTACCTTGGAAGTCGAATGGAATCCATTCCACTTCCAAAATGTTCGGAAACCAAAGCATAGCTTCTGATTGGCTGCAGGAAGCCCCGTCAGATGTTTGGCTTCCAAAAACAGTTCGCAAAATCACTTCTGGTTTTGCAGTGTTTGGGAGCCAAAATGTTAGTGAAATAAGCTGCTAGAAAACCAAGGTACAACTGTATTTCTTTTCCCTCTTGTTTGAATGTATCTGTATAGGGCTTTTGTCTGTCTGTCTGTCTGTTTCTTTGTAAGCTGCTTTGGCTTTCTCTGGGCAAGATAAAGTGAAATAAGGATGAGGATGAGGATGATGCAGTTCATCATGACACATTTTCCATGTGTCAGTATGACTGTGCTTGCTGTTCCCATGTTCATTTAATGTTTACAAACTGTATTCTTAGTGGAGCCTCCAGTGGGAGGGTATATTTATTTGTAAATTAAGTATTGTCTCCCCCTTAACCCTCACGGAGATATTTGCTGGAAGGGTGAATATAGTTGTTCTTAGTTATATGGTAAGAATTGCTGTGGTAACTTTTGTGCCCCTGTTCTGTCTTTAGTAAATGAAACCTGCTTTATTAGGGGAAATTACTGTTGGTGGAAAGGACTATTCAAGATAAAAATATTAACTACATATAAGAAAAAGCCTTGCTGAGGAAGAATCAGCATAGCTTCTGCAAAATGAAGTCCCCCCTCGTTTATATTTGAGAGTCTCAACAAGCATCTGAAAAGAGATAGTCCATCAAATGTTGCGTATTTGGGCTTCCACGTAGCCTTTGACAACATTCCTCACCAAAACCTCCTAAATAAACTTTGCAGTAATGCAAACAAGGATAGGTTATTTTTGCAGATTAGCTACTGGCTAAACAACAGAAGGAGGGATGCAGGTGGCACTGTGCCTAGGACTTGCCCATCAGAAGGTCGGCGGTTTGAATCCCTGCGATGGGGTGAGCTCCCGTTGCTCGGTCCCTGCTCCTGCCAATCTAGCGGTTCAAAAGCACGTCAAAGTGCAAGTAGATAAACAGGTACCGCTCTGGCGGGAAGGTAAACAGCGCTTCCGTGCACTGCTCTGGTTCACCAGAAGCAGCTTAGTCATGGTGGCCACATGACCCGGAATCTGTACGCAATATGAGTAAAGCGAGATGTAAAGCGCCACAACCCCAGAGTCGTCCACGACTGGACCTAATGGTCAGGGGTCCCTTTACCTTTAAACAACAGAAAGCACAGAACAAGAATAAATAGGCGGTTCTCATAGAGGAAAGTAAAAAGTTAAAAGAACTCCTATATTAGACTTAAGTTTATCAGAACAAGTTAACTCAAGTCTGTAGGAAAATTATGTCTCCTAAGGGAACTGGTTATGTATGTGGATGGAAAGTTTAGTCCTGACGTGCTCTGATTGTCCTTTGCCATTCCTATAGATTTGTCTCATCGATAGTGGTTTGTAGATCTGACCTGATCGTAGTTGGTGGTTGTTTGGATAATATAAAACATACCCATCATCATCTTTTTGTTTGTTTGTTAGTTATGTAACTCCAGATGGAAATGTCCTACCTAGAAATGAGGTGCAGTGATAGATCTGTGTATCCTGTTTTTGTGCAGGTGAGTGTCCTTACTGACCAGGTAGATGCTCAAGGAGAAAAGATAAGAGATCTGGAGCTCTGCCTAGACGAACACAGAGAGAAGCTGAATGCCACAGAAGAAATGCTGCAGCAGGTATTGAGGGAAATAGTATTTTTTTAAAAAGTTGGTTTTTCTATCAGTCTTTGTTGCTTTTTTACAGCTATTTTAGTATTAATTATTATGTTGCTTTTGTTAATGGGTCTATTTAAAATGTAAAAGGAAGTGAAAATGGGGATTTCCTGCCCTAAAACTATTCAAATTGTGAACCAGTTTGAATAAAATGGCAAGTGTTTGGAGTTTGGGTTTGATATCCCGCTTTATCACTACCCGAAGGAGTCTCAAAGCGGCTAACAATCTCCTTTCCCTTCCTCCCCCACAACAAACACTCTGTGAGGTGAGTGGGGCTGAGAGACTTCAGAGAAGTGTGACTGGCCCAAGGTCACCCAGCAGCTTCATGTGGAGGAGCAGGGAATCGAACCCGGTTCACCAGATTATGAGTCCACCATTCTTAACCACTACTCCACACTGGCTCTGCATTCACTCACACATTAGACCTGCATTGTGACTAGATGCAAAGTGGGATGTTGGGTCTTTAGAAGTTCTGAAGAAGGATTTTTACCAGTGTACATTTTATTCCTGCAGGCTATGATTTTATTTATTTGTCTATTTAAAACACTACTGCCCTTCAAAATTCTAAATATTATCAATAAAATAAATGTGTTAAAATGCAATAAATCCATCAACACCCACGGTTAACAAGTTGCACCTGCTGAAATCCCCATAGGATTAGCATAGGAGCAATGTCCCATTTGCTTACTGGCCAGTAAACTGAAAACTCCTTATCTCATCATAGGAATAGTTGTCACTGACTAAATTTCCTTTCAGGAAGCTATTTTGGTTTGCTTGGTCTGCAGTCCTAATGCCACACAACTGACAGTAAGCCCATTAAATTCAGTAGGACTGACTTCTAAGTAGATATACTTAGGAGTGTGCTGTTGCCATAAGTTTTTCCTTGTTTTGAACTTGGAGGGCTACGTTTATGGTGATATGAAAATCCAACGAATAGCTCTCAAATGAATCAACTCTTTTTATCAGGAGCTCTTAAGCAGAACATCCCTCGAAACTCAAAAGCTGGACCTTATGGCAGAAGTTTCCAACTTGAAGCTCAAGCTGACAGCTGTGGAAAAGGATCGACTTGATTATGAAGACAGATACAGAGACACTGAGGTAAGGTAGATTACTCATGGCTGAAACTTTTGTATCTTGTAGTTCTTCAAACAAAAGTTTGTTTTGATATTTGTGGTGGAGGAGTGATATTTTTATGTCCTTTTTACTGTTAAAAATTAAACTAGTCATTTAGGATTTGCTTAGACCAGAGGTTCTCAACCTTTTTGAGTCCACAGCTCCCTTAACTAACCACATTTTCTCTGCGTCACCCTGTGGGACTCAGGAGCCCAGTTAGGTCACCCCTTGCCTGCCTGGAAGCCTCTCACCCTTTTTCAAACACCCTCCCTTGTGGAGTGTTTCCTCAGCCTCCTTGCCCCTCCCCTCTCCTGGGAGTCCTCCAGGCAGATGCTGCTGCTGTCCCTGGTCTCTGAGCTGCCCTCCTCCCAAATAGAGGGGCCTCCCAGAGGCACCCTTCGCCTGCGGAGCTTATAGCCAGGGCTGCTGCAATAAACAGCTATGTAAACCTTTGGGAGGCAGAGATGTGAGGTGGCATCAGAGGAGGGAGGGAGAAAAGAGAGCCGGTGTTGCCAATGGTACCCCTGATCAACATTCAGGGCACCCCAGCGTGCCATGGCACACTGGTTGAAGACCACTGGCATCGGCCATCACAAAAATACATGCACAACTTGTGACCTGCCAGAGCAATTGTTGTCCACCAGTTCCGTCCAGTTCCGCATTGTGAGCTGCTGATCCCATGCAAATCACAAAAACCGGAGGTTCAGTTGAAGTATTTGGGGCCAGGATTCAGCCTGATCAGTCATTTAAGTTAAAGTACTGGAATTTGTCTTGCAGTCCCTCTTATGTTGGATGCGGTCTAGAATAACAGAGTGTAGTAAATAAATATCAAGAAAAGAAATTGGAATAATCAGAAATAGTAAAAGGTACAACAGCAGTTTGCTTGGAAGCTTCTACAAAGGAATTCATGTATCTTGTAATTGACAAGATTGTTCAGATTCTCTTCCAAAAGTACTTTTATCCATTACAAGATAGAGGATTTTTTCATGCCCTTCTCTGCTCTCTAGAAGTATCTGGTTGCTCACTATGGGAAACAGAAAGCTGCAAGTGCACGAATCCTAGGTCTGCTCTAGCAGGCCTGCTTTTTACAGCGGCTAACCAGATGCTTCTAGGGAGGGCATGAAGAATGTTTCTCCCTCCTCCTGGAAATTGGTATCCCTCTGGATAGTTAGTCAGCATAGCCAATTGCAGCCATAGACCTCTCCTAACCGAATTTGTCTTTTAGATTCAAAGTTATATAAAGTTATGGCCGTTGGCACATTAGGTGTCCATGAACTTCATAAATTAAGTACTTCTGTGAATAATTTCTGTCTGCCAGGAGTTCCCACACTCCCACACCCACAGGTCTCTGAAATAATGAGGTTTAGGTTCATAGATTCATAGAAGTGTAAAGTTGGAAGGGTCATTTAGTCAAACCCCCTGCAATGCAGCAGTCTTTTGCCCAATGTGGGGCTCAAACCCAAGATTAAGAGTCTCATGACTGAGCTATCCCAGGCAAGCAAATGCTGCAGAAGAGGTATAGTCATGCTGGCCGCATGAACCAGAAAACTTTCTGTGGACAAATGCCGGCTCCCTTGGCCTGAAGCGAGATGAGTGCCGCACCCCATAGTCTCCTTTGACTGGACTTAACCATCCAGGGGTCCTTTACCTTTATCTTTTTTTAACGTAGTAACTTACTACATTTGGAAAACAAGGCTCTTGAGTAGGCTGAGGTGTGTGTGTGTGTGTCTACGTGCCACAGGGTGTGCACACATGGTCACACGTGTGTGTGTATTCACTAAAATTGGCCTGCTTGAACATTTCTGTCTCATTCAACTTTGATCTCTTTCAGTGCCAGTAAGAACAGTTAGAAAGAGGATTCCAACTGTTTTGCTTTACTCTCCCATGAATTTTCAGTTTAAAATAACAATTACTTTTCCCGCCTTATACTTTTTAAATAGGGCTTGATGCAAGAAATTAATGAATTGCGGCTAAAAGTAGGAGAAATGGACAGCGAGAGACTTCAGTATGAGAAAAAGCTTAAATCTACCAAAGTAAGTAATGTGAGCTGTGTGTGAGAGGTTGAAAGCCTGTTTTCAAAACCCGAACTTACATAAGAGGGTTGTCTGCTTTTGAAAGAAGAATCACGGGGGCACCAATACTTCATCATACTTTATTATACTTTGATATTTGTAGGCATTTTGTAAAGGGATGGTTCACTGATGTGGCAGTCCACAAACTGTAGCCTTAGAGGTGTGCAGGGTTGTAAATCCAGGCAGAATCTGCTTGTCAGGCAGGGTGGAGTCGCTGTGGTGTCGTCCTGGAAGAGGGACTGCTGTTTCTTGCTGGCAGGGAGAGCAGTCAAGGTCAGGTGAGGTGAGGTGAGGTGGCAGGAAGGCTGGAGTAGTGCAGATGAACCAGCAGAGCCAACTCAGGCGCTTCTGAATTGCATTTTCGCCATGTGGACCTTCCTGCTACTTTGCCCCTTCTGGATAGCAACAGCAGCCCACTGCCAGGAAGCTGGTGTAGCTGTTCCCCCTCATGCAGCAAGTCACTTCTGCATCTGGGATCACATACAGGTGATGTTGGTATGAGCTGGCGCATCCAGATAGGAAGTAGCACCATGGCAGCCCCAACAGGCATGGTTGTAGTGTATTTTTGAGCCACGCCCGCAGTCCCAAGGGTGATCCTGCTGTATTTATCTCATAGAGAACCCATTGCACAGCTTATGCAAGAATCCTTTGACAAACTGGAAGAAAGTTTCATGAAATCCACTCTGGTTTATTTGGACTTAAATGTGTTTCACGGGGGATCGTTTTTAGCCTTGTTTCTTTTCTGTCTTTACTTCTCTTTCACTCCTCTGTCTCTATTACCAGTCTTTAATGGCCAAACTTTCTAGCATGAAAATCAAAGTGGGCCAGATGCAGTATGAAAAGCAGCGGATGGAACAAAAATGCCAAATGTTAAAGGTGTGGTAGATTGGTTGGGCCTGGTTTTCAACTCATTTCTTTACCACAGCGTTTTGTGACCCCCTGTTCCATTTTGTGTTTCCGCCTTGTTGGAGTTTGTGTGTGCTCTTCAAAAGATAACTGTTTTCCCTGCACATTTGCTTTTTTAAAAACAGTTTTCATTTGGGTCTGTAATGAGGGCAGTGCCCAGGATGAATTTTTAACCACGGCTTCAATAACATGAATGTGTTGAGTAGATCATTCATTGATAGTGGGCATGTCTACACTAAAGACTTAAAGAGGTTTAGCACTTCTGTCTTCTCAGAGAACCCTTGGAATTGCCTCTACTCCCCTGCTCCCAGGGTGTTTTTGGGAAGCAGTACTGGGTGAAAGTGGTATAATACTAATATAAGACAGTATTGTAGATATGGATATGAATACACTCACCCACAGCCATATACACACGCACACGTGTGGAGTTTCCTGTTCAGCACTTGATGGGAAGGAGAATGGTCTTAGCTCAGTGGTAAAGTATATGCTTTGTTGGTAGGAGGCCCACAGTTCCATCTCTGGTGCCTCCAAGTAGGGCTGCAAAAGTCTTTCGCTTGAAACCCCAGAGAGCGGCTGCCAGCCAGTGTCAGCAGAACTGGTCTGACCCAATATAAGGCTGCTTCCTATGTTACAATTGCCAGTTGTGTGTGTGGATAAAACTATTTATGGCCTGAGCAATACATGGGGTTTGTTCTTACAATAAATCTCCATATCTTTCCATAGTACATGGCAGTTTCATATGTATTCTTCCCTCTTCCATCTACCCAAAATATCATACATGCATTATTTCACTGCACTGTTAAATTAGATTTTATGCTATGAGCATGCCTCGAGTTGTTTTTTGGTTTACCGCATTAAGGCTGAAATCCAGTGCACGCTTACCTGGGAGTAAGTGGCTCTCATTTCAGAGGTATACATGCCAAGGACTGCTTAATGCAACACTTGGCGAAAGTGTTTCCTGCATGTCTAAAAGGTGAATAAAATCCTTTTAGTGTCACTTTTCAAATTCAAATGAAGACATTATTAAACATTTAAATTGGAGATGGGATTGCTATGATTGGGAGGCAGGCTGCCCATGCATTTTGTGACGCAGGGAGAAATTGTTTGTTGTAAAGACTGTAAAAGGTTTGATGAGGGCCCTGTGGAACGCCCTCCCACCAGATGTCAAGGAAATAAACAACTATCTGACTTTTAGAAGACATCTGAAGGCGGATGGAAGTTTTTAAGGGAAGTTTTTAATGTTTGATGTTTTATCACTTTTTATTAATAATAATAATAATAATATTCTGTTGGAAGCTACCCAGAGTGGCTGGGGAAAACCAGCCAGAGGGGAGGGGTATAAATTATTATTATTATTATTATTATTATTATTATTATTATTATTATTATTATTATAGATTTCTAAAATGAATTTTAATCTGAAGACCATCTCTAACTTAAATGATTAACTTCAGTTTAGGACTGCCTTTTAAAACACAAAGCTAGTTTTTAAACAGATGTGTTGATTTTCTGTTTGCGCAGGAAGAATTGTCATCATTAAAAGATAAATTAGAACAGAAGGAAGCTGAGATAAAACAGTTGCAAGAGAGACTGGCTCACCAGGTGAAAGGAGATGGAGTGGACATAAATGACAGAGGTAAGGCAACGGACATTGAGGCTCCCTAAAACCATGCTGTATCTACTGTGGTCTGTGGTTTATGACTTGTCTGTTCTAGAAAAAGGCTCAGTTAAACCTACAGACATAGGCTGGTGCATTAGGGTCACCGTATTTCAAAAGTGAAAATCCAGACACAAAAGTTGTTGATTGAGCTTTTTTTGGGAAATGGAACACACACTTCTTGTTGTGTTGGCAAAAACCCAGACATTTTGCTGATTTTTTTGAAATTACCCTTGGACGTATGGCAACCCTAGATGTTGCTTGAGACTGTGTTCTGCTGTTTAATTGCAGGAAGAATTAGAATTGTAGTGTTGGAAGGGACCCCAGGGGGTTGGTCGTCTAGTCCAACTGCCTGCAATGCAGGAATCTTTTGCCCAACGTGGGGCTCAAACCCCCAACCCTGAGATTGAGAGTCTCATGCTCTACTGACTGAGCTATCCCAGAAGCTGCCACTTCTCAAATCTCAACCCATAGGCGTTTTAAAAGACACCCTTCATAGAAAAAGTAATAAACAGACTGGGTCATACCATCTTCACTTGCACATGGCATCTCCCTGGCACCTGATTTTTTCCCATGGATGGCTCAGGTTCTTAGGGAATACTAGTCTCCAATAAACATGGTAAACTATAGGTGGCCTGATCATTGCTTTCTGTTTGTAGTAAAGGGGAGAGGTTATGCACAGGTGCACAAGACTCAAACTAGGTTAAAATTTACTTCTGGAAAGTAATGAGTGAACAAACCTGGAGAATGTTGACTTCTGCATGGCTAAGATAGTAGCATATTTGAGATTTCAGTTGGCTGAATGCTGGCAGGACAATGTATAACTGCTTCTCTTTGTAGGATGACGCTGCTATCCTATTGCTTAGCAACATAAAGCATAACAAAGCAACAATTAACATATATTTAAATTCATTTCTCCATGGTCTGCATTTTATTTCCACATAGGACTGCTTTATTTGTCATGAGTGGTTATGTTTAAATGATCATGGATCTGCAAAATTACTCTAGGAAATTACTATCCTCTAGGATGTATTACTAGGGGACGCAGGTGGCGCTGTGGGTAAAACCTCAGTGCCTAGGACTTGCTGATCGTAAGATCGGTGGTTCGAATCCCCACGGCGGGGTGAGCTCCCGTCTTTCGGTCCCAGCTCCTGCCCACCTAGCAGTTCGAAAGCACCCCTAAGTGCAAGTAGATAAATAGGTACCGCTTTATAGCGGGAAGGTAAACGGCGTTTCCGTGTGCGGCGCTGGTGCTGGCTCGCCAGTTGCAGCTTTGTCACGCTGGCCACGTGACCCGGAAGTGTCTTCGGACAGCGCCGGCTCCCGGCCTCTTGAGCGAGATGAGCGCGCAACCCTAGAGTCGGTCACGACTGGCCCGTACGGGCAGGGGTACCTTTACCTAGGATGTATTACTAGGAATAAAAGATATGTTCACATGTTGAGATTGGGATGAATTCCTTGATACAGTAAAATACAATCAAGAGAGAAAATAGAGCTTATTTATTTATTTTAAATAATGATGACTGTCCTATAATCATTGCTCTCAAAGTGATTTAAAGCAAAATAAAATACAGAATAACATATATCATAGACAAAACAGCAGAGTTTTAAGAGTGAGCGGATAAAAATTAACATTCCTAAAATGCTCGCTGAAATAAAAATGTCTCACAGGGACACTGAAATCCATACAGCTTTGCCATCTGAGGATAAGTTATTATGTAAACAAATCCCAAGTTGAGCAGTTCTGAGAGATCCTGGGTATTATCGTGTGTCAGTGACAGATTCTAAAACAATATATTTCAAAAATTAATTAACGGTGAGGCTATGGCAGCATGTATCTCATAAGCACATGGATGGGAGAACACTGGAATATAAGCATTCGAAAGGAAAGATGATTTGCAAATATAAGAAATAAATAAATAAAAAGATCACTATAGTAATTATTATAAATAGTTGTATCTTGGCAAGTTCAAAATAGGGATGGGGATGTATGTAAAAATGTGCTGAATTCTTCCATCTGTGAAGAGATTTGTGCAATAAGATACAAAACCTAGAGTCACTTTTATGAGAATTGTAAGGGGATGCAGCTCAAACACTACTTTATTATATGAATCATGAATAAGGACTGTACTATGTATGACTTTATTTTCATTACTGTTGAAATTGCTTTAATGCTTATAAACTCCATCTAACTTCAAATTCAATGGGTTTTCCTGCACAGATGAAAATTGTAAAAAGAAGCTCAAAGACAAAAGTAAGGTTTTTGGTGTCTTTCCACAAGAACTTACATTTGACACACTTTTCCAGTACAGCTTTCTGCATGTGTCATATAAAATAATTTTAACAAAATGCTGTTAGACTGCTTCATCTTCCATCCTCATTTTCAATGGAAATCCAAATGGAAAGAGTAAAATGAAATCTTGCATTTTAAATCTTCCATTTTTTTGTTTCAAATTAGAAAGCATTTGATCCATTGATTTCTTGCCTAAGAAATAAACTAAATATTTAATAAACAACCTTCTATTTTAATCTATTTGCCAGGATTAATCTCAGCATAGGCTATATCTATATATTCTATTCTCACAGGAACAATCTATTTTCTTTCTGGTTTATTTTATATCTTTCTATTTTTGGTACCCTCTAAGAGGAAAAGCAATTGGGCCGTAAGGCCACTCAGAATTAAGAATGCTGTCAAGAGACATTGGTTTCAGCAGGCTAACTTTGTGGGTTAGTTTCACACCTAATGCAGAACCATGATCTGGCATTGCATGCATGAACCCTGTGCTTGCGTGTTCCAGTGCTTTCTCTCACTACTGATTTAATGAAAAAACATCCAAACAGGGCAAACTATTCTTTGTGCAAACCATAGTTTGAATGTCATTTGTGCACAAACTATAGCTTTTCTACTTTGCATGTAACTACAACCTATGATTTGCTACTAAATTGGCAATGAGGAACTAAACTGGAGCACATAGAATAGAATCATAGAATTGTAGAGTTGGAAAGTACACCTCTTACACATGAGGTGGGAGGTGGGAGGGAGAAGGGAGCACAGAACTTCTTCATGCCATACCAGACCATGGTTTGGTGTTGCGCCTGAGCCAAGTTGCAATTGGATTGTGACCATGGAATACAATGATATTCAGCTTTGCTCCACTGATACTTGAGTGTTTTTGGAGAGAACATAGGAAATTCTGAATGAATTGCAACTGACATAAGGGAAATAAGTTTTAACCCAGCTGATATTTAGTAGGAAATTAAAAGATTGTAAGGTTTTAATCAGGGAGTGATATGTAATACATTTTTCTAATTTATAACTCTGAATGGTATGAATGTTCATTGTTAATGAGGATAAAGGATGAAGCAGAGTTTATAATGAACTCAAGTTTTAACCTCTTTTTATATTTGTGCTGCAACTATACATTTTAGCATGACTTTTCATCACAGCAGATATATATATTCCATCCCATCATGATTCTCTCATTTTTACAACCATTTTTAGTTACGGCTAAGCATCACTATGCCATCAGTTTCTTTTATCATTACCATCAACGGCCTAATTCCATTGCTCTTGTTGAACTTATTGGTATCTCAAAGGAATGCTTGGCTGCTGGCACAATGAAATATTGTTGCATTTCATGTTATTATAATTGGTTTAATCTCTAAGAACTTGTTTATAACATTTAATAATTTAAGAGAGAGATCTAAGGCAAGTGTTGCATTGCATTTTTATAGAATTTTAGCATTGTAGTGCCCAAGAATAAGAAAGTATTTAGTCAGATCAGCCATGGTCATGTTGGGTGGCAGGCTACTGTCACCTGAGGCACTTGAATATGGAGGGGGAAATGATTCGCTTTTCAAGGTTATGTTGCCAGGAGTGCAGAAACAATGTTTGTGTGCTTTAGACACTCTTAAAACATAATAGGTGTGTGAGATATGATGTTTACTGATCTTTGTGAAAAGTTATGAAGGTAAGTCACTTATAACTTGCTCCATAAGAACTGTGTTTGATTTGCTTTCTTCTTTTTGAAATGTTTAGATTGTTCTAAAATGAAGAGGAAGTGATTGCTTCTGACACATTATAAACTTTAGAGTTTGCTTTTTAAAAATGGTTCTTTTTAGCTTTCTGCTTGCACTTCAGTTGACTTTTGGTTGTTTCTGTGTTTTAGATATTGAGGTGCAGAAAATGAAGAAAGCTGTAGAATCTCTAATGGCAGCAAATGAAGAAAAGGTACCGGAATGTTCTTTAGTTTTCACATTTGTTTATTCAGTTGAACTTGTGGCTTCTGCAGAGAATCAATAAGATGGGAGCACAAATTATGGCCCTTATTAAGGGGTAAGAATCAATAACAATTCCCCAAAATGAAAATGGCAAAGTTTAAGAGTGCAATGCAACAAGTGGGACTTTGCTTGATTAGTGCGAGTGATTCTGAAGTATTCTTTGTCTAACATCTTGGATTTCTTAACTCACAATTGCCCATTGTTTGCCACCACCATTTTTATTTTTTATTTTTTGAAATTGTGGTGTTATCCAATGTTCCCTAGAAGTGCATGGAAGCAAAAGACCAATCTTAATTACAACAGATAAGAGTCTCTCTTTCTCCAGGATCGGAAGATTGAGGAGCTTCGACAGTCTCTCAATCGATATAAGAAAGTGCAGGACATGGTGATACTGGCTCAGGTCAAAAAAGGTACTTCAAGAGCTTTAACATGGGTCGTTTTACAATGTTTTACCATATGTTTGTTCTCCTTAACTGAATAACACCATTTTGTTTTCAATGAAATGGCCAAGTAACCTCTCAAGTTTAGGTTTGTTTACATGCAGAAGACATAAATCATTCCAAAAAAGAACCGGTAGATCTGGATACTCAAGGATTCTTCAGTTGCCTGTTAGCATCTCAGGATAGTCATTTATTTGGGGCTAATGGTTTAATCTGAAAACACTAATGGCACATTTCATTGAAAATTAATTGGTCAATTCCCTGACCAATTAATTTTCACTGAAGTGTGCCATTAGTGTTTTCAGAAGGGAATTTTCTTTCGACCTTAGGGAAATGTCTTAAGAATAAATATTGCTATATAGGTCTGGATGAGAGTTAAGTTTGGATAAAGTAAAAGTAAAAGTGGTTTCTAAAAATATGGTAAAATCAAGGATTTTGTTGATAAGATGTTTGAAAAAGGAATTTATGTGGTTTTGGTAAAAAGATATTAAAGGATTAATTAAAAATGAATTGATGAAAGAGAGAAGGTAAAGATACAGTATTTTAAAACAAATTATTAAGATAATTAGGTTGGAAGGATTTGCTGAAACAACAATCTAAATTAGAATACAAAAATGGGAGGTGTGAGGAGGTTCAAGGAAATAAGTAAAGGAAGAAAGTTTGATTTGTTTCTTTTTTCTTTTTTCTTTTTTCTTCTTTTTTAATGATTGTATTTTTTATGTGTTTTTCTTCTTTTAAAAAAAATTGTTTTCCCTTTTTTATTGTAACCTTTAAAATTTTGAATAAAGATTATTTAAAAAAAAAGACAATTAATTGGTCAAGTTCTGTTAATTGTAATGGGAAGACTAAGAACAGTGCTTAATTGCCTCTCCCATTGAAATACAATGACACTTTAAAATGCTTAACTTTTGTGTATGGTGCCTAAAGTGTTCTGTGGGTCTGGATGCCCTTCCTAGTCACAGCCACTTGTATTCAAAGCAATCACCTGCTGTTTATTACACCTGGAGCAATCCACAACCTTTCATTTTTGTAATCTGTATGACAAATGCTGATTGGCAGAGTGGGGTTTACAACTTTGATTTGGAAGTGCAGCAGCAGGATGAGATGCAATTGGTTTTTGTGGGATTGAATGAGTTAGTTGAATGTCTTTTTTCTTACTCAAATTCTTCCGTAATTGATTGCCATTCTCCATTTCCAATTAATTATTACCCTCGTCCATTTTCTGCAATGGGGATAGCTCAAGTAGAGAAAGATGATGAGACCAAAACCCTCATGGTGTCTGACAGATGATTCAGCGGAAATGTTCAAACAAGGTTTTGAATTTGTGCCTTGACAAACGAACCCTCAACTTTTTAGGGAATCTCGTTATAGAAAAGCAACTTGCGATATTACCAAAATGCAAAAATGTACATATAAAACTTTTCAAATGCAAAATGTAAAACTTTACATGATGAAACCATGGCCATTCCCCAAAGAATCATCACTTTCACTGTTTGCAGGCATTTTGTAGGGAATCATTAAGGCTGAAATGTAGATAAATTTATCCTTTGAGGTCTGAAATGCTTTGCAGCATTCCTTACAGCGTTTTTCTGTGTGCTGCTTGCTTCATCATATCCTGGTCTCCGCTGTAGAATAGCAATCTCCTGCCTTTATTTCTTCCCTTGTCATACGTGTTTCTTTCCCTAGTTCTTTCTGTTTGATATGGAATTAACTTGGTTGTGCTTTACAGTGGAAGCTTCTAGCAATCCCTTCCCATAGGCTTCTAGACCAGGGTCCATTATCACTTGCATGTGGTCTGGCACATTCTTGGAAACGGCAAATACATTCACATATGAAAGGCCTTCCAGGCTGAAATAATGTCATCTATACCAAAACAGGGAGTCTGTTGTTGATTTCTTCCCTGGAGCTAGTCTACCCAAGTGCAGTTAGGAAGACCATTGGCATGACCATTTCCCCTGATTGCCTCTATTTTTATCACACTTAGGCTGCACTCCTGTACCTGCTCACCTGGAAGATGAGCCCCATTCAACTCAAGATGGAATTAGTTTTGAGTAGATAGGTTTGCAGTTGCCTGTTAGGATCACAGTCCTTGTGTGTCAGCAGCTGCACAATTGCGTTGTGTGTGCAGGTGCCCAAAGGAAGAAATCAATATATCATGCATCCCTTGGAATTGGATTTAGCTTTTAAGCACCGATGCATGTTCAGCAATTGTTTTAGTTACAAAACCATAATCCCTAGACTAGAATGTCAGCCTGAGTATTGCTAAGTCTGTGTTCAGAGTGAGAATATTCATATAGAATTTCTCTTCTGTGGTGTTAGGAAAGGATGATGAATGTGAGGAGTCTACAAACTCAGGATCTCTTTCAATGACTTTGTCAGATGAACAGATTCTAAACGAATATGAGAAAAGTCCATCCCCTACACCAGGAGAAGGCTCTCCAAACTACGAAGAGTTTGGAACACAAACTCCTGAAAAGGTATTTCTTTAATATTTCTCTCCCTGCTTCTAGATTTGCTTTCTTGTAAACTTAATTGGTATCCCAGCTGTTGTTAGAAATTAAACTTTGTACTTGTAGAAGACTTAAATGTAAGGCTTAACTTAGTACAGTTTCCCTTGTTTCATAGATATATTCCCTTTCTGGGTCTTGTGATTTTGAGGTGAAATAGCTACATGATGATTTGTGGATTAAATAATTTTTATTGCTACGTTTCGTGACAGTGTAGATCTAGCATTAACCATTGTCAGCAACAAAGAGTAAGGTAAAAGGTAAAGGGACCCCTGACCATTAGGTCCAGTCGTGGCCAACTCTGGGGTTGCGGTGCTCATCTCGCTTTATTGGCCAAGGGAGCCGGCATACAGCTTCCGGGTCATGTGGTCAGCATGACTAAGCCGCTTCTGGCAAACCAGAGCAGGGTAAACGCCGTTTACCTTCCCGCCTGAGCGGTACCTATTTATCTACTTGCACTTTGTGCTTTCAAACTGCTAGGTTGGCAGGAGCAGGGACCGAGCAACGGGAGCTCACCCCGTCGCGGGGATTCGAACCACCGACCTTCTGATCAGCAAGCCCTAAGCTCTGTGGTTTAACCCACAGTGCCACCTGCGTCCCGAACAAAGAGTAAACTGTGGATCAAATGTTCAGATTCCCCATCCCCCGCCATCTCCATTAACCACAACGAGGAAACTTGGGAAGGAAACTGGAGTGTGAGTGGGGATGGGGAAAGAGAGCAAATGATTCCACAGCCCTCTCCTGGTTTAGGAAGCCATGATTTATATTACGAAAGTGTCACATGACTTAAGGCTGCAATTCTCTGTGCACTTGACTAGGAGTAAGCGCCTTTGGACACAGTAGAGCAAAAATTGCATAGGATTGGATCTCATGAACCAATTTAGAGGAGGACTGCAATATTAAGTTGATGAATAACATCAATAACCTGATTTATCACAAGGCAGATCTTTTTTAAGTGGTTGGTTAATTTATAATACAAGTAGTTATTAAAATGGAAGTATCTGGGGCTATCATAGTCCATCGCAGAAAAGGATACCACTGCTAAGACAGAAGCTGCTGCAACATATGCATTCATCACCTAAAAACAAAAAAAGAGTATCAGTGGATTTTAAAAATTCATGTGCCAATTGATTTTTAAGAGGCTGCCTGCCTTATCTTAGCTATATTTGTTGTTGCTCATAAATAAAAGTTCATGTGTCACTTTTTGGGTCTAGAAGCGCCTCCTCCCCACCGCACCCCACTGCCGTGGCTCACATTAAAAAGAAAAGAGAAGGGACTTCTGACTTCGGTTTCTTAAATAGTAGCATTCTATGTTGCATGGCAAGCGCTCTTAAAAAGGTCCCCCGCCCAAAAAGCAGTTTGTAGCATAACTTGGGGAAATTTCTTTAAATGGAGGATTTAAAATCTACTTTTTTGCTTTGCCTAATAGGACATGGCAAATGTTACAATAGAATTAAGGAGGATTTGATCCTACCAAGTTTAAAGCATTTGCCTTGTAGACCGATGGGTGTTACGTCAGAATTATGTGCGAATGAAAAGGGGAGTGAGTGTGTTACCAGAAGGCCCTTTGTTAAGATGAGTGCTCAGGTGATCTCAGAGTGCGTTCTGGATGATGCGAAAGAGTTGTATCCCTTGTTTGTATTCTGCTTTGTGCAATAGGTAACATTTCATGTTGGAGGTCTTGCTGCAGTTGTATTTTCCAACGACTGTATAGATGAATTGGATATGAGGATCTATGACTATCAAGTGTAGGCTGTATGATGAACCTGAATGATAAATGTGAAGGCTTCAGGCTGTTGAGCCTTGAGTGTATTGTGTGCCTAATGTGTATCTCTGCTGCCTTCTCACGGGAGTGCTGATGTGCTTTCCCCCCTTGTAGAATTCACCACAGATCCATACTAGTGTCTTGCAAGTTCCCATTCCTTCTTTTTCACCAGCATCCAGACGTTCAACAGAATCAACTGATAAAGTTATTGCAAGTGATGCCAGGTATGGATACTTTACCCGAAAAAGAAAGAAAGAAAGCCACTTGTGGTGATAAAAATGTGCTGAATAATGACATAATGTCTGTTTGATAAAGCAGATTAAGGTCTACAGCTTCAGCAACAGTGTGGCAGTGGTGGTACGTTTTCCAAAAATGGAAGGTTGTTAAGACAATGAAATGGCAAAATGGAGTAAATTACGAACACATCTTACATGGGGATTTTGGTTCCAAGTGTTCTGCGTATACATGAAAATCACATATACACAAACCCTTGGAGCTGTTCTGCAGCTAGCAGCGGAGGAGGGGAGAGAGAATCCCCAGCACTCCCAGAGCCTGCGCTCTGTGCCAGCAAGCAAGAGGGGGAGCTGAAAAGCTATTTTTGTGCCCAGTAACCCAAGCAGACCCTTATTAGAGGGCATATTTTTATTAGATGCCTTAAATTCACCATGTTCTAACTTGTTGCTTTTTACAGTGAAAAACACACACCGATGGCGTCTATGGGAACACAGCTAGGCGACACAAAATTGTAAGTATTTTGTAATTGTGATATTGCACAGGGATATTTTAAAAGCTGAGAACAATTTAATGTGATACCTTGTTTATATTGTTTCTTGCTTCCTTCCCTCACCCTGATGCCTGCTGTTTTAATCTACTTCAGTTTTCCATTTCTATTGCAGTATGAAGCGCCTTCAAACAAGCTATATAGCACCAGGAATTTACAGAATTTTGTAATATATCCTAAAGTATATGTGGTTGCCTTTTGCACTAATACAAAGGAGAGATTGGCTGGCATAGTGGACTGCTAGTATGCCCAAATTCTTAATCATTATCACCCATGCGTAATTTAATGGCTTAGTTAAATGCTTTGCTGAATTGGGGTTTACTTTTTTATAACAGAATTTCTAACACAAAAGTTCTGCACTGACTACTTCAGTATAATATTCTTACTAGACTATCTTAGTAAAGAATCGGAGCAGAAATGGACAGTATGAGAAGAATATTGTACTGAACAATGTGTGCCTTTTGGCAGTTTGTGGTTAGTAAGTGGTACTTCAGTGGCATTTGGTGGACTTTTATTTCCTTCAGAATGCATTTGACAGAGGCTGAAATCATAATAACTTGCTCTGGAGGGAAGTCTTCATGGTTACTAAATACAGCACTAGGGAGATGCGAAAGAGACGGCTAGTTTAGATGTTACTTGAAGGCCCCATCCCATGGAGGTGCATGAGGCCTGCTTGCTGGACCTGCGCATTCAAGGAGGAATGCAGTGTCTACATTGCGGCCTGTGCAGTTAGGCCTGAATTCTACCATCAATTCCTCAGATATGGAAATCAGCTGTGGGATTGGGTCTGCTTGTTCCCACACAAACAAGCACATTCATTCACCCCCTTTGTGTGATGAGCCAAATATTAGACTCTTTAACTACCATTTGAACCAGCCCTGGGTAATACAACATTCCATTAACTGAAAGCAAACCATGGTGAAAGGAGATTTTACTACAGCTTTAGTGTGATATCTGAATTGACAAATTGTAGTTACATCTCTGGAGGTCACTACCCCTATAGGCTGGAGTGCAGAACAGATGGAAACTAAAACCAGGTGAGCAGTTCTGATTTTGAGCTGGCCGATATACCGTATATTTTGTCCCATAGGGCGCACCTAGGTTTTTTTTGGGGGGGGAATAAAGAAAAAAATTATTCCCCCCCCCCAGGTGCGGGGCTGGGGTGGGGGAAGCCCGAGCTTCCCCCGACCCCAGCCCCCAGAACAGGCTGCTGCCTGCAAGCCTTCCCCCAGCAGCCCCGACAAGCTCTGGGAGTATTCCCCACCTCCCGCAGAAGCCGCACGCTCTTTAAAGGGGCCGCGCGGCTTCTATTGGCTTTTCTAGGAGATGGGGGAATTCCCCCACCTCCCTGAAAAGTCCGCAGGCTGCCATCCGCAAGCCTTGGGAGCCCGGCGGGAAGTCGTGCCGGGCTCCCAAGGCTTGCGGAGAGCTTCCTGAAGCCTGGAGAGTGAGAGGGGTCAGTGCGCATCGACCCCTCTCGCTCTCCAGGCTTCAGCGAAAGCCTGCATTCGCCCCATAGGACGCACACACATTTCCCCTTCATTTTTGGAGGGGGAAAAGTGCATCCTATAGGGCGAAAAATACAGTATTTGGAGACCTGGTTATCACAGATCATGTTTGAATTGAGCTGGTGCTCTTGCAGAAAAGTTAAAATGGCCCACATCAGGATTAATCCAATTCTGCTGCTACATAATTAAGAGTGCACAATTACTCGGAAGTAAGTTGCACTATTTTCAGCAGGACTTGCTCCTAAATAGGTATGTGTAGGATTGTAGGTCTAAGTTACTTGGAAAGTGCACAAATGTCATCGCAGTGGGGAGAAGAGAGGCTGAAAAAAGCAATTACATTAGCTAAGTACACAATTTTCTGGGTTTCAAGCATGTGTATTGTACTTAGGTTGCAATTCTGAATACATTTCTTCAGCCTCTGTAATCAGTGAAATGGTGGTTTACTTTTTGAATGACGCTATGGCTTCTAAAGTACATGAAATGCAGAACAGAAAAGCATGCTCATTGACCGCATGTCTGAAACATTGAACAGCTACAGTTTTGACACTGCACATTCATACCCTCAATCTGAAAAATAGCATGCAATTTGATGTTTTGGGTGTATAATTTATCAGCATGTAGCTTGAAAAATGGGAAATTTGTGTTGAATGCTGCGTGTGTGTACATACCACTGCAAGTTAGTGTTGGGAAAGAAATTTGGTTCAGTGTGCATTTTAATGTACACCTACCTAATTCATCCCGCAATCTGCAACAATATGTGAATCAAAACCCAGTGTGAGAGCCAGTGTGGTGTAGTGGTTAAGAGCGGTAGTCTCGTAATCTGGGGAACCGGGTTCGAGTCTCCGCTCCTCCACATGCAACTGCTGGGTGACCTTGGGCCAGTCACACTTCTCTGAAGTCTCTCAGCCCCACTCACCTCACAGAGTGTTTGTTGTGGGGGAGGAAGGAAAAGGAGAATGTTAGCCGCTTTGAGACTCCTTAAAGGGAGTGAAAGGTGGGATATCAAATCCAACCTCTTCTTCTTCTTCTTCCTTTGGAATTCACACTTCCCTGAATTTTGCAATGCAGTTCTCAAACTGAAAATGTTTTTACAAAAATGCATATATTAAGGGGGAATGTGTATATTAGTGAGAATTGCTTGCAAAAATGTGCACTGAATATTAGGCAAAATTACATACAAAGTTATTAGGAAAGATGTTGATGAATTTTCATGTGAATTTCTTTACTGTGAACTGGGACTGAGGGTTTCTTAACCCTTCCCATGCCTGTTATCACCTTCAAAGGCTGCTCCCAGCCAGGTTTATTTCAGTTTTGGGGGAAATGATTAAAATTGTCTTGGAGGGGTACAGCGTGCATCTTCAATAAATAATATGTGGGAGTAGAAAACCACATGTTTTTCTTGTCATGTAAACTTCAGCCCTTAATATCCTCATTTTTGCAGATGGATGGTAAGCGAGATAATAGGTCTATAGCTATCTACTCAGTTCGTGCAAAAAATAAGATTTGAACCATGGTGTTTCTTGGTCTAGAAGTCATTTTCTGGTATAATCTACTGGTAGTGGTCAATGAAATGGTATTACAGTCATTCCTTAGATCCCGAACATTCTGGAACTCTTGACGTTTTGGATCCTGGACGCTGCAAACCCAGAAGTGAGTGTTTCAGTTTTCGAACATTCTTTTGGAACCCAAACGTCCAGTGGAGCTTCCACAGCTTCTGATTGGCTGCAGGAGCTTTGTGCAGCCAATCAGAAGCTGCAATTTGGTTTTTGAGCATTTTGGAAGTCCATTCAACTTTCAAGGTACGACTGTATAACCATTCAGATTCATATAGGTGTCACTATAGTTGAGAGGGAGACAAAATTTGCTTTAACTTGCCCTTTCTTCCCCCTTTCCTCTGTTTAAATAAAGTTGCATATTGCTTTAACCTTTATTGTTATTAAAAGATTGTGTTCAGGATGCAAGATCGGTTACTTATTTTTCTTTTCTTCTTTTCCTGTGATTCTAGAACTTCAGCTCTGCAAAAATCCAGCAGTCTTGGAAACTTGAAGAAAGAAGTCTCTGATGTATGTAGGCCTATGTCATTGTTTAAATTAACCGTTAGCTGTTTCTTAAAAATGCTGACCCAACTTGTAGGTTGTATTCAGCATAGCACTAAGCAAAATGTTCCATCAGTTCAAGAGTTTCTTTTTGTGCAACTAATACTTCCCCCTTTTCCTCCCCACATCTTCCCCCTATATCTGTTCTGACTCCACCCCCCAACCTTTGGAGCAGATTTGGCCATGAGGTGGGGCACACAGGAAGGAGAAAGGGAAAACCTAATTGCACTGGTGCTAATCCTTGGACTAGCACAACTATTGAGTTGAATATCATCTGTCTTTCCCTCTCGTTCAGTTCTTTCCTCTGAGGTGTAGCTCACACATGATGATTGCAATATATCAACTGATGACTTGCATATGTAAAACAAGCTCTTTTTGTCTGATCTCAAATCATGGGGAAAGAAGCGGGGCTGTATGTTCCTTTGGATGTATATATCCATTTGTTCAATAAATCCTTATGACTTAGACTCTGTTCAAAGGCTCTCTCAAAGAAAATATTATCTTACCCTTTTCTAATAATTGCAGTTCAGTTTTGTTCAAATAAGGAGTTTCTGAAACCTTTAAAATGCTTTTATAGGCTGCCCTGTATGCAGCCAAATTAATACACTCTGGTAAATGTTGTAAGTAGACTAACATGTTTTAGTTGAAATTAATTGGATGTATTGAATCAAAGTTTATTTAAAGTGTTTAATGCTTCAAACTTTTCCCTAGCAGGACAAAGAGTCTGTGCAGAAGCAGGAAGAGGTAATGTTTCTCTGTGCTGTGTGTTAAAGAAGAAATTGCAGGCGCAATCCAGAGAAAGTTGCACTCACTTAAGTCCCGATGAAGCAGATGGAATTAGATTATATCCTTGCTCATTTTCTTGGCTTGTTCTTCAATATTAAGCCAGAGTTTCCCAGTTCTGGTGCAGTGGTCAATTTTGGCCTAATGTGAACCAGGATCTTCACTGTTCTTTCACTGTTTCATATAGTTTATGAAGCCTTGGGTGATAGAAAACAGTCATTGACTCCAAATTACTGTAGCATCCTGGTAGCACCTCCTCCCCTTTACCACAGTACCAGCATGCTGGTAAAAAGCACATGCTGAACACCAGAGTCTACAATGCCTTTTTTCTTTGAGTTGTGTGCTTGTGCCTTCTGAACATACATAGAACAAGGGTGGGGGACTGGAGATCTTAAGCCTAGTAGACGTATCTCTTACTCCTGTTTACTAATTTTTTTAAAAGCAGGGACAGCTAACCTGTGGCCCTCAGATATTGCTAAACTACTGCTCCCTTCACCCCTGAGTGTTGACCATTTTAGCTGGGGCTGATGGAAGTTGGGATCCAACAGCACCTGCAGATTAGCAACCCCCCTTCTAAAGACTAACATTTTTATGAATCAATTTGCCTTTTAAAATTATTCAAAATAGTTTTTAACAGAAGATATCACTCCGTAATTTGCAAGTACAACCTATTGCAGGGCTGTAGCTCAGTGGTACAGCATCTGCTTTGCATGTAGAAAGTTGCATGTTTAATCCCAGGCATCTCCAGGTAGGGAGAAACCCCTGCCTGAAATCCAGGAGAGCTGCTGGCAATCAAGGTAGACAATATTGAACTAGATGGACCAATGGTCTGATTCAATATAAGGCTACTTTGTATGCTACCCAGCTGCAAGCACTAATTTATCACATGTGTTGCTGAACGCTTGAGTACAATGGCGGATTTTTAACTTTTCTTTTCCTGAACAAACAGAGCAAAGCATCGATGGAGAGTAGCAAATATGGAACCCTCCCTCCCAAATCCCCAGGTGAAGAAGATGCCTTTGGGACTCGGAAGGGCCGGTCTTCTTTTGGGCGAGGCTTTTTCAAGATCAAAAGTAGCAAAAGGACAGCAAGTGCACCTAACTTGGGTAGGTTCAGTAAAGGTGGAGTTTTTTCACTATGTATATTTAAACTAGGGGAAGATATTCTTCACTGGCATATTTCATGGGGAGATGCAGACGTATGAACAAGAACCACTTTCATCAGTAGATGAAACAAAATTTTAAATGCTATGGATTCTTGCTATTTCGCAGAACAATGGGCAAGTAAAGCATGTATTCTCCTGCACTCTTGTAAATTCTCTGTGGTAATTGGGCATGTTGTGTGGTAACAACAACAACAATTTGTTTGTACCGTGCTAATCTGACTGGGTTGTCCCAGCCACTCTGGGCAGCTTCCATCATATATAAAAATATAATAAAGTATTAAACATTAAAAACCTCTCTATACAGGGTTGCTTTCAGATGTCTTCTAAAGGTTGTACTTATCTCCTTGATGTCTGATGAGAGGGTGCCCCACAGGGTGGGTGACACTACCGATAAGGCCCTCTTCCTGGTTCCCTGTTGCTTTACTTCTTGCAGTGAGGAAACCGCCAAAGTGGATCTCAGTGTCTGAGCTGAAGGAGACGCTCCTTCAGGTATACTGGGCCGAGGCCATTTAGGGCTTTAATGGTCAGCACCAACACTTTTAATTGTGCTCAGAAACATACTGGGAGCCAATGTAGGTCTTTTAGGGCCAGCATTATACGTCCTGATGCCTGCTCTCAGTTATCAGTCTAGCTGTCACCTTCAAAGTAGCCCCGCATAGAGCACATTGCAGTAGTTCAAGCAGGAGATAACCAGAGCATGTACCACCCTAGCGAGACAGTGTGCAGGCAGGTAGGGTCTCAGCCTGCGTACCAGATGGAGCTGGTAGACAGCCACCCTGGATATAGAATTAACCTGTCCCTCTTTGGACAGCTGTGAATCCAAAATGTTTCCCAGGCTGTGCACCTGGTCCTTCAGGAGCACAATTAATCCATTCAGGACCTGGATGTCCCCCACACCTGCCATTCCTTTGTTCCCAGAAACAGTACTTTTGTCTTGTCAGGATTCAGCCTCAATCCATTGACTGCCTTCCACCCTCCAAATGCCTCCAGACACTCATACAAGGACATCCACCTCTTTCACTGGTTCTGATTTAAAAGAGAGGAAGAGCTGGGTATCATCCACATACTGGTGAACACCCAGCCCAAACCCCCTGATGATCTCTCCCAGCGGCTTCATATAGATGTTAAAAAGCATGGGGGAGAGGATGGAGTCCTGGGGCCCCCACAAGTGAGAGCCCAGGGGTCTGAACACTTATCCCCCACCACCACTTTCTGAACACGGCCCAGGAGGAAGGAGCGGAACCACTGTATGACAGTGCCCCCAGCTCCCAGCCCCTCAAGACGGTCCAGAAGGATGTCATGGTTGATGGTATTAAAAGCCGCTGAGAGATCCAGCAGAACCAGGAAACATTTGTTCCTAGCCTGCCTTTGTTCCTAGCCTTTGTTCCTAGCCTGCCAGAGGCAAATGCCAGTATGTGCTAGTAATGCAGCCTTTCCACTGCAAATAGCGGCAAACAAATCATATTGGAAAGAGATATTTAAGAACCGTGCAAGGAAATATTTAAATGTGAAGTAGTGGGAAGGTAATTGTTGCACATTGTTCTGTTTTTGTAGATCTCAAAACTCTTCCTGAATTTTTTGGTTTGAGCAATGGAATAAGTGCTAATTCTCATTTGGCCTATTTGTGTGTTAGCTCTCTGTGTTATGCATGCATCGTTTTGGGGGGAATTCTTCTTCCCTTGTCTTGCCATTGTCATGTTTTGATTTGTCTTATTTTGTTGCCCCGGGTCTGTTCCTCCCCCTTGTGCTGCGTGTGGTTATGTGCGTTATTTGGATGTCTGAAGATCGCAGTCGAAGTGCAAGTGCACCCACCTTAGGTATAGTAGACCTGCATGCACGATTGGCGCCATGTTCTGAGAGCTGCTATTGCTCAGCCACAGCCATGCAGACCTCTGTACTGGAACGTTCATCCGTTTCTTTGCCGCTCATGCACACTACTAAAATCTGGCTGCATTGTTTAGTTGTAATGGCCTATACTAACAAGAACTGCCATAGAAAAGTGTTTGAGAAAATCCAAACCAAGTGAATCGCAGCATCTTTCTGACGTAAGAGGGACTAAATGTGCTTTTGCCTAGAGGCAACTTTGGCATGAAGGAGATGAGATGCTTCAGGCACCATGCCCCAAGTTGTATTCTATAAAAAGAAGAGCAAGTCCAAGTATTCCTTGAGACCAGTTTATTTGTTCCTTTCCTCCCACAGGGATGGTTGCAGACTCTTGTGCAGCTTACCCCAGCTGATGCCCTCCAGATGTTGTCAGATTCCAGCTCCCATCAGCCCTCACTGTTGGCCGTGTTGGGTGGGGCTGTGGGGAGTTTCAGCCCACAGCATCTGGAGGATACCATGTTGCAAATGAGAAGGCAACATGGGGCAAAGAAATCAATGGAACTTGCTTCCTACCAGTATATTTAGGACCCACTGTAAGAATTCCAGGTTTTAAAGAATCAAAACAGTGAAGTATATTCACAACGTAGCATGGCCTCCATTCACATAATCCAAGCAGCCTGCTTGACTTATCTATATAGCTTATCTCGGGTATCAATGACTTTTTCTTTCAAACAGTCACAGTGTTTCCATAGCTGCTCTGGCTAACTTGCAAATAAATGCATTATAATTCATTTTTGGCCATTACTGTTTACTATTATGAATAATTTTATATGGTAGCATTCTTGTCATTGCTTTTGAGCATTCTTCTTGTAGAGAGAGTTCACGCATATATGTTTAGCTATGCAGCTAATAGTCCCATGTAAAATGGTAAACTATGAGCTTGAGGTGAGGACAAGTGTGTTTGCAAACACACATATCATACATGTGTGGTCATTTGGGAGTTAGTGCTGTGGCTCTCTGGTGAGTGCCCTTCTACTGGCAAACCTGGGTTTGATATTGTGTAACGTGAAAAGAGGAACTTGGCATTTTGTTGGTTTGTTGTTTTCTATCCCAATTTGTATGGCATTTGCTGGCACATCTCTGCTGAAGCATTGCACTGCTGATATATCCTTAGCTTTTTTAAAAAAATAAACAAATGTATGTAAATAAGCTGTTCGCCCAATCCTAAATGTTATTATCTTTTGTAAATTATTTGCTCAGTAGTAGGGGGATTGTCAGCAGCTTCAGAAATAGTTCCAGTCCTGGATGACTTTATTGGCTTCGCTGATGCTAGAGCAACATAAATGTCAATGAGGAGTTATTAGTGTTAATGTTTTTAAACCCTTTTTCTGTTCATAGAGCATCCAGAGTGGCTTACTGCAAAGAAACAAAAATGTAATCACTACAGTTAAAAATGATCAAGATCAATGCAAAATACAAGTTAGAACTATGTAGTCTAAAAGCAGCAGACACATTTTATAAAATCAAAATAGCAACAGAAATTAGACATTTCAAAGCCTATAAAAACAAAAATGTTTCCAGCTTCTTCCTAAAGTGGGTTTTCCCCTAAGGTAGGTGTGGGGAAGTTTTCATCCTCCAGATGCTGCTGAAGTACAACTCCCATGAACCCCCCAGCAAGGATGGTCCATGGCCAGGGATGACAGCGAGTTGTTCAGCAACATCTGGAAGGCCATGAATTCCCCACATCAGGTCTAAAAGCCGGTATGCTTTTTTTTTTTTTTACAGTTGCACTGTATCAATCTCTTGCACATCTAGTGTTACATTATTAATTGCTGATGATCACCTAACCGTATTCACTATATCTCCTTATTCCTGGACTTTTATCAGATACATGAAGGGCTGTCAACACAATTGCTGAAAGCCTTTGCCTTCCAGACAGTCACAGGAAGCTATACAAATTTTTACCATGTGTTTGCCTTAGGGCTATAGTTAGTGTATTGTATACTTTTGTAATAAAGGGTGATGGGATAAAGATCAGTCATAGCAGAGATAATAATCAGTATTAGTTTATTAAGAAGATCTTTAATTGAATGATACTTTAAATGCCAAGTAAAGGAGCCCACAATTAAATTATCTTTCTTTCCATTCATGTGACTTTTTAGCCAAGGTTGTTTCACAAATTAGAAATGGAAACTTAAGGTAATCCAGTTGAAGAACTACAGACTGACATACTATTAATTGAGATTTTCTTTTATTTAATAGCTGAGACAGAAAAAGGATTTGCAGACCACCTCGATTTGGCTGGCTTGCCGCCTCGACCAAAAGGTACAGCAGACGGGCCTCTGACTCCACCTTCTCCTGACTCCAAAAAGAAAGCAAGAGGAATCAAGAAGTTGTTTGGAAGGTAACTGGGAGATGACTCAATTCATTATGCTGTTAAGTAGAGCATGCCAGTCCAGAGTTCCGCTCTGAGGCTGAGGTGAATACGATGCTGGGGCTTTTCTTAACTACGCTTAGGGATGGATTGCCTGCCCCCTTCCGTGCGATCTGGCTTCCGTCACAGTGTTCCATTGCGTCAGAAGCAGTTTAGTCATGACCCGGAAAGCTGTCTGTGGTCAAATGCCGGCTCTTTTGGCTTGAAGCAAGATGAGCACCACAACCCCATAGTTTCCTTTGACTGGACTTAACCGTCCAGGGGTCCTTTACCTTTTACCTTCACAGTGCTTTAAGTGCTGCAGGTGAGCTTTTCACCCTCTCTGGTTGGTGTCTGTGGCAGACAGGAAGCTGCCCTAGATGGCTCTTCTTACACTCTTCATACTGCAAATTGTATACTTCTTTTAATGGCTTTCCCTTCTCTTGGCCTTTGCTTAGACTCAGGAGAAGCCAGTCTACCACATTTAATCCAGATGACATGACAGAGACTGAGTTCAAAAGAGGAGGAATAAGAGCAACAGCAGGACCAAGATTAGGCTGGTCGAGAGATCTTGGACAAACCAATAAGTAAGACACAAATACTTTTAAATTTTTAGATTATGTTTATGCATGCACTTGGAGGAAAATGCTTTAAATGTGTCACGCTTCTCTAACATTCTCAATTTTAGTGAATTGGACATGCCATTTGCTAAATGGACAAAGGAGCAAGTTTGCAACTGGCTTCATGAACAGGGCTTGGGTTCTTACATAGGTCATGGCAAACACTGGATACTTTCGGGTCAGACTCTGTTGCAAGCTTCTCAGACTGATTTAGAAAAGGTAAGGATCCACGTGTTTCTTGTTTCTTGCATATGCATTTTGAGTGGCAATTACAACATTGTGTCAAATCACCCAATTGTGTATGTTAAATGGTGGCTAAAGTATTTGTTTAGCAGAAGGAAACTATCCTGGATAAGTATACTGGTGTACTATCAGCCAGTGACAGCAGCCTGGGCTATGAGAAAATACAGTGCAATGGATGTGGGCTGCTTTTTTCAAGCTGCAGTTTGTTGAAAAACAAAAAATGGATCCATCACTTTGCTATAGAAATGCTCAAGGTTTTGTACAAGAATGATTGGAATGCAATTTTAAAAAACCATTAAAATGTAAGAATAGCAACAATATGCAGATTGTTCCAATGCACCCTCACGCTTTTAAAATGCCTGGAACAAACAATTACCACTAGCCATACGAAACTGAGCAGTAGCACGGCCACCTGCAAGCTTCCTTGAAGAGAGTTTTCTGTCATTGCAACACTGCTACTGAAAAACCCTAGCCTGAGTATTGCAGCCCCAGTCCATTTGGGTTCTGTGCAAAGGCGCTGTGAAATTGGTGACAAATTGGTTGCAAAGCACGTATGCCTCTCACTTTTTGTCCCCTCCATGAGCGTGTGCTTTCCCCCCATCTTCACTTGGTTTCACTGGACCAGAACTTATAGAGGAGCCATTCCTGGTCTCCCTGCTCCATTTGCTTTTCAATAAATCTTTTTGG
Source organism: Podarcis raffonei (assembly GCF_027172205.1). Classification (NCBI taxonomy): domain Eukaryota; kingdom Metazoa; phylum Chordata; class Lepidosauria; order Squamata; family Lacertidae; genus Podarcis; species Podarcis raffonei. Next base: position 3,953,698 of record NC_070611.1, read on the forward strand.
TCCATGCTTGCATTTTAAGAGAACCAATATGACCAATTGCTCCAATCAAATGTGAATGGGAGGTACTCAGTGTTCAGAATTCCCCAGGCATCAGGCACATTTTGCGCTGGGCTGTTAGCCACTTGCGACCAAGTGAAGATGCCTGGGCACCAGGATGGCACCTCACATCACCTCCACCGGGAGCCGCATGCCTGTGGATCCTTGGCTCTGGACTGTGTTCACACACTAAGACCACATCCTGTAGAATTCTATCCGTTATATTTTACCTGCACAATCAGAAAGAATTTCAGGAACTAAAATGCTTCTTCTGTGCAGCCTGAGCAGGAACAGTGGAAAATGTTATAGCTAATTGTTATCGCTTGTCTTCACTTACCCCATCCCACTACTCTGCTCACAGTTGTGAAGAATATTCCTACGTTATGAGTGGTCCGTGTCCCCATTAAGAAAAAGAGTTCGGAATAGGCCATTATGTATGTGGAATGTCCCTGGATCAAGGGACTTTTCTTCCTCAAGTTCTCAAAGCTCTTAACCTAGCTCAAGGTGGTCATCTGAACCAGCCAGGCGTTTAACTGAGAATTAATCACAATCAGTCCATCATTTGAAAAATAAGACTTGAGAGCCGTCTTGCCCCCAAATGGCAACTGGACATTCTGGTTTAGTGACGGCCATCTTGGTTTAAGAAGCCACTTGATGCCTACCTTATATAGTCAAACAAGAATGGATAGAGAAATTAGCAGGGCAGTCCTGTGGTGTTGGAGAGGAAGATTCCTTGGATGTAGTGGTTGCCCCACTAAGGGCCGTTTGCTGTGGCCAGGATGGGAGGTGGCAGTTAACCCCCACTTTTGGGTGAGGGAAGTTTTATTTTACCTCCATTGTGGTCTGCAGGATGGATAAAAGTAAATGGGCAACTGTCACGTAAAGTTCATTTTTACAGAGATACTCAACAAGGTTTCCCATTATTTCCACTGAGGTTTTAGCAGCATATACAAGTATCTTTTAAATGCAAGCTGGTTTTTGTCCCACATGTAGGAACTTGGAATAAAGCATCCATTGCACCGGAAAAAACTTCAGCTTGCTCTTCAGGCATTAGGATCAGAAGAAGAGAACAACCATGGAAAACTGGATTACAACTGGGTTACAAGTAATGTCTTCTTATTTCTTTTGCCATTTCACCCTCGTGCAGTGAAGAGTTTGCCTGGGTACGTCCCCCAGCCACTTGCAAGGAAGCCTTGTGTGCACTTTGCAGCCCACAGGGTAGCATTGTGCCTGCTTTGTTTTAAGTTTCCTTCTAGGCAGGTTTGTGGGTAGTTTGTTACAAACAAAAGGTAGAGTGTACTTGTGCACCTAAGTAACACACGTTCTGTCCAAGAAAAAGCTGAAATACTTAGTTAAATAAATCTGCAATATTCAAGTGGAAAATCAATTATTAAATTCTTGCATATCTAAAATACACCATAAAACAATTGCATTGAACAAGTGTGTCTTCAAGAGCCGCTGGAATGCCAGTACAGATGGGGGTCTCTCATATTCCAACAGGGAGGGCATTCCACAGCACTGGGACCACCCCTGAAAAAGCCTGCCTTCAGATTGCCACAAATCATTGCATAGTGACTGTATATTTTTATTTTCAGGGTGGTTGGATGATATTGGACTACCCCAGTATAAGACCCAGTTTGATGAAGGAAAGGTTGATGGCCGAATGCTTCATTATATGACTATCGTAAGCAAGTGTCCTTTTCTTCCTGTCATTTTTATCATTCAGAGTACCATAATTTTGACTTCCTTCTCCACTGAAACATGTGTATCCTAATACTCCACCGCATAAGCCTCCCCAAAACATTTATTCCTCTAACTCCACTCCTTCAGGAATCAAAAGTTCTTCTGCTCTCATAAAGTAATTCCACCCATTCTTCCATGCTTCCTGTTATTTGTAGAAATGTGCCCAGTTGGTACCTGTTCTATCCATCCCCTCTCTTCAAAGCCCACCTTTTCCATAAGTCCCTTGCCGAATCCAGCAATCATCATTCTCACCTGCAGTGACCTCCAAGCACAAGTAGCTGCATTTGCTCACATTCATCTCTCATAACTCTTAGTAGTAGTAGTAGTAGAATCATAGAATCATAGAATCATAGAGTTGGAAGAGACCACAAGGGCCATCGAGTCCAACCCCCTGCCAACCGCCTGTTGGTAGTAGTAGTAGTAGTAGTAGTAGTAGTAGTAGTAGTAGTATAGTGTAATCTTACTTGTTTGAGTTTTTAAAAAGGCAAGTAAGAGGATGACATGATAGAGGTGTAATAGATTAGGCACCATGTGGAGAAAATGGATAGTCAGCTGATTTCCCTCCTAACCCAGTGCCAGGCAATGAAGCTGAATATTGCCTCTACAGTTGCAGGCACCAATTCCAGTTGGTGGGAATATCAAGTGAGAAAAGTTCTGTTGCTTTCAGTCCTGCTTGCAGGCTTCCACTGGGCTTCTGGGAGGCCACTGTGAGAACAGGATGCTGGTCTAAATAGGCCCTTTGCCTAAACAACAGAAGTGTTTTAATGTTCTTATACAGGGGAATCCTAAGGACAGCATTCATGTTGGTATCTGACTCTTCCCGTCTTCTTGGTCTCATTTCTTGTTCTTGATCTCGTTCATGTGTCCCGTCCCGTCCCCACATCACCTATGCAGGATGACTTACTGTCTTTGAAAGTTGTGAGTGTCCTTCACCACCTTAGCATCAAACGTGCCATTCAAGTTCTAAGGATAAATAACTTTGAGCCCAACTGTCTGCGCAGGAGACCGTCGGATGAGGTGACCACTTCTACTTACTTACCTACTTACAGATCTCATTGATTCATTGCAATGTTTGTTCTGACAGTCAGTGCTTGTGTGTTTCCTTCATTTTCTTGCCTAGAATATTTTGCCCTGCTTTGACTCTTGATCCCTTCCTCTGTTTAGCAGGCTATACATTGATCACTGACGGTCAGCTTCATTGTATGGATTAATATCCTTATTCCTTATTATGTTTTAAACCTCTAGAACTGAGATCAACATTTAGTTTGCCTCCTTTGGTGTTATCTTTCTGCAAAGTATTTGCTCACTAGTATTTCTATGAAAATATGAATGTGATATTAGTGCTTTGGTGGTTGCTGCTGCTGCTGCTGCTGCTGCTGCTGCTGCTGTTATGGACTGCCAGGCATGAAAGTGAAGGTGGGGAACTAGACCACTGCATGAGGAATTCCTGGTTTCTCCATGTTGTTCTAATTGTCTTTGTGCCTGGAGATTTGTTTTCTTTACAATTTATTTAATGCAGGAGAGTCCATTTGAAAGATGTGGGAAGTAAGTGGGTGAATTTTAAAAGCCCCAAGCCCTTATTCCCTTATTTCCCCCCCCAACACGTGTGTGTGTGTGTGTGTGTGTGTGTGTGTGAAGTCATATGATCAGGGCTTTTTTAGCTGGAACTCACTGGAACTCAATTCCGGCACCTCTTTGATGGGCGCCATTGACATTATAAGAAGACAAGGGAGGCGTTCATGGTGAGTTCTGGCAAAAAAAATAGCACTGCATATGATCAACATGAGTCATAAATACAGGATTGTTCAAAATTTAAAAAAGAATGAGAAATGTTTATTATATATTTACAAAAATATTGCAAACATCTTAAATACCTTGGCAGGAATTTAAAAACACTTGTAGTTTTAGAGATGGTACAAGAAACTTGAGGTTAAAATAGAAATTTGGAATAGAAATGATATGTAGTTTAAAAAGAATTTTAAGGAACCAGGGGAGAAGGGAAGTCATGGGATTGAGATAATCCCATTTTATGGATTTTATTGTTTCGATGCAAACTTTTTCTCTCTCCCCCCTTTATTTTTAGTTTGTTGTTGTTGTATTTGTTAGTGTTTGCTTTCTTGTTTTGTTGTGATTTTGTTACCTTTGCAGAAAACCCAATAAAAATATTATTAAAAAATAAAATAAAATAAATAATACAGGATTGTTCTGTTTGGAGGTGGAAGAATGGCTCAGCGCAGATATGAATTGCAGTTTCACAGTAATCCCATCTCTTATATGAAGGTGTTCCATAGTAACTTTATTAGGTACATCATTTATGTCAGTCCAGCACAACACATGTAACGCTACATCGGCATCTTTCAGGCCACCAGGGTCTTTAAAAAACCTATTTCTGTACCCCAGGACTGCAGAAACAGGGTTGTTATACCATATCGTCGCGCACAAAGTGAATAGGTCCTCAATTGGCACCAGAAGATGAACAATGTAGACACCAGTTGTACCTCAGGAGGGAGGGAGCTGGCAGCTCAAGCACCACCTCTGCTAAGGCTCTGTCCTCGGCCACTGCTGACCGAATCAACAGGAGACCCACAAGGAGGGCTTCTCCTCCTGATCTTAATAGACAGGCTGGGGGTGCTCCTTCGGGAATCTGGGTCCCAAATTATTTAAGGCATAGTATGTTAGTCAACATCTTGACTTGGGTTTGGTAGCCCATAAGCAGCCAGTACAACACCTTTAACCCATAACCTGGGGTGGGGGACACATTTTGCAAGATCATCTGATCTTGATCTAGCTTGGCTCTGAGCATTTTGGGGCAGAAAGGTCAATTGAAATAAGAAAAGTGGAGGCTGGATTAACTGCAGAACTAAAAGAAAAAGAACTAAAAGCAGTGCATTGTTTCTAAATTATATGTGGTTCTTATCGGTAGAATAACATCACACCATCAGAGGTTTCACAATGGACCAATCATCGGGTGATGGAGTGGTTGCGGTCAGTTGACCTTGCAGAATATGCTCCTAATTTGAGAGGGAGTGGCGTTCATGGAGGGCTAATGGTAAGAGTGTGTGGCATTTTATATTTCTTTTTCAGACACAGGCAGTAAATAAATAATGTAATCGGGCTATAAGAGAAATGTCATGCCTGTTTTTGTTTCCAGTTTTTTTTGTTTGTTCCTAGGTAGGGTTTTCTAAAAGTCATGGCAATTGTGTCATAGGTATTTTGTAAATATTCAGGCCTTGTTGTTGTCGTCCCCCAACCCCCCTCCCCAAAAAAACCCACCCACCAACTCACGCCTTTCATACCTTTCTTAGTGGTTCAGATCTTTAGAATGGTTGGGGAAATTGCTTAATCAAAATGTAATCCAAATCTTGGTTCTGAAATGCTGGTTTTGCTCCGCAGGTTTTGGAACCTCGTTTCAATGTAGAGACCATGGCTCAGCTGCTGAACATCCCACCCAACAAGACCCTCCTGAGGCGGCACTTGGCAACCCATTTTAATTTGCTGATTGGTCAAGAGGCCCAGCAGCAAAAGCGTGAAGCCATGGAATCTCCAGATTATGTCCTTTTAACAGCTACAGCCAAAGTGAAGGTACGGCCAGAGCCTTGGAAGTACTACTATCACATGGAACAGACTTGCATGTTAGTCAAAAGTGTAGCTTCCTATTATTGTGGTTTTTAAGGGGCTAATAGAAAATGAGTTGAGTGATAAAGAACTTGGCTTGGCTTGATTTGATCTCTGAACAGGGGGTAGCTCAACTGGTGGAGAATAAGACTCTCAATCTCAGGGGGTTGGACTAGGTGACCCTTGTGGTCTCTTCCAGTGCTACAGTTTTATGACTCTATGATGGTAGTTTTCCTGGTTTCGTAGAGAGGTGCTGCATGGTAAAGCATAGACAGTAATTCTTATATATGTCATTGCCACATATCCTCTCTACAAAACTACGTTAACAGTTATTTTATGTTTTATACTTTTCTTTCTTTCTTTCTTTCTTTCTTTCTTTCTTTCTTTCTTTCTTTCAATAGCAGGTTATTCATGCCACTTAAGAGAGTGTTTTATAGGCCTTTGATATCGGCTTACATTATTCACTATAAAAATTACTGATAAGAATTCTGTTGGCCTCTTGCAATGCATTTTTTAAAAAATGTCTCAATGGTGCTTGCAAGGTTTGTCAGCTAGTTCAAATTTCACTGGAAACTGAAAGAAAAAAACAAGTTTGCAGAAGTAAGTAACCTATTTAACAAAATCTTTAGTAGCCCATCTGCTGCGTTAGTCATTTGTGGTGCATCATTGTCCATGGAAGAAAAACAGCAATCACCTCTTTAAGTAGCTTCTCCTGGGAGGCCAGAGGCAGATATGACCCCATGCAGAAAACTATCAATAGGCTTTTTACAAGCCTCATTTTACAAATACAGATTTTTAAATTAGTTTTCATCAAACGTTTTTTGTAACCTCCTTTGGGGAAAAAAAACTCTTTTTTTTTGAAGTGAAGTCTCATAAGCTCAGATATTAGAGCTTAAGTAGAAATAAAACTAAACTTACAAACAGTGAATTACACACACACAAAAACCCAAAATTGTCAAATATGGATCTTCTTAATTAACATGATAGATTAATTTTTTTATCTTATATTCTGTTTTATGTGGAAATCTTGCTCCAATTTTTCCAACCAGCTTTCTGCGAGAATATATGTTTAAGGAATTCTTGATTGTTTTGGTGCCTTTATTATAGATTTTAAAAGATTTTAGATATGTCATCAGGAAAATAAATTATCTGGTTGTTGTCTTCATAGCAGTTTTTTTGGTCTGTATTTTTCAGCCAAAGAAACTTGCTTTTAGTAATTTTGGAAATTTAAGGAAGAAGAAGCAGGAAGATGGGGAAGAGTATGTTTGTTCGATGGATTTGGGACAGGCATGCGGAATGGGATCAAAGAAAGGGATGAAGCCTGCTTTAGATATCAGAGTGTATGATGAGGACGATCTGGACAGACTGGAGCAGGTAATGGTTGTTGCAGTAAGTTGAAACAATTGGTTTTTCCGTATGCATGTGCTCCCCCCCCCCCCCGATATTTTCATATTCTGCAGTTTGTGTTTAGCAGTCTTGTAATGTACTAGTTCTTAAAAACTGTTATCTAACCCTTGATAAATCTGTTCAGGGCTTCTTTAGGGGCATCTAGATTTTAGCTATCAACCAACAGGAGAAACCTGAATTTCAGCCTTCTCCACAGTCAGAATTATTGGCGTAATTGAGAGTTTTTTCTTTACATTAATGGTCTCTCATTTTGCTAACGACCACAGGGGTGTATGCATTTTTTGTGGGGGAAGTGTTCCATTTTACCCTCGTAACAGCTGTGACAGAGACTGAGTGGTTCGAGGCTACCCAGAGAACTTTATGGCTGAGCAGCAATTTGAAACCAGGTCTTTCCAGTCCTAGTCCTATATTCTGTCCACATCACCATACTTCCTCTCATGTCGGCTTATCCTCTAGTTGAACTTGCATGGCCTTTTCCCCCTAGGCAGTTCCTCAAGCTCCACCCTCAACTTTTGTGGCATTTTCCTGCTCACCTCTTGCTCATGACATTCTGACACTTAGCCTTCCTCCCCTTGCAGCAGTCGTCTCTTTTCTTCAGCTCCCCGTCTCTCCCTCAAAGGTACTGTGGTGCAGATGGTTTCTCTTCCCTTATCAGTGCTTGCTTCTGCCTAAGTTTTTTTGTGGGGTGCTCTTAATGTGAAATTATTAAACAACTAGGTACAGTATTTTCTTGGTCTCTGTCTTCCTTGTTGGCCTGCACTGCTGCTGCTGCTGCTGCTGCATCTGTTGAGTTCTTTGTTTATTTAACACCTGAGCGGTCAAAGGCAAGGCCATAAACTTGTGTTCAACTATCTGGTTTCTCCAATAGGAGCAGAGACTGTGGAGTTGGCTGATGCGGCTGAGCTACCAACTAGGCTGATGTTGGTACTCTGCACACTCTCCCAGAGTCTTCTCTTAGCCTCACCTCCTTATCCAAACATTGCCTACATTACAATAAAATGTTCAACTGACTATTTCCTTTCTAGGGTTCTGCTATAGCCTAATGTTGTATTTGTATGTGTTAATACACTTGTATGAAAAGGGAAGAATTTACATGAATTATTACCTTAACTATTTCTTTCTTGTAGATGGAAGATTCAGAAGGTACCGTGAGGCAAATAGGGGCATTTTCTGAAGGCATCAACAATTTGACTGTAAGCCCTTATAATTAATATAATGGACACACCCTAAAATGTTGCTAGTCTTACTTTAGGACCAATACAGAGATTCTCAGTGGTAGGTACATGGCAAAGGTGTTCAGTTGGTGGCTTGGAGATTGCATCTTAGTGATAGACTGATTTTTGAACAATCTCCTTTGAACAATCCATTTAGCATAGAGTCTAATGGTGCCCAGCCAAGTTGGAAAAACTGCATCTGAGTCAGGAGTACACACCAGAATGCTTTGCAATGATGCATGCTGGAGTATGCTGTCAGATGGACATGTAGACGCACAGTCCATCCACAGTAAAGAGACTTTCCTGAGTTTGGTTCCAGAATATGAGAAATAAGGAGTGTATAAGCAGACAATTTCAAAGCAGCCTTCATTCATGTCATTATTAAGGTATCTATTACAAAAGCATATGCCCAGTGAAAATGATTTATTTCCATTTTATGTATCTGTCCCACCCGGACCCCAAAGCTCAGTGCATGCTAACAATATTTCAAAAAAAGATTGTAAACTGGTTACTGTATAACGCTAGGATAAACAACTGCCTAGTGCAAACGCGTGGCATGAAGACTCCTGGGGAGGAGATCACTGCTGCTTTGCTCTTCCTCTGGTTCTGCAGCTGCTGTGGCACTCCTGCAAGCCAAGTCATAGTTTGGCTTAGCTTGTTGTCCAGACCTGCGTTTGTAGTTTGCCCCTCTCTAGACAAACGATGACCTGTAACCAAGGTTTGTTCTTGGATTTACAGCGCATGGTTTGTCTGGAATGGAACAGACACTGAGCCTGAGTTCAGGCTCAAGGAGGAGGAGTGCAATGGCCACCACCTCTCTGGAAATCCACATGTTTGTGCTAAGAGTTTCTCTCAGACCAGTTCATAATCTAAAATATTTAAGAATAAAATGCAGCAAGATGATAATCCCCAGATGAAGCCCCATTAGTACCAGCTTAGTGCTGGCTAATAACCATACTTATTCAGACATATAGCAGACATCCTTTACCCTTAAGGTGCTGATTATCCATTTCTGTATCTTAAGTCATTCCACTAGTTCTTTGAGGTACAGAAGTGTCCTTTTTAGGAAAGGGAGAGCCAAGGCTGTTGGAGAACTCATATACTTCTCAGTGTTCTCTTCTTTGTGCTTCTGTGTAGCATCTGTACTTGTCATCAAAAACCACATCCTGCAAAGTTCCATCACTGAATCCACACACACACACACACACACACACACACACACACACACACAGTATATAATGCACTGGTGAGGCAAATGTTCAAATCAAATTTAAACTGGTGTGAGTCATAGCCTTCCCCAGTGAAACCTTCAGAACGGTTATTCTTTGAGGCTGCTTAAGCTTTGTGACACACTTCTCACACCTTCATGATTTTGTCTTCTATACAAATAATTGATCCATTTACAGTGGTACCTCGGGTTACGAATGCTTTGGGTTGCAAACTCCGCTAACCCGGAAGTTAGGGGTTGTGAGAAATTGCACGCCAGCGGTGCACCAAACCATTGCTCCATCTCTTCAATCCTAAAAAAAGGTCAATGACTTTGGGGTAAAATCAGGAAAAAAAGCCTTCAATCCTAAAAAAAAAAGGAGGGGGGAAAAAGGTCAATAACTTTGGTTGGCCTTTTGGTCGGCCCTCATGGCCCTCCACTTCATCAAATCTGGCCCTCTTTGAAAAAAATTGGACACCACTGATCTAGGTTGTTTACCTCTTTGGCAGCACCCCTTTTGTCTGGGACCTTCTCCCTGCTGTTGCCTGAGACTGTCCACGCAGAGCATGTGCTTTCAGTGTGTCCCTCGTTGCCCTAAGAGAACGGTGCCCTCTTGTCTGCCTGCTGCTAGATGTGCAATTCATTGATGTTTTTTGGCTCTTGAGTTTCAGCCAGTGTTTCCCAATTCTTGCCTTTCTTCTGTTTCCAGTACATGTTAAAAGAAGATGAAATGTTCAAAGACTTTGCTGCTTGCTCCCCTAGTGCCAGCATAACTGATGAGGATTCAAATGTGTGACAGTGTCAGCGCTGGATGCTTCTGCTTTCTGATAGTCCTCAGAGTGCCACTGTTAGATGCGATGGAGACACCACGTCATGTAATGGAAGGTCATCTTTGCTTCTGTTTGTTAGAAGTGATATTTTCCTGGGAGACAATAAGAAGAGTTGCCAATTCTAAAGTTGCCATAAGATCCACACCAGGGGGGGAAATATGTATAGTTTCCTCCTGTGTATATTTTTTCTCTTGTGTTGAAACTTGTGACATGTTTCAAGTATCATATTTAATACGACTCTGCTGCTGTAATGTTCCTTCAGAGAGCTGTGCCATATCATATATCTGTATTTCTCTTACTCAGTGTTTTTTTAAATAAGAAATATAGGTGCCGGTACGTCCCATGCCCCCTCTCCACCGCCACTTGCCCCCCCCCCACTCTCTCCTTCCTCCTCGGCCACCGCTTCCCAAGGCTGGAGCCAGAGCGCCTTCTAGGAAGGGGCTTCCCAATTGTAAAAAGGTTGTGCCAAAGCTCCTCTACTCTGGGGCGACCTTTTTATGTTTGTCAGGCACCTTCCTGGAAGGCACTTTGGCGATTGTAAGCATTGTGCCAAAGCACCTCCGGGAGCCATGCCTGCAGCCTCGGGAGGAGGTGGCGGAGAAGGAAGCGGCAAAGGTGCGGGTGGGTGGGCAAGCGGCGATGGCGAGGTGGTGGCAGGGGAAAGAGGGGGCTGTGCAGCAGACGGGCGCGTGCCGCCTTAAAGAAAGCTCTGTTCATACTTTTCTTCAAGTAATACAAAAAGAAAAGAAAACCATTCAACTAGAGACCTCTGGAATTGGCATCCATTGTATATATTTCAGCAGGGCAAAAAACTAATCCTGGAAATCCTGGTTTCCTGTTTGAACAAATTGCTCAAAAGTAAATAACTAGAGTATTCACTGGTGGCTAAACCAGTGCTCATATAATCCACAAAATCAGAATCATCTTGTCTTATTTTTATACAATTTTTATTAAAAGAAAAAAATGTATTGAGTACATACAAATCAGAATTTTATATTGTAGTGTAAGTTGATTACTTTTTTTAAAAAGAGAGGAATTCCAGTTTGAAAACCAGCTGGTTACTGGAGAAGTCAGACTGATCGTATAAATGACTTGTGCCTCCCCCCCCCAAGTGATGCCTGCATTCTTACATTAGGAATGAGTTATAAAAATTGAGATTTTTTTCATCATTAAGAAAAATCTCTGAGCTTTCCCTTTTCCTGCATTAAAATAGGATTTTAATAACATTTTAAAAATTTGAGACTGAGGAACAGCCTTTGGAAAGATCCATTTTCTCTCTCTCCCTTGATGCAGCAATGGAAGTGTTCTTTAAATTTATACCAAAAGGAGCATTAGCGAATTCACTTTATTTTACAGTATTGCATTCAGATATGGAATCTTGCCTTTTAAGTATATTTGACCATAATATAACATATTGACAGATATTTATATAGTACTTGGTTTTTTGTAAAACACAACTTGTATTGACTTTTTAAAAACTTGTAAAATTCAGATTAGCCGGTCAAAAAATGGTTGCTGATGCTTTCAGCAGAATACACCTGACTCTTGTGTTGTGTGTGTGTGAGAGTGTCTCTCTCTTTCCAGTTCACCATCACCCGGAAATAGTACGACTAATTTAGTAACTGCATAAAATGATGATGTGGCAAACATTCGGAGATGTTGTCTGACATCTACAATGTAAGCAATTCTTTTCAAATTCAGTACTTCAAAAGTTTGAAAATAGTAATCCAGAGACCTCTGCAGGAGTTTTAAAGTTGGGTGTTTGGTGTGTGCCCAGCTATTATGAGCTATTGTTGAAAACTGTACAATAATATATAGCTGAATGTGCAGATTGGCCTTGCCTGCTTCCTGACATGCTAGCTTTTTGTTTGCAAGGAATCTTTTTTTAAAAACCACCACCATGGGGGACATTCAAGCAAGTGATTGTATCATAAAATAGAACCCTCTATCATGTAATTTATTTGCATGTATAGACTGGCCCTCAGTTTGATTTCATAAACCAGTGCTGATCCTTGGAAGTATGCACTTTTCACACACATTTATTTACAGTTGTCAAAATTTTTATCAGATTTGCCAATACAGTATATACAGGTGTGGACTGACTGTCCTTAATAACATGGACTCCACAAATTTGTTCATGGCCATCTTGGTGTCTGGGCTCTTTTGAATAAATGCAGATAGCATGCCTGGTAGAACAATTACTTTGTCATTAATTGTGAATAAATGTATTTATGAATTAAGGAGATCACCTGCCAGCAGCCTCACATTTGTATAAAAAACACTGCACACCTTGTATAATGGCACACACTGGTCGCAATAAAATACAAGGGGTAAAATTGTGACTAGAGAATCAAAGAAGGGCGAGTGCAAATGCACAAACATTAAGTGAATTAAACACTAACTTGCACATATGAGCAACATCAACTTCTCATTTCTTAACGCTGATGTAAATGGAAGTTGGATGAACATCATCATCATCATTTTGCTGGTTAGAAGAATATTCTTTTATTATTTCTACGGGATTGAGGGAGGGAAGAATAATATAAAACACTCATGATTCAGCCAAGCAGTTAGCATAAATGGGTGCTATAAATGATATTTTATTTGGATGTGTGTGTACAAAGTAGTCAGCATAAACATATGTATTGCCATGCTAGATAAATAAATACCTGTTGAGAGAAGTAAAAAAGATTCTGGAATATAATCTTTTCTTTGCAAAAGTTATATACAAGGTTTTCAATAACCCCTTTTTGCCCTTAACTGTAAAGATCAGGCTTTTGTCGTTTTTATGCAGCACAAAGCTTTCTAAAGCTTTCTCTTGTCCAGACCCCCAAGAAGTTATGTGCAACTTACCCTTTCTGATAATTTAATTGATGGTGCAAATCAGCAACTATGCAGTGGAACGCTCACATTGAACACTAACTAGAGAAATATTTGCTAACAGAGACCTCTGTGCCTGTGAAAGTTGTGTAGATCTGGGCCAGGAAATCAATATGTGGGATGCAGAAGCCCTCTTTGAAATCTTATATATTGCTTAGACAGGAGCCTCAATTTTTTTTTTTAAAATAAATATTTATTAAAATTTTACAAAACAACTTTTTTTAAAAAAAAATAAATATTTATTAAAATTTTACAAAACAACAATTTTAAAAAGCTTAGCTTGTGGAAAAGCAATGGCAAATCACTTGTGGATGGTCCAGTGCTATCTTAACTCATTCATTCAGTGTATTTGTCCACTGGTTATCATTGGCTGGTGTTTATAACATGCTCTAGCAAGCTGCTTTAACTAGCTGGTGATGTCTCAGTTGCTTCCTTTTAAGCTTCCTCATTTCCAGTTTATTTCAATGGGGTTGTTTGAATAAAAAAAGTCCAGTTTTCCATAGCATGGCTTGTTTGGCCCACACGGCAGGAGGGGTGCACTTCCACGATTATGTAAACAAGGCCTGTGTGGCCGTGGTGTATTGTGAGTTACACCACAGGAAAGGACACTTACTGTGAGGAAATGCCAGGAACGTGGATGGGTAACAAGTGCACTAGTCCTGCATCATGCATCACATAGCTATTGTGCTGTTGTTGGTATTGTTACTAACAGGAATAGGTATAGTGAAGCTAAGTAATGAATTTATCTGATGCAAGTACCGTATTTTTCGCCCCATAGGGCGCACCGCCCCATAGGACGCACCTAGTTTTTTTGGGGAAAATAAAGAAAAGAGTTTTATTTCCCCCCCAGGCGCGGGGATGGCGCAGGGGAAGCCTGAGCTCCCCCCGACCCCACCCCCGAGAACAGCCTGCTATCCACAAGCCTAGGGAGCCCAGCGGGAAGTCGCGCCCCAGGCTTCAGAATGCAGGCAGCTCTGCGCAGCCCTCGGGAGCCCGGTGCGACTTCGTGCCGGGTTCCCTAGGGCTGTGCAGAGCTGCGCGAAGCCCGGGACTGCAGGCAGGTCTGCACAGCCCTCGGAAGACCGGCGCGAAGTCGCACAGAGCTTCCTGAAGCCTGCATTCGCCCCATAGGATGCACATACATTTCCCCTTCATTTTTGGAGGGGAAAAAGTGCGTCCTATAGGGCGAAAAATACGGTACCTATTTAGATAATGGCTTTTGTTCATCCTGCCTCAGTACATGCCACCAAATCAGTTCTGAGGATCCCCCCTCCCCAACCCTCTGGACCAGATTATGGGGGAGGGGAGAGAGGGAGGGGAAATTCCTGTTGCACAAGCGGAAGTCTTTGCCTGTACAGGGCAAATTTGTTGGATACAACACTTAAATAGTCATTAACTCTTTTTACACCCTTAGGCTTCTTGTTGTTGTTAGACTAAATATGTTTGTTCATTTTGTATCTTCCTTTTCGTGTAAGTTTTTTAAAATAGATGTGCACACACAGAGACATGTAATAAGTTGGTGTGGTAAAGGAACAGTGGGGATTCAGCTGCATATTTTGTGCCATCTGTTATTGCTAGCATAAAATAAGCAACATCACAGATGTGGATAGTTCAGCCATATTGGATTTATTGTGTATACTGTGTGTTGCATAGCCGGGACATTAGTTTCTGATTCATCTTATGGTAGCCCAATCACTCTCGGAATTGTTATGGATTGAAGCAAAGGTCATGGAATTGTTTGTCTGAAACAGTATAAATTGGTAGACGTCAGTGTAAAGGTAAAGGTAAAGGGACTGTTAGGTCCAGTCGTGGCCGACTCTGGGGTTGCGGCACTCATCTCGCTTTATTGGCCGAGGGAGCCGGCATACAGCTTCCAGGTCATGTGGGCAGCATGACTAAGCCGCTTCTGGCGAAACCAGAGCAGCGCATGGAAACGCCGTTTACCTTCCCGCCAGAGCGGTACCTATTTATCTACTTGCACTTTGAGGTGCTTTCGAACTGCTAGGTTGGCAGGAACAGGGACCGAGCAACAGGAGCTCACCCCGTCTCAGGGATTCGAACCGCCAACCTTCTGATCAGCAAGCCCTAGGCTCAGTGGTTTAACCCACAGCACCACCCGCATCCCAGACGTCAGTGTAGTAGTCTTTAACTCAGATGTTTCTTGCCACCCTAGTTTTGAAATCTTCCAAAAGGAAGTCCAACTGATTTCTCGGGGTTTACACCCAAGTAACTGTGTAAAATTGCAAGCAATAAAGCTTTAAATAACTTCTGGAGATCTTAAGCGTTCTGGTTTGAATAAAGCATTGTGTGTTTGACGGGCCAGCCCAATGAAATGGAACTACCCTCACAACAGAAAAGTGGATGGCTGCTTTGAAACAGTCATATTCTTCCACCCTCCCTAGTTTGGACTTCTAAACACTAGGGTATGGTAAATTTGCCATTGCCAATGTTAGCAGCAAAGGGAATGGAAAATGGAAAGGAAGTATTGGCACTTCAGACATGAAAATGACCCAGCCCATTCAACTGCTTTCTGTTAGCTGAGGTGGAGCAGGGGACACCCAGTTTTGTGCTGGCACTCAGAAAGCTATGACTAATTTGCATGGCAAGGTTTTGTGTCTAGTGAATTTTTTGCTGTAAAACAATGGGGAAATACCACTTATATGTTAGCCTGGAAAAATATACTACTTTGAGGGCATCTTGAGTGAAAGCTCCACCCTTGACAAGAAGATGGGCCAAAAAGTATCACAGGAAACAACCCAAGAGAATAAGGCTGCTGTCCTGGTTATATGAGATGTTTTTAGACAAGAAGGGGTCTATGTGCCTCAAAAGCTAAAAGAGTATCTTGGCTTTGAAGATCCACAAAGCAAATCCCACCTAGCCACAGATACCCTAAATGAAATTTTTCTGGTAAACTTGTGTGCGCACTCTACTAACATCTTTCAGTGATAATTAACAGAGCCTGCTTGTTAAGATGGAACAGAGTAGCCATGGTGTATGTCTTAAGTGAAGGGAGTGGCCTTGGTGTGGAGCTGATGTTGTTAGAAACTGTTGTTTAGTCATGTCCGACTCTTCGTGACCCCATGGATCAGAGCATGCCAGGCACTCCTGTCTTCCACTGCCTCCCACAGTTTGGTCAAACTCATGCTGGTAGCTTCGAGAACACTGTCCCACCATCTCGTCCTCCTTCGTCCCCTTCTCCTTGCGCCCTCCATCTTTCCCAACATCAGGGTCTTTTCCAGGGAGTCTTCTCTTCTCATGAGGTGGCCAAAGTATTGGAGCCTCAGCTTCAGGATCTGTCCTTCCAGTGAGCACTGAGGGCTGATTTCCTTCAGAATGGATAGGTTGGATCATCTTCTGGGATCCCTAATTCCCCTTTTGCTCTGTGATGCCTCTTCCCCAGTTCAGCTCCAAATGTAAAGGAGAGGTATCCATTTAATGATGTTATCCCTGGTCCAGGTTTCCTGTATCAGTAAGATGTGATACTGTGATAGAAAATCAGTGGAACAGGTGTTCCTAGTAAATGCAGCTCATCGGGCTACAGTCCAGGTTAGGGGGTAACTTTATGGTGGCCTGTTGGCCGTCAACCCCTTTTGCTCACGAGGTGGTTGGGGGAGCGGCTGTTAATTCCACCAAGGCCACAGGACAGTTCTTGGATATTCTTTGCATATGGCAAACCTCTGATAGCCTCTTTTTAAATACTCCAAGTGTCTGATTTACCATCGGCATGCGGGACTAATGAAATGGTTTAATCCCCTCATTCATTTTCTTCATGGTTGACACTCGTGAAGCAAGAGGGTTTAAAAAAGCACACCTCAAAACTACTTTTGTTTATGTTCCTTTTTTTACATAACAAACCTTGTGTGATGAGTGTTTTATAACTGCTCTGTGGCTTCTTATATGCTTTTTTATTTGTATAAAAGGAACTGGGACTGAGAAAATGATGATCTGCTCCCTGCAAATTTTGATTTTGATTTCATCATCCTATTGCACGTAAGGCATGCTGCAAGAGGCAAAACAGTTTCAATCCTGTTGTCAGGTTTCCTCTCTGGTTAAGCCAAATCATGGTGCAAGTCAACAGCTGCACACAGTAATAGGCCAAATTACTATATAAATGGCAGCTGTTAAGCTGTACTGCTTACCTAGAAATATCAGATGACCAGGAAGAGAGCCATTTTTAGCTAGCCTGGTGCACATTGGCAAAACATTTCCTCTGCTCTAAAGGCTATAAAAAGGGGGAGGTGGGAGTAGGAAATGGATCTTGCTTGACTCAGCTGATCCTGCCATTATCCCTGCAGGCAGACGGAGGAGTGAATGTAGGAGCTGTTAATATTGTTGTGAATGGAATTTGTGTCCCCTTGTTGGGAACTTAGTCATGTACACGTGGTCTAAAGGATATTTGTAGCTATTTGCACAATGGGGCAAGGACCACAGGCAAGAGGCTGCCAGACTAGACATTTTCCAATTTATAAATACACCCAGTCCCCATTGCGTGGAAGAGCATGTTTTTTAAGGTAGGATTTTTGGTACCTCAACTCCCATTCATCATGTATCTATCAAAGGGAGGGTGTATGAATCAGAACCCCCTGGAACAGAAATAATGTGTGCAGATGGACTAACTGCTTATAGTTGGACAGACTGGAGAGACTTCAGTAACTTGTTCTCAACCCCTCCCCCCCAATGATCTAGCTAGTAGTAATACAGAGGTAATCACATTGGCGTACTTTGGAGTAGTTAAGGATTATTAAGAAAATGTGCTTTAAAGAGCTTTAAATAATTGAAATAGAATAATTGCCTTCTGAGTAGCTTCATTTGGTCTCCAATGCCTGCTGTTAATTATACTGCAGAAAGGTCTGTTCATCTGACTTCCTGTTTATTTGGTCAACCAAGGTCTGTGCAAGCTTTGAATTCTCTAGAGCTTTTCATTAGGGTGGTTCACGTGCAAGCAACCTTGGTGTCTCCTGCTGTTGCTGAATTAATCTCCCATCATTACAGTATTAATATGCTTGACTTCTTGACTTAGCTTGGTTGGTAGAGCATGGGACTCTTAATCTCAGGGTCATGAACTCGATGCCTTGCCAGGGATTGGACTAGATGACCCCCATGGTCCTTCCAACTCTTCTATTATTTTATCTTTCTGGCTCTGCTGGATACAGTGCCATTTCAACTTTCCCCAGAAAGAGGAAACCCAGGAGGAAACCCAGCCAGATGGGCGGGGTAGAAATAATAAATTATTATTATTGTTTTGCATTCTCTTTTGTGAGCCATGTCAGAGAATATTTATTTCACCTTTGGTTGTTTTTTAAAAAAAACATTTAGTCCAACATTAAGGTAAGATGACATCCATGAAATAAGTAAACGATAAGCAAAAAAAGTTTTATTTCTACCACGTCGCAGTTGGAAAATTTAATAGCTGAACAGGTAGGATGCGTCCTACAGAACAGTTTGTGTGAGGCGAGCCAGAGCTGTTCAACACCTCAAATAATACATTTATTAAAAAGTTAAGGTTCCTTTTGCCCACAGTGATATACAAAAATATTAAGCAAAAAGATAGTTACATGGACTTTGCTTATTTTCTGCCGCAAGAGTTGTTTCAATCAAGGAATTTAGCACATACAGAAGTAAAACCATTCTAGTGTTTTGTTCTATCTATCTTCAGCCTCTTGCTCTTCCACTAGCATTTTCCAGGTCCTAAGTTGTGCACACCTGACTAGCATTCCATCAGGCTGCAACCCCTCCCACTCCCTTCTCAAAAGATTTCAGCAAATATATGTAGTGGCTTACTTTTGTTCCTCAAAACACTCCCAATAAGGGCAAGTATGGTACTGCCATGCAGGAGTCCTGGAATTGAGCAACTGAACCCACAGGATGCTTCAGAGCAAGATATAGAAGAGCCTTAGAATCAGCATACAGGACAGGAGAGAAGCATGCTCAGACTCAGGAGCCTGCTCTCTCTAGGTGGAAGGAGAAACCGCAAACACTCATTACACAGGCACAGGGAGGGGGTGCTAGACTGCAGTTCTAGTTTTAATGTGCCAAAAGAGTTTTCCCTTCATTTCAATGTGGCTTTTTATCCCAATGTCCCAGTGGGATAGTACCCCATGCAGATAAAAAAAAAAAGGATGTTTGGAAGAGACTAGAACTTACTCATTCGGGAATGCGAGGCCTCATCACACACACATGTTCATACACAGTGGAATTAATTTTGGGGAGAATCTGGCCACAGAATTTTAATTTATTTAACAACGCTATTTAGCAACTTATAAAAAGATCTATATAAAAAGATTAGTTAAAATGCACACGATACCTCTGCGGTTAATAGGTATTACGCACATCTCTCAGGAATCTGTAGAAGTCTTCTTCTGGCAGTTGTAAAGCTTACAGTTTAAGAAGATATATACGACACACACTTAGAGCTTTAAGTAATTGTTCGATGTCCCACAGCATTCCAAAGGTGACCGACATCCCAAAAACAAATACAACTGAAATACCATTTTAAAAAATCAGTGGGACTTATTTCCATGAAAATGTGTTTAGCACTGGGCTGTTTTACACACTTCACTACTAAAGAAGATTGGAAGCATTTTAAGGAACACTTGTGTACAAAGCTTTACTTGGGAATGATTAGCTAGAGAAACTTAAGGAAGACGTTGCTCTGTAGTGAGACAATAAATCAGCTCTGTGTTCTCAATATACAGAGGTTTCTAATGTATTTTCATTAACTAAGCAACACTCCCCCCGCCCCCAAACTGGCTAAACCACCAATCTTCAAATAAAGGCAATAATGAAATTTCAATTATTGATCAGTGTGTATTTAATACAGCTATGCTTAAACTGCTCATTGTATAGCTTCGTGACAAGAAAACTCTTCCTTCACATAAGCGTGCTTGACAGTTGCATATCACGCACGCATGCTGTATCAGTAAGAAACTCTTTGGTGATGCAAGAGGCCGGCTACATTTTGCCCATCTATTGTGAAAGAGTTAATCCAGTGGCCTTACAACAGATTTGTTAAGCATAGCAAAGCTAAAGATACCATATACAACACAGATATCCATTACAGAATTTTCAGCGTGTCACTAATAAGAAGAGACCAAACCTGTATAGAGAGTTTGGCATCTCTCTGAACGCAGCTCCACACCTCTAGGTCCCAGGCACTTTTTCTGCCTTGTTCCCTGCTGTTCCCTGCACTCCCATCCATTGTTTCCCCCACTTACACATTCTGATTTTATCGTTCCTCCATTCCCCTTTAGTAAGCAAATCTCATCTCTTTGGAATATCCCAATTTATCCAGATTGGGAATGCAAGCATACTGAATCATTGGAGGGGGGCCACACATCAGGATGAGAACGTCGTCTTGGGGCGGGGGCATGTGGTCCCTGATCATGTCTTCGTTCACAAATCCTTGGCTGTAATCCCAACCTAATTAGGAAAGACCACAATGCAAGTTATCTGTTAAAAATGAGACACTGTAGTATCTATAGAAACCAAAGAAAATAAATGCATATATACATTTTGTATTCATGGACTTTTAATCTGCTGTCAAAAAAAAGCTTCAAGGTGATTAAAAATCAAATACTGTCTAATTCTTGTTGTTTTAGTGTAAGAACCAATACAATGCTTAAATGCCATTAAAAGCCTAAGAGGACAAACTTTGTCTAGTCCCTAAAATGATGAATAAGGAATCAGGTATGGAGGAAATCCTGTGCCCCAGCGAAGAGGCCCTTTCTGTAGTTACTACCAACCTAATCTACCAAGGGAAGGCACACCAGAGAAGGGCTTCTGATGAAGATTTTAATTCCCAGACAAAGTCAATGTGGAGAAAGTCCAATGCTGGTGCTGAAGAACAGAATGGCTGATTCACACATGACACTGAGTTAAGCCAAGGTTTAACTGAACTGTTGTCTGAACGGTTCATGAGTAAGCTCTCTCCTCACTAGTCAATATTTGTTTTGTCTCAGTAGGAGCAAAGTAGTAAGCCATAGTTTGGGCTCACTGTATTTTGTGAACCAGGTGATAGTGAGCATGTGTGAATGAGTCCAACACTGCAGACAGAAATTTCATTTTACCCAAAACCCATTTCTAATAAGCCTCTTCACATATTCGGGAGTCATTGTGCTAATGCACAAAGTTATTGTCAACTAACTTTAAAAAGGTTGTTGGTCACAAACATTGACTCATCTCTATTATATCATGAATTTCCAATTGTCTTCACGTGGTGCAATGGGTCAGGGCATCTGGCTGTAAACCAGAAGGCTGGTGGTTCAAGTCCACCCAGGGACAGCTGTGGGCAGGATTCCTGCATTGCAGAGGCCTGGACTAGATGACCCTCTGGGTCCCTTCCAGCTTACAATTCTGTGATTGCAGTTGGAAGACATTTTCCACAGAAGTCCGTTTTTTTCCTGGCATTTGTTGCAGCAAACTGGAGTTTTCTTGCATGCACTCAACACCGAGCCACCACTAATCCTGGCTCACTTAACAGGTGTACTTGTACAATACATACATTTGCAAAGATACAAACATATTTTTAGATGGACAACTAAGATAATAATAACCATACTGGAATAAGGGACTTACTTTCAGGTGCTCTATCCAACGTGTACCACAGTTTAAATCGGTTTGAATGTTGAGCCTGCACTTCCTCAAGTTCTGGGCGTAGCAGGATGTCATTCTCAGTCTGTCCAAGAAAAAAAAAGGAGCAACCGTTTTTTTTATGTAGCTGTGTGCTGTCCACTGTACAAACTTTTTTAAAAGACTAGGTAAAAGGCACTCCGAAACCAGTAAATGAAGAAGGAAGTACAGTAACAGGCGTAAATTAGAAAGCTGTCATCTCACCGCACTTTTCCATGAGGCTATGGTTTGAGGTCTGACTGTACTCTTGGTAGCAAGGAATAACAAAACAGGTCTCGTAGTGATGCATGCCATCGACTTTGATATCATGGTTTGATAATGCCAGAAGTCAGAAGAAATTATATAGTGATGTTCAGCCCTGCCCATAACCCTCTACTTTCTCAAAGCACCATAAGGGACACTTCTTCAGGTTTCATCTGTTAAGACTCTTGACACACCAGACATAAGGCAACTCCAGGAAGGCTTTGGCTTCTGCCTGGTGGGCTCCCTTCAGCTCAGTGCGCTGAGACTTGGACAGGGCTCATCTAGCCAGCCAGAAGGAAGGCTAATGATGACAAGTCATTCTGAGGGGACAGGAACTCCTTACAGAAAAGAAGCATAAATATCACATGGCTTCTTCCCATCCCTGTGCCACTATCTTTTGCAGCTAGGCACACATCAGTTGCTCATCAGTAGAATATAGATGTGCACATCTGTATACAGTACGTGTATATTTTGTAGAGCTGGAAAAAGTGAGGAAAAAAGAGCAACCCAAATGATCAAGTGACTAGAGCAACTGCCTTATGAAAGGGAGCAATATTACCCATCCAAAGGAATTTGGCACAAAACAAAAGGCTATATTTAGGGTTGCAAGGAAAGATTCATCTGCACCTGTTGTTGCTGGGAGAAGACACCTATTTCTGCAGCTGTCTCTATCGAAAGAAAGCTATTCTTGGATGGGATTATCTCAAGGCAGATGCCACAATGGAGGATAAATAATGCAGATGGAATCTTGGAGGTACAGAAGCACGTTATTAAAAATCAATGAAGGTTACGTTACAGGATTTAAATCGGTAAATCACCCTGTGGAGAAAACTAAATTAAGATAAATTTATTGGGGGTAGGTTGCAATTTAAGGGCACACTTAGTGTTGTGGCTACTTTTATTTTGGTGTAAAAAGGATTTAAGATGGACTAACAACACACGTAGCTTGATATATCATCCCAATACAGACATCAAGCACAACCGAGTATGAAAACACCACAGATCACAACTAGATTCAGTCTCTTCATGTCAGCAAGGATACAAAAGATCCCAGGATCTAAGGCAGGGGTAGAAAATAATTTTCAGTCCAAGGGCAACCCTGTCTTGTGGGCAGCCTTCTGTGGGCCATGGCCACGCTGGGTGGGGTCTGAGTGAAGACTGGGTGGAGCAATGAGTGCAACTTTTACCTCTGCATGGTAGGCTGAGATTTCTGTGTACCTCTCTACTCAGGCAAGGCCTCTTTTCACAGCTCAAGAGCACATTCCATCCAGGCAAAAGCACTGAAGATGTGAAATGGTGCCACTAGCAAATGATGTGGCCTATGGAGAGAATGCAGCCTGGCCATAGTCCCAGGGGCCAACAGAGAGGCCTGGAGGGGCACGTTTAGCACCTGGGTTGAGGCTCTCCACCTGGTCTAGAGCAGGCTTCCCCAACTTTGTGTTCCCAGATGTTGCTGCACTTCAACTACCATCATCTCATCTACTGGCCAAGAGTTGTAAGGCCAACAAGGTCTGGAAACTCAGTGTTGATCTAGGACCTTTGGACCTCCAGATATTACTGAAATACTGCTCCCATTGTCACTGGTTGTGCTTACAGTTTGGCAATATCCTGAGGGCCAAAGGTTCCCACTCTTGGCCCACAGCATGGTCTGAAGGAACATGACCTAGTTCTACTGCTGAAGCCAAGGAGGAGTCCAGAAACCTTCTGAGATGGAACACTGTGGGAACCCAATGCAAGCTGTTCTGAGCAGTACGAAAAGGGGGAATATAAGGCTGCAGGTTTATGCACACTTATGTGGGAGTAAAGTCCTATGTAAATTATAGAATATATTCCCAAGTAAACGTGTAGGATTGCACTGAACATGAATATGTCCATTTAAAAAAACACCACCACCTTGCTTCTCTTAGCCCTGCCAAAATCCTGCCTTTCCTTCAGATTAACATCCACAAAAAATAAAAATAGGGAGGTCTATTTACCTGGTTAGCAAAGAGTAAATGGCAAATGGTGGGATCCTCTTCATCCTTCACGATAGCCCGAATGAGCTGCAACATGGGGGTAATTCCTTTGGGGGGGGGGGGGAGAAAACCAGCCACAGCAAAGTCAAACAAAGAATGCCACCTCTTAGAGAACACAAACAAACTCAATACACAAAAGACAGCAAACAATCTATTTTGTACCTGTTCCACCTGCTATCATCCCCACATATTTGACATGTTTAAGAACTGGTTCAGATTTCTTTTCAGGACGAATAGCAAATACGCCTGTGGAAACATCAAGAAAGGATATAAACAGTGGTTTTATGGCTAGAAGCAGAAGTTGATAAGAGCCACAATTTCCCCACCCTTAACTAGGAGACTGGAGGAAGAAAACCTTGTCCTAGAGATGTGCAACCTGTGCCCCCCCAATGCTGCTACACAGAAACTCCCATCAGCACCAGTAGCACGGTCAATGGCCAGGGATGAGGGGAGCGGGAGTCTAACAACATCTAGAGACCCTGTTGCCTCAGCAGAATAGGGAGAGACCCTCTGCTGCCCTATATGAGAAAATAAACATAAGCTAGGGGAAATGCTATCTTGAGATCTGCTAACTGATTCATTACCTAAGCCCCATCCAGTGCTCCTCTGCAAGAAAAGGCAGGGTGATAGGAAGAGTGAAGGCAGCTGCTAGAATTCCCATTAGAATCCACAATTCTTGTGGTGGTTTACTTACTACTGAAATCCCTGCACCTTTCTACTAGAGAGGCTGCATGAAGGCACAGTGCTACCTGGGTTTAGCATTGAGAGAACATGCTATAGTAGGAACTGGGCCCATGCGCTCTCTCCCCCTCCATGTGCAAGAATATGAAAGATGACTCCTTGTGCGCCTCCTTCCGGCCACTCCTACTGACAAGCTGGTGCCAAACATATTGCTGCTTTCCTTTGGACCACACCAGCAAGGGCAAGAGGGAGGTCTTGTTGTCGGGGCAGCCCAGGACCCCCCAACACACGGCCCAGGCTTGCACTTCAGGGCTGCTAATGCAACAGTTTGACCATGCCCGCGGAGGCACACTCCATTGTCTCCCGAGACAGACAGATGCCAACAACATCACGGCTTGTAATACCAGCCTTATTCTGAACCACAGAGCCTAAGGCTTGCCGATCAGAAGGTCGGCGGTTTGAATCCCCGTGACGGGGTGAGCTCCCGTTGCTCAGTCCCTGCTCCTGCCAACCTAGCAGTTCGAAAGCACCTCAAAGTGCAAGTAGATAAATAGGTACCGCTCCGGCGGGAAGGTAAATGGCGTTTCCGTGCGCTGCTCTGGTTCACCAGAAGGGGCTTAGTCCTGCTGGCCACATGACTCAGAAGCTGTACGCCGGCTCCCTCAGCCAATAAAGCGAGATGAGCGCCGCAACCCCAGTCGGCCACGACTGGACCTAATGGTCAGGGGTCCCTTTACCTTGACCTATTCTGAACCAGGAAACTGATTGCATAGCTTCTGCTACGGCTGGCAAGTTCTTTCCTTGCAAGTGGAGGAGACACACTTGAGCTCAAGACACCACAGCTCGTGAGCACTAAATTGTGGTTCAGTAACCTGAAAGCGACCAGAGTTCCTGTGGTAACTCTGCTTTGATTTAGGAAGTAGATGTTCTCAATCCCTGTTCAGAATGACTGAAGTATTGCTGTGTGCCATTATATGCACATTGGCCCCATTCAGAGTATCAAATGGGCTCCAGTGTGCACAAGGAACTCCCTGCAGGGGAGTTAGAAGTCTGTAACAAACGGCACCTGCAGCACACACTCCACACGACCCTATTCTGCACATCTTCCATCGTTTAGGAGACCCTCTCACTTTCTTTCCATCTGACCAAATTATCCAGTTTACTCTGCTGCTAGCACAAAGTGTTTGGTTTTTCCTTTTCTTTTAAAAGCATGTTTATTGTTTTGCCGGCTTTCCTTAAGAAAGCAACTGGTGTCTTATTCCACTTCAGAGAAAGCTAGGAATAGGATAGAGCCGGGCCAGCCAGCAAGACACTGCATGACTCTTAGCTTTCATCTGTCTCAGCCAGCTTTGTCAATGGTCAGGGATAATGGGAGTTGGAGTTCCAACAACATCTGAAGTGCAACATGTGGGTAACCCATGGAATAAAAAGAACGAGATGTTTCTTATGAGCCCATGCTATTTATAAAAACCAGTCTTGCCTTTCCCCTTGTAGACAAGCAGTCCACTGGGTCCACGAAACTCAATCGTGTCATTTATTTTTAGATTTTCCAAGTACTGAGACATCTTCCCTCCATCAGGGAATTTTGGGTGAACTCCTTTGAAATATATCTATTTAAAAGAGAGAGAATAGAAAAATGATAGCTTTACAACAAAAAACAATAGTAGTGTATATATCAGATTACCGCATTTTTCGCCCCATAGGATGCACCGCCCCATAGGACGCACCTAGAGCTTCCCCCGACCCCAGCCCCCAGAACAGGCTGCTGCCTGCAAGCCTTGCAGGACCTCCCGCCGGGCGCGTAAGGCTTGCGGACATCTGCCCGAAGCACGGGGTGTGCTCTGCAGCGCGCCCCGTGCTCCCGCCCCAAGCCTTGCGCGCCCGGCGGCACCTCCCGCCGGCCGCGCGAGGCTTGCCGACACTTGCCCAAAGCACGGGGCGTCCTCCGGAGGGCACCCCGTACTCCGGGCTGCAGGCTGCTGCCCACAACCCTTGCGCGCCCGGGGGGAGTTCCCGCGGGCGCACAAGCCTTGCAGACACTTGCCCGAAGCACAGGGCGTCCTCCGGAGGGCGCCCCGTGCTCCCACCCGCAAGCCCGCGGGAACTCCCCCTGGGCGCGCAAGGCTTGCAGACACTTGCCCACAGCACGGGGCGTCCTCCGGAGGGCGCCCCGTGCTCTGGGCTGCAGGCTGCTGCCCGCAAGCCTTGCGAGCCCATGGGAACTCCTGCTGGGCTTGCAAGGCTTGCGGATAGCTTCCTGAAGCCTGGAGAGCGAGAGGGGTTGGTGCGCACCGACGCCTCTCGCTCTCCAGGCTTCAGCAAAAGCCTGCATTCGCCCCATAGGACGCACACACATTTCCCCTTCATTTTTGGAGGGGAAAAAGTGCGTCCTATAGGGCAAAAAATACGGTAGTTTCAGATTTTCTATGTGGGCAATGCAAGGATAAGAAACAAGTCTCACTTCACACCCTTTGCAAATCTAGACTAATTATCAACAGTTTCACCACCACACTGCAAGCATATAGCTGTACAGGGGCCATCCGTAAGGGTTTCAGATCAGACTGAATACTTCACAGAGCGTCACGAGATACTTCAAATTTTGTTGCTTTATTGCCCTGAAGTGATCATTCTCAACAGCCATTACCTTCACAACAAGATCCACATAACCTTTGTCATCATCGCTGGTGACTGGTGTGTAGGGCCTGATCACCAGATTCCCATCAATTCTTGCAGAGAGGTAGATGTGCTGCCCTAGAGGTAAATTATTAAGTTTAAAAAATACAGCATACTTTGAAGAGACTGAAGAACATGCGTACATTTTCCTTGATATTGGCATCCCTTTAGCATACTTGGTACCACTCTACGCTCTCCCAGAATGCTATGTTAAGTTATGGCCATTCTAGATCAAATCAGCAAATGCATCTGTAGAGCTTCATTTTTCTTAAAAAATGACCCAAAACTAAAGATTTCCCAACTTACCCTCTCCACATTTTCAATTTAACATTTACAGTATAAAGCCAGCTCAAGAATTTATTGTACTTCTTTCCTACACATAGAATTCAGGAACTCAGGCTGCAATCCTACACTTGCTTACATGGGAGTTAAGTCCCACTGAACTCAATGGGTCTTACTTCTCAGTAGACATGTATAGGTTTGTGCTACCAGAGTGGCCCACATCTGCACTGAGCCCCAAGGGGGTCTCCTATCCAGGTGTGAACAAGGCACAAGAACTAAACTATGTACCTTGAGACTATTCTCTGGCTATTCCAACACTTTCCCAAGGTCTCACGAGTATCAACTAAACAGAATGTGACCTGTGGACCAACAGTTGACTCTTCTTGTTTTATGGTATTCAGAATGGATAACTTTCCCCATGGTCATACTACACATCAATAACACAAAGTACTATCTATATGGCCATACCTATTCTCATGGTTGATCTGTGGGCAATATTAACAAGTTAGACTAACAAGTGGCTTTGTTGTGATACTTTTGCTTTCTGCAAGCTCAGATGTTAGAACTTGCTCTCGGGTGGTAAGAGAGGTGGACGAACAGTACAACTGTTCTCCTGGACAAATCATCCCAACACCAGAGAAGGAAAAGAAATTGTGTTGCAACCAGAGACAGAGGGGCTATAGTAAACCAACTCATCAAGTCCTTAAACCAGCTGTGTGAAGACAATGGAAGCCGCAGTACCATTCTGCCTTTGCCACCACTTGTGTCCCAAGAGCAAGGTGGGGGAATCTTTCCAATTAGCTAAATGTATAAAAGACTCAATTTCTCCAGGAGAAAAACACTGATCCGTGAAGAATCAGGAATGTTGAAAGCTACTCTTCTTGCACTTGTTGGCATTGCCTTCTGACTTTATCTCCTTCCATACTGAAACTAAAGCCATGAGCTCCCAGGAGATGTTCCATTCATGTACTAACCAGATCCAGATCTAGCTCAGTGGTGCAGCAGTATTTCTGGGTGCTGTGACAATTTTAAAAGATCATAAATACTTTCCCCCTGAGCTTTACTCCTTCTGCCAATGGAGAAACGTAGCCACAGGCTTAGTAAAGGAGTGGGTGGGCAGGTTGCTCATAAGGCTCTTTCCTTTCAAAGCCCCACAATTCAACCAAATGTCTTGGGTTCCCATTCTATTCCTCCGCCACACACAAAAAACCCAGACAGACAGATAGATAGATGCAACTGCACTGCAAAAAGTGTTCATTTTCTTCAAATAAAAACATACCAACAGGAAGGCCTAGAATGTGTTCTGGGGATGGCAAGGCAAAACGGAATTTTCTTGTGTCATGACTAATCTCCTGAAAAAGGAACAGCAGGCAAGTCAGTGCTTTGAAGGGAGGCGCAAATGCTTGATTATTATACATTCTTCTACCACATATATTTATAACCAAGATAAGAGGCAAAGGTAAAGGTAAAGGATCCCTGGATGGTTAAGTCCAGTCAAACTTGTCAATGGGGTGTGACGCTCATCTCACTTCAGGCCAAGGGATCTGGTTTGTCAATAGAAGCTTTCGGGTCACGTGGCCAGCAGGACTAAACCGCTTCTGGCGCAACGGGACACCGTGATGGAAGCCAGAGAGCATGGAAACGCCATTTACCTTCTCACTACAGCAGTACCAATTTATCTACATGCACTGATGTGCTTTTGAACTGCTAGGTTGGCAGGAGCTGGGACAGAGCAACGGGAGCTCACCCCATCGCGCAGATTCAAACTGCTGACCTTCTGATCAGCAAGCCCAAGATGCCCTGTGGTTCAGATGACAGTGCCAAGCCATGTTTCAGAACTGCCTGTTCACTTAGAAAATAAACATGCATGCTTATAAGGAGAGTGGGAGACACACACTTCGGTTTTCCATGGATTGTTTGGGAATCCTGGTACATTTTGTTCTCTATCTTAACTTGGAAGGGGGAAAAGAGGGAAAATTGAGCTATGGTGACTATTACCTCTTTGTCAATCAGTCGCAGAGCATATTTCACATCTGGATTCTCCAGGGTAATGGGAGGCAGAGGCTTAGAGAAAATTCTCATGATCAAGCTGATCACGAAGTATACTGGAGAGAGTGCAACTCTTCCCAACTGCAAGACAAAAAGGGAAAGGACAGTATCACTACCATGACTCTAAATATGAACAGCCCACGTCAGTAAACATTTATGAGCAAAATAAAAAATAAAATAGCAAGTAACATCACATCAGTAGCATAATATCACAAAGCAATACATAAGATATTAAATATTATAATTTCCTTTTAAAACAACAGTTCAAGTAATCTTTATTTTCCTGAGGGATGAAGTGAGAAAAATATCGTACCTCTGTACTGTAAAGGTAAGTGGCTTTTAGAGTCCTGTGCTTCACACCCCTTACTCCACAAACCCTTGCAATAACCCTATGAGTTGTGCCAATATTTGGAACATGAAAAATGGAGGGTTATTTAAAGCCATGTAGTGAACTTGTGGCCAAGGGGATTTCCCAGCTCACACTCACAAACATTCTGGTAAATATTATGATGCTAACAACACACACAAATGTCATTTGTTCTGCAAGTTTCCTACCTCTAACAGGTGCCTGGGTTTAGCTGGCCAAGAGCACATAGGAGATTTATTGCATTTTAAAATATTTGCTTTATTTACGAATACCTATCTCCCTACATACCTACCTATATACACTGAGAGGGAGAGGGAATGAGAATGAGAATGCTAGCAACAAATGGAAGCAAACAGGAGATCCACCACCGCACACCAAATCCCCAAGGTGCCTTCTGCTAATTCATAGCTGTTTGATTCTTCCCAACTACCAGCCCTTGTTTTTCACATACATCCACACCTGATCCCTCCCTGTGGCGCAATGTGTGTGCATGCTGCATATCTTCCCAACTGATATTTCACACACATAGATTTCCTAACTATTAGCCAACATTTATGGGCTATGAACCAGCAGTTTGCCTTAAAAAACAAATGGTGGATGTAATTATGCAGCCATGATGTAAATATGTCAAACACAGGTCTTGTTTCTGTTAACTAGGACTTTAGCTTTTCTGAGCCAGAATCAGAGCCAAGGGTCGAGAAATGATCAAAACTTCTTAAGCACAAACAAACATTATGGACTTGCACAATACAAAAGGATGCAATTAAAAATAACTTGGATGGATGATATAATAATAATAATAATAATAATAATAATAATAATAATAGAATACAGCTCATACAGGATGAGAAGTGAAGCTGCATGTGACTCGATCACAGTATCTAACTTACAGCAATGCACACAAGGAGGGCACCTGTGGGTATATGCTAAGTTGTATGAATATCAAGTGTAAGATACCTGTGCATCATGTAACAAGCTGCTCATTATTATCCATAATTCAGTAACCAGTTTTATAAGAAGGCCACTCTGAGGGAAAGATGCACAGTGGTCAAGACTGTATCTCCATCTGCTCAGGTGGACTGACACCATGTCCTGCCGCAATTGCTCATGGCTGGCCCAAGACATTTTAGCACCTGAGATGAACTACAGAATAGTTCCCACCTCCCCACCTGGGAAGCGTGAAGATCTATATCAGGCACAAAGGGGAATAAAGATACACATCAGGATCTCTGCCCCTATGGATTCTGCCACTTGAGATGGCTGCCTGACTTGCCTCAAGGGTGGGCTGACCCTGCCATTCCTCTCCTCTGAAGAAGTAATTTGAGGGCTAGCAGGCATTTCTCAGAGGATGAGATCTGGACTTGGAGCCTAGAGCGGCTGCACTGCTCCAACTGCTTTCCACTCTTCATTCCAGATTTGGCTGAGTGACTCTTGAACATTATACATGATGGCAACTTATCTAACTGCACGGTTGACCTTAGTGGTTTATAATTCCTTATAAGATACTGCCGAGGGGCAGGAGAGATAATCTGTCAGCATGAAAGGAGAGAAAGGAAAGGAACTAGAGAATATCCCCACATACAACAGACAAACTTCATGCAATGATTTGTTTAAAGGTGCTGCAGATTTAGAAGCACACAGTCTATCTTACTGTAATTTAGTATTTCCTAAAAAAACAACCCAAAACATTTCTAAACAATGACCCTGAAGTTCAGTATCTTGCAATATTTCATTCTCCCAGTTCATCTAATAGAAGATAATTTTCTTCTCTTCTTTATCTGCCCTGGTGTGCGACCAATACGGTTTCAAGTGGCCCAATTTATTTTATATAAGATTATTTTAACTGTGGGTGCAGTGTTGAAGACAGGACCTTGGAATCACCACATTTAAAGCCCTGTTCTCGTCAGCCAGATCCTATCCAGACATGCTTGAAGTTATTCTCCCATGACCCCCTCAATCACCTTCCCCCAAAAGGAGGTAGCTGCAACTGGGTGATAGCTGTTAAAATCTATTGGGTCCAGAGTTGTTCCCCCTGCCCCTGACTACCCCTTATGCAATGAAGAGCTCACCACCCGCTGGACTGCTCAACCCTCCTCTCGTCGCCAGGCTAGATTTCACTAGCTCTGCTGGGCGCGGATGTAGAGAGGATGTAGCTAGACACCTAGCGTGCAAGTACAGTACTGCAGAGGGTTGGACTGGAGGACCCTTGGGGTCCCTTCCAACTCTACAATTCTATTATTCTACCCAGTACACATCATGGCACGTAAGCTGAAATTAATTCCACAAAGTCAGACATATATTTTATCCAGAGCACCATTTGATGGTGCTGAAGCAATAAAAAAAAATCAATTTGCTCTAGCCGCAATATCAGATATTCCCAAGGCTAGCACTAACGTTAATTAATCACTAATGCAGGAGGTTCTTAAGGAGAACATAAAAACACTCTTATTCTGAATGCCCCATTGAAAAAGAAAAGTTGAGAGCTCTCTGTCAATATTCTGACTACAGTCTTGTTGACATGGTGCATTTGCGCATAATACTAGTGAACTACCCTATGTTTGTGACCCACTAGACTAGAGCCTGTCTCTCCCAGAAAACCAGATACAATTTAAATTTTATTACTTTTGTTCTAATCCTTTCCTGCAGGGAGTTTAGGCAACAGACATGGCATCAAATTTTGGGGCTCCAATCCAATACTCCCTGGTCAAAGTAACTTTCTACCCACTATGCTATACTGCCAGAAACTATTACCACCCCACCCCCAACATATTATCATAGTCTCAGAGGCTGGGTCAACCATTTCTCAGGCTAGTGGAGTTGGCACTGCTTTTCTATGCTCTTCCAGTCTTACCTTCTCCAGGCTGCCCCACTAGAGCCAACAATACAGCGTCTTCAGCTGTCTTTACCATCTAATTTTAAGCCAGGGGAGCCATTTTGTTTTGTCAACTTTGAATGGCCAATGACTTTTTTTACCCTTTCTTGCTGGTTTATCCTCTTGTTCAGAGGCTCTCAAACATAAGACAGGGAAAGCAGCCATTGCCACTGGATTAGCACTGCAGCCTGCGTGACAACCAAGGCATGGTTAACATCTTAAGATGGAGGGAAATCTGAAGCATGTTTTCACGTTACCTTTTAGTTTTTTGTGGGGTCGGGAGGGAGAGAGAAAAAAAGACAGGAACCATAAATCTCCTGAAAGGACGAGCTGTGCCCTGAAGGAATTTAAGGCCACTATTATTTATTGAACATTAATTAATAACTACTGTTATTCATGGTTTATAGCAATTATTATTAATTTCATATAGGTTGATTTGCTAGTTTTCTTCGTTGTTAATTGTGATTTTTTAAATAAATATTTATTGAAATTTTCAAAAAATAAAGAAAAAACAAAAAAAATTAAAAACACATAAAATTTACATTTCTTACTATCAATAACCAATTTCCTTGACTTCCCCACACCTCCCCTTCTTGTATTCCAGTTCCATTTTTTAGCTCAGCAAGTTCTTGTCCCCAAACTTTACCTTATTTTCTTTAATTCATTTTAGTTAGCCAATTTTAACTTATAAACCTCAATCTTTATACATCAGTACTTATTCTTAAAAATCTTTTTCTAAGGTCGACCCCAATTCCCTTCCATGAATTCCCCATTTTTATGTTAGTGGCAAAACAAAATTAAATGAAACAGAATATAGTTGTACACCCTTTGGATTCCCAAAGCCCCACCCCCCCCTTTCCCGGTTTCGAACCCCAACAAAAGTCCATCAGTCTATCTGCAGTCAGCCTGGCGACCTCACGTCCAAGGCTCTTAATTCTCTCTCAATTCCTCTCTGCCGGTTTTTTTGATAGTCCTTTGTATTGGACACCAAATCTCGAAGAAGCTCTGTCCCAATAAGGTCCATGTTTCTTCCAGCCAGGCCTCCATATTTAAAAGTGGAGCCAAAATCTTGTTTCTTGCTTCTCTTAAGTCCAAATGTCCCAAAAGCTCCAGTTTCCACTTTAGCCAGGTTTGTATTCCATAGGTCTTCAGATCTCCACATAAGGAGATCTCTCCATTCTCCATTCTTCAATTCAAACCAGATTTTCACCATCCTGATCTTATTTTCCTTTGTATCCATCTTAACCGGCCTCTGGCTCTCCTTAATCATCTGTGGCATTATAGCTCCTCCTTCCTTTTCCTTCAAATCATCATGTTTCTCTTTCATCACATTCTCAAATTTCTCAGATTTCTTTTCTTGTTCAGCTGCAGAGATTTTTAGTTCAACTGCAAAACTTTTTTGTTCAACTGCAAAGACTTGAGTCAAGTCCCTCCCAGGCTCAGTAACTTTATTTACTGTTCCATTCAATATTGTAACATTTGTAGCCAAAACATCACTTTGTTTTTGTAACTTTCCCAAGAGAAAAAAAGTCCTCTCCAGTTCAGCCAGTGTTTTTCCACTTACAGCCATTTTTGTAATGTCCTGAACCCCCTCTAGAGGGATTCTGGTTTCTTAGTATCTTCCAGTTCCAACCCAAAAGTCAAGTTAGCCTTTTCTTCTTTATTTTTAACAATTTGTTACCAAATTGTAACAAATATAACCAGCAAAGACAACAGAAACAAAGTTCTCCTTTTTCCCCAACTTTGACAGCTAGTTTGACAGCTGTCAAAGTCTTCTATGTCTCTTCCGCAGGCTCTCTCACCGATCGCTCCCGGGTCCTGGGGGAGGGGTGACAATTCCGCTCTCAATATTAGCTCTTATCCTCCAGCACAATCACTTATATTGCCAAAACGTGGAGTTAATTGCTCTTATCCACAAAAGAGAAAGGTGTTCTCTCAACCTTAGTTATAAAATCCTTGCTTTAAGATGTTTACAAGGCGGGTAGGCGGACTTCCTCTTTGCACCTTACCCGGTCGTACCTAATTCCCCCCCCCCCAAATTCTCTTTTTAAGTCCAATTTCCGTATTACTCACGGGTTGTTACTTTTAGTCCAAATGTTCAGAGAAAGAAGTCAGCGCTCTCCGTCCATGGCATGCAGCTTCACTCAGTAGGGGAAGCAGTCGACTCACAGCACCGCACCGCTCTCCGTCCCCCGTTCCGGAGCCCGCCGAGTCACCAGGTCCACAGGCTTCAGCGCCTGTGGTTTCTGAGGGTCCCCGCATCGCCGCCGCGGCAGGACCCGACCCCTACTAAGCCGATTCCCTCCGGAGCTCGGAGGGAATCCGCCATTAGGCGATGGTGCTAACCCGGAAGTCCGTTAATTGTGATTTTTAATGCTAATATTTGCCACACATAAAACAACATAACTTACAACACATAAACGAGTTGCTTAAAAACCACCCTGGGATTCTTGAGTGGATGCTGGATGACAAATACTTCAAACAAACATAAATAAAACATAATTGTGTGAATTTCAAGCACTGCTACTATATTATCTATTTTATGAATGAAGAGGGCATGTGTGTTTTGCTACATGGAATCGGTTTGTTTAAGATCCTCATGAGATTCAGTTAAAAGAACAAGCAACACATTCCCACCAGCTGAAGTTTCCAGATTAGTAGTTCTTCCTGACCAAGAACTAGTGAAGGAAGCCAAAACACACACACACAGTATTTGCATCAGTTTCCTGGAAGACATTCAACATTTCAAACATCAGAATATTATTGTCAAGGAAGAAAAAGCGATATGGCTTCTCTCCCTTCCCTGGGAATTTAGTCTTCTTAAGAAACAAACGCAGAGCAGTTAGCATTCTGTTCTTAAAGCTTTCACTAAGGATTATTGGCTCCAGCTTTAGGGTGCGGCCAAGCAGCATGCAGCACATTCAGATTTAGCCCTCTGAGGAATTCAGTCAGACTGGCCAGAGGGAATGGTGGGAAGAAGATGCCAACAATGCCTGCTACGAAAACAGCAAGTTCATCCTGTCAAGCCAACTGCAATAGACCATGTCTTGCAAATGTCTCAAACTGATGCAACCCTCCCAAGTCACTTCTGCAATGGAACCCTTTCTCCTACAAACACGTGGCTAATATCTAGCATGCATAACTGATATATTCTATATATTTTTCTTTCCTTCTATACATCCAACTGATTACAAAAAGGACACACTTATTTTCAGTGTAATGTAGTCCTCATACAGAGCCATCAATACTCAAGGGGACATCAAAGGTGAACAGAGCTCAGGCAGATTTGAGGAGGCAAAGGTTACCGACAGGGATACATAAAGATATGAGAGAAAGTCAAAACAGTCACCAAGAAACAAGAGGAATGTCTCAGGAAAACCCCAAGGTTTGCAGAAGTACAAGCAAAATGCTAACTAAAGATCAAAACTAATGGGGCAATAATAATAATAATAATAATAATAATAATAATAATAATAATAATAATAATAATTTATACCCCGCCCATCCAGCTGGGTTTCCCCAACACATAGCAATGGAGGCTAAGCATGCTCAGCTGCCCCGGAGCACAGTCCTTTGGAAAACGCTGGGGCGAGGGGGTAAGGAACTGGCTGGCTGGAAGTGGCCAGAGAACAGTGGGACATACCGTAGTCACAAAACCAGGAGGCTTTAAAATGCTGCTGTTCAGCTGCTGGACATGCCAGAGAGTCTAGCCAAGGTAGACAGCAAAGTGGGGGCTAAGAAAAGAGACTGGAAGGAGCAGTGATCTCCCCCTCTCTTGCCCTGTTC
Organism: Podarcis raffonei; assembly: GCF_027172205.1. Taxonomy (NCBI): domain Eukaryota; kingdom Metazoa; phylum Chordata; class Lepidosauria; order Squamata; family Lacertidae; genus Podarcis; species Podarcis raffonei. The sequence continues at coordinate 3,990,226 of NC_070611.1, forward strand.
TCAGCTGCTTTTCTCTTTCTTCCACTACTGACTACGTAATGAACAGAGAAAAGGGAAGTAGAAAAATGGAGTGAAACAGGGCAGAGGAAGACACACACAACTACAAGTAGGGTAGAAACAACCATCTCGCGGCCTTGAATAAGACACTTCCTGAATCATGCTGAAATGCTATTTTAAACGTAGCTAGGAACGAAAGTGAGAGCTGCTGGTAAGAACCAACAGAAAAATCCAAGAGTAGTTGTGACTGAACTTGGAAGGGAGAGGAAGCAGAAAGTTACAAGGAGAGGAGGAGGAGAAATCTGGAAGCCGGGAGTAGGGGGAAAAAGGAAAGGAAAGATGAACAACAGAGGTGATGGGAAGGGTACCAGGTGAGGGTCTGTAGCTTTCTTGAGGAACCCAGAACCGTCACCCATCAAGACGACACACTTCCCTTTCATGAAGGTGCCACTCCTCAAAGAGGAGGACTACCCCCACAGCCCTGAGATACAACACATATATATTGCAACTTCTTGTTTTGGTGCCTCACTCATGTTATACAATTGTGTGATCTAGTTTAGCTTTTTAAAACAAACTGAATAGGAATTTATCTGTATCAGCAAGCTTCTCTGAACCACTCAAGAGCCCAGAGTGTTAGACTCTAAGCTCTAGGCTGGTGGCCTTTAGGGTAGCATATGGAGCAAGGCAGGCAAAAAGAATTGCCATCCAGCCTCTGACACTCCACCCCTAAGCTACGGGCCCCTTCCCGCTCACCTGCCAAGTTCGCTGGGCCCTTTGGGGGGCTGCCTAAAGCCTAAGCCCCCAACATGCAGGATGGAAAACTTTGAATCGCATACATGGGAAGCTACAGTTCTCCCTCTGAACTCTGTATTACAGGCTTCCTCAACCTCGGCCCTCCAGATGTTTTGAGACTACAATTCCCACCATCCCTGCCCACTGGTCCTGCTAGCTAGGGATCAGAGGAGTTGTAGGCCCAAAACATCTGGAGGGCCAAGGTTGAGGAAGCCTGCTATATTATATCCACTGCAAGTAGGCTACACAAGGATTTATAACTCTCATGAAAACACTGTTGTCTCTCTATATATATTGGAAAGTTAAACAATACGGAAGTACCCAATTAAATTTCTCCAGACACCACCCATCTCTTCAACCAAGTTTTAAGTGGTGGTGTTAAGTTCTGTTTTGTAGAACTTCAAATGTCACAGAAAATGTTTATGAGAGATGTAAATAATGATAACTCAGTTTCTAGCATAGAGAGACCCAGGCAGAATCAAAACAAAGAAAATTAATGTACTTATATATAAGTGCTCATTTGTTCTATGGAGTGTTCAGTTTTAATTTTAATAATTGAGGACAAATATTGACTGGTGATGGCTGAGGAGCTACAGCAGTTTATTTCTCAGAAAATAATTTGCTTGTGGTGCGTTACTGTACAGGCAAAGCAATGCGGCAGCCTTTGGGTGTTGCTGGACCTGACACCTGACCATTGGCCGAGCTGGCTGGAACTGATGGGTGCTGAGTCCACAACATCTGGAGGGCGCCACGTTGATCACCTATCAAGTACCTATACTGAAGATCTGGTAAATGTTTAATTTCAGTTAATTAAAGGAATACATAAGTAATCCTATGCACCCTGGTAGGGTGGGCTGAGAGTCTGTAGGATGCCATGCATCTCCCATTCTATAAGCTGTGGTCTCCCCATTATGCCAGCAGAAACCTTCATGACCAGCACTGTGCTGATGCACCCCAAAATAGGGTGTTCCAGGAACAACACCATCAAAAACGACCAAAAAATATCTGCCCTAGAGCTGATGCACTTAAGCCTCACAGAATTCACCCCCCTACCTTACCAAGCACAAGGCAACATTACCTTACAAGTGCTCTGCCCGTAAGTAGAAAAGTGGCTAACAACCAACCCCTGAGATCAGTTATTAAACCCCATTACTGTGAACTGTGATGGTAACTTTTCCTTCTCTGAATTGTGAAGATTAATACTCCACCTTCTGACTGAATAATCCTCAATATGATTTAAAAGTTGCAATAATACAAAACTGTATGGGAGCATGCAGTTCTCTGGGTGATGGATGGAGTCTGGCACCTCTTGATAATCCTCTTGGTGAGCAGGAACCTCAGAGATCTGCTGGTGGATGAAGAGAGTGTGGCTGGGCTTCCTTCCCAAGCCACCATTTGTGCCATTCCTCAGGAGGTATGAGATAAAAGGAGAAGCAAATACCTCTGATCTTGGTCCAACTTGCTCCATAGCCTGACTCTTGGTCAATCTCTGCATTTCATCAAGGTCTGTCCTAATCCTGCTGCCCAAGGCCTACCAGGGGTTGCACCTGCAAAACATGTGCTCCACCACTTTTCTCCAAGGACTGCAGTGCTTTTGTAAGCAAGATAGTTAGCCTTCTGTTATGCTCTCATTCCAAAGGCACCAATTATGCGTAAAAAAAATCCACTGAATGTAAATAAGATAATGGCTAAAGTAAGAGCTATTAAAAACCAGCAAGATGTGCAGCCCTACATTACGCATATTTCCTCAAGAGTAAGTGCTACTACATCACTACTGACTCAATGTAGATTTACTTGGGAGTAAAACACAACTTGCCAAGAGTTACTAAACATGTACTGAATCAGGCTATTGATCTTAAACATTTTTTCTTTAGATCAGGCTGCTGGGGGTACATAATGTTCTCTTAACTGCCTCTCACCGAAATGTAATAATGCAAAATATACTGTCAGCATTATGATGTGTATATATACACATCAAAGTACATCAGGCACACCCCCTTTTTAAAAAAAATATTCAAAGCTCTATAAATAACTTTAAAAACCATCCATTGCTGATGGATGGCTGGCAACAGAGAGAAGGCAAAAAGCCTTTTCTATTCCAGTGTGGTGATCGCCAGGAAAGTCTGGAGTGTTTTTCCTATGAGTTGTCAAAGCATGATGAGTCACAAACCCCGCCCTGCAAGCTCCGGAGCAGCTGATAGACTAGGCCTCTCTCTGCACACCAGGCTGCTCTCGATCTCCATCTCTCCCCCCCAACTACTTGTTCTCTTTCTTAATTCACGCGCGGGGGGGCATCTCTCCCTCCTTCCGCCCCCCTTGCAAACGCTCAGCAACCTCCAAGCAGGGCCTTCTGCCTCTTTTAGAAACGCGCAGGAAAGGAAGATGCTGCCCTCCGACTTGTTCTCCGTGCGAGGCGCCCAGGCAAGCCCCTTGCAAAAGGCGCTGAGCGCCCGCAACGGGAACCTGCAGCGCTGGGCGCCCCGGGCTGCCATTTGCAGAGGCTGCTGCACCCGGGGAGGCGCCCCCTGCCTCGGCCGGTCCCCGGGGAGCAGCGCGGGAGAAAGACCCCCGGGGGGAGCCGGCCGGGTACTTACGGTGCTCAGATAGGCCCCCATGGCTTCCTCGGGGTCCCGCCGCCTCAGCCACCAGATGCAACGCAGCGGGCAAAGAGCGCAGCCCACAAACCTCTCGCTCGCCCCGCCTCCTGCCGCCCGCCCTTCGCGCGCTCATTTGCCTCCCAGGCCTGTCCATCACAAGGACTGGCGCAGCCTGACTCGCTGGGAAGAAGCGGCGGGCGGGGTTTGGATACCGACTGCGTCTTGATTCGTGGAGGAGCCAGAGGGAGCTCCTTACGAATGGAAAGAAGGGAGGGAGGGAGGGAGTGCCCGCTTGCCAGGGGCTGCTGGGAATTGGAGTCCGCTACCTGAATTAGGTGGCGCTGTGGGTTAAACCACTGAGCCTCTTGGGCTTACTGATCAGAAGGTTGGCGGTTCGAATCCCCACGACGGGGTGAGCTCCCGTTGCTCGGTCCCTGCTCCTGCCAACCTAGCAGTTCGAAAGCATGTCAAAGTGCAAGTAGATAAATAGGTACCACTCCGGCAGGAAGGTAAACAGCGTTTCCGTGTGCTGCTCTGGTTCGCCAGAAGCGGCTTAGTCATGCTGGCCACATGACCCGGAAGCTGTATGCCGGCTCCCTCGGCCAATAAAGCGAGATGAGCGCTGCAACCCCAGAGTCGGCCACGACTGGACCTAATGGTCAGGGCTCCCTTTACCTTTACCTGAATCAGAGACATCAGTGCGCGCCTCAATTTTATGCAATGTTTCACTCAGAAATAAGTGCCACTCTCTTCCTGAAAGTTGTCACAACTAACTTCATTATGTTATATGTATATTCATATAGATATAAATATAATATAATACAACATAATACAACATAATACAATATAATACAACATCTTTATATTATACAACATAAATGTACAAAATGAGAACACAAAGTACATAAAACAAGAACAAAAACAAACCAATAACCCCACCTCCCCCACAACACATATAAAATGTGGTAGAATGTTAATCAGCCCAAGGCCTGGCTAAAGCGGAATGCTTTTATCTGGCATCTAAAGGTGCCAGGCAAACCTCTCTGGGGAGAGCATTCCACAAGTGGGGGGCCACCACAGAAAAGGCCTGTTCTCCTGTTGCCACCCTCCAGACCTCATGTGGAAGAGGCACACAAAGGAGCATCTCAGAGGATGCTCACAGGGTCCAGGCAGGTGCATATGGAAAGAGGTGGTCCTTGAGGTATTCGGTTCTGAGCCATTTAAGGCTTTATAAGCCAAAATCAGCACTTTGACTGGGCCCGGAAACTAATTGGTTGCAGGTGCAGGTGGACCAGGATCGGTGTAATATGCTCAAACCATCTTGCCCCAGAGAGCAACCTGGCCTCTGAATTCTGCACCAGCAGAAGTTTCGAACCATATTCAGAGGCAGCCCCACATATAATGTGTTTCAGTAGTCTGACCTAGAGCTTACCAGAGCATAGGCAACAGAAGTTGGGCTGTCCCTGTGCAGATAGAGATGCAGCTGAAGCTAATGGAAAGCACTCTGGGCCACTGAGGCAACCTGAGCCTCAAGCGACGAGGATGTATACATACCGTATATGATATTACTTATTTCCCTGATAGGCTCCAAGCAGCTTACAGATATAAAAATAAGAACTGCTAAAAACATTCACATTTTTAAAAAAATCTATGCATGATGTAGCTAAAGAAAAGGTTTTCTTCCTGTCTCGTAACACATTTCTCATGGACATGTCTCATGGACATTTCAACAAAGCTGAATGCTGGAAGATTTGGGACAGATAAAAGAAAGCGTTTCTTCATGATATCCGGGAGTTCAAGGTGAACCATGGGGCTTTCCCATAGTCCTTTGTAAACATCCTCATGTGGAAAAGTTAACAATGGGCTTTCGCATGCCCCCGCCCTTGCATTTCTCCTTCAAGCTCTCTGAAAATGGCCTCATGGGCCCAATGGAGGCCATATTTGTTCTGTTGGCCTGAGGTTCCCCACTCCTGACTTACAAGTTGCTTATAGGGCAAGCTTCTGTCACTTACAGGTCGGGGAAAGGATTCCTCCCTCCCCTTGCAGTGATAGTCTGCGGTTCTGACTTGTGAACCAGCTCACTGGTTGTGTCTTCACTTCCAGAACTATATTTTTTGGGTACAATGTAAAATGCCAATTATACAGACATACAGACACCTGCAGCCTTCCTGTTAAAGTCAGTATTGCCAGGCACCAAAATTCATGCTACTTCTGTTCAAGCCAACCCCTGGAGTCATCTGCCTTTGATATGCCTCCTCCTTATTGTCACCTGCCTTCTCTTAATGGGCAAGCAATGGCCAGGAGAAGAGGGTCTCTCCACACTTGACCAGTGAACAGCAAGAGGGGGTGGACTGACCCACCTGTTGAGTATGGCTATTGTGAAGACACTAGTCAAAGTGCCTTCTTAAAACATTTTCAGTCATATGAATCACCACTAGATGTCACTTATTTCCCAATAATACAAAAATAGTTTTCAATGGAACCACATAACAGACCTACAATTTAAAACTTTGTAAGTGATGCTGATCAGCTTTTTGAATGTAAAAAGATGTTAAACAATTACTCCTTACCAATAAACTTTCAATATAAAAAATGAAATAAAGCTCTAAACCAAAATAACCTTAACCGTACATATGTAAATAATATACAGTAAGCCTGCAACTTACATGGGGGTTACGTGTTTATGGAAGACAATCTTACTCGGCTACGAGTGATCGCCAAAGAAGAAGACGTTCAGGAGATCGTGCCTAAAGTCAAAATTGCATATAATCAAAACATTCTGAGCAAAATGGTGCAATTAGCAAAGTTCCCCCCCAAATGCCTGCCCCTCTCCCCCCCTTTTCAATCCCCCCCCCCGTCTGTCTCTCTTTTTGCCAAGCACATAAAGCTGAATGTGCACAAGTTAAATGCATGTAAATTGTGGGCTTATTATAGCTTAGTCATCATAATAGTATTTAAGATTCATTTTAATATGATTGCTATTATTATGCTATATATATACAGTGGTACCTCGGGTTAAGTACTTAATTCATTCTGGAGGTCCGTTCTTAACCTGAAACTGTTCTTAACCTGAAGCACCACTTTAGGTAATGGGGCCTCCTGCTGCTCCCGCACCACCGGACCACGATTTCTGTTCTCATCCTGAAGCAAAGTTCTTAACCCGAGACACTATTTCTGGGTTAGCTGAGTCTGTAACCTGAAGCATTTGTAACCTGAAGCGTATGTAACCCAAGGTACCACTGTAATATGTAATATGTAATAACTATAAATTTTGATGCCAGAGGAAGTAAAATAAGCCAGTGGACTCTAACCCATAAGATTTCTGTCTAACCAAGTAATAACCTATATCTAGAAACGGTTTTATCATAGCAAGTATAAAAACTGTAGATCGGGTACTAATATAGTGGTACCTCGGGTTAAGTACTTATTCGTTCCGGAGGTCCGTTCTTAATCTGAAACTGTTCTTAACCTGAAACACCACTTTAGCTAATGGGGCCTCCTGCTGCTGCTGCGCCGCCGGAGCACGATTTCTGTTCTCATCATGAAGCAAAGTTCTTAACCCGAGAAACTATTTCTGGGTTAGCTGAGTCTGTAACCTGAAGCATTTGTAACCTGAAGCGTATGTAACCCGAGGTACCACTGTACATAATCCAGTTTGCAAACTAGCCTTAAATTTTTGTTGTAAATGTTTCAGAACAAAGGACTTATAGATGTCCACCCTAATTATATACCAATTAAGTGAGATCACTGATTATTCATTAAACAATATTTGATTGGACAAGCAATGTGCCACTAGGAAGGATGTCACTTCACTTCTCATCTGACTCATATTGTTTAAACTTCCTCAAGGTTTGTCCAATTAATTAACAATTCAGAGCAAGAACCGTAACACTTCTTTTTCCCAGTTGGCTATGTGGTGTTGCAAAACTAGAAGGCAGAACGGCACACTCTAGGCTTATGTCTGTATTAGGAGTCTGGCCGCTTCTTTTCCTAGAGCAGTCTTGGGAGGGAGGGATTTGGAGTGGTGGATTTGCTCTAGGCGTGGGGAGAAGGGCTGCTGCTTAACCAGCATTTTCAGGCCCTCCAAGGGTCCCTATTGTCAAGGGACAGTTCCGGATTAACAGAAGCCATCCCAGTTTCCGATTTAATCACAGAATGTCCCGCTTTTCCTTAGGATGTCCCTATTTTCATCAGAGAAATGTTGGGGGGTGTGGAGTTATGCAATCACCAAGCCAAGGAGTTAGGTAACTATACAACATTTAGAAGACACTTGAAGGCAGCCCTGTATAGGGAAGTTTTTATAATGCTTATTTTTTAAATGTTTTTATATATGTTGGAAGCCACCCAGAGTAATAAAAAATATTATTATTATTATTGAATAGAATGTTCCTATTTTCATCAGAGAAAAGTTGGATGGTATGCAATTTGAATACTATGGTGTGGAGAGGGAGGCATTCAAACTGGAGTAGAGATTTGGAGCAGATAGATGACAAGTTGAGGAAAGCATTTGGCACCAGCACACCCAAGGCATCTCAAGAGCATTCTGCCCCCCCCCTCAAATGTCTCTTAAAAATGGCTGTTGGACTTTGGAATTTCTGGAGTCAAGGGAACTGGATAAGGCTAAGGCTGCAATGCTATGCATGGTTATGTGGGAGCAAGTTCCACGGGGGGGGGGGGGCGCTTTCTTCCAAGGAAACCTACATAGGATTCCTCAGCATGAGGACAGAGATAAAGGTCTGAAAATTGAAATGAACTGCACAATCCATTCGAACCGCTCAGCCATTTTGAATATGCCAAATGGATGAACTTTGCTTGGATTACTGTATAGCACAGACTGTTTGCTCATTTGTAATAAGTATATTTCATTTTTAAAATTTTTTTTGATAAGATATTTATTGAGATTTTACAAAAAACAAAGGTTTACAGAATAAAAAGAAAAAGAAAATAAAGAAAGCATACAAAAGTACATAAAATAAAAAGAAAGAAGAGAAAAATAAAAATACAAAATACAAAAAACGAGTAAGTAAGGAAAAATTAAAAACAAATCCATTCTTTTGTATCCTTAAACTCATTAGCTTGTTTCCTTGACCTCCTCACACCTCCCCTTTTTGTGTTCCCATTTACATAATCAAATCAACAAATCCTTACCCTCTTTCATTTATCTTAACTCTATATCTTAACATCTTATAACTCTATATTTTCATCCATTTATCAATCCATTTTTACATATTCTTATTAACTTTGTTGCTAATACCACTTATTTTCAATCCAACATCATTTTAACATTCATTAATTTTACAGTGTTTTTGCAGATAGTCTTTAAATTTCTTCCAATCTTCTTCCACCAACTCTTCTCCCAGGTCTCGGATTCTGCCAGTCATTTCCGCCAATTCCATATAGTCCATCACCTTCATCTGCCACTCTTCCAGGGTGGGTAAATCTTGTGTCTTCCAATACTTTCCAATAAGTATTCTTGCTGCTGTTGTTGCATACATGAAGAAAGGTCTATCCTTCTTTGGCACCAATTGGCCGACCATGCCCAGGAGAAAGGCCTCTGGTTTCTTCAGGAAGGTATATTTAAATACCTTTTTCATTTCATTATAGATCATCTCCCAGAAAGCCTTAATCTTTGGGCACGTCCACCAAAGGTGAAAGAATGTACCTTCATTTTCTTTACATTTCCAACATTTGTTATCAGGCAAATGATAGATTTTTGCAAGCTTGACTGGTGTCATGTACCACCTGTATATCATTTTCATAAAATTCTCTCTTAAGGCATTACATGCCGTAAATTTCATACCAGTGGTCCACAACTGTTCCCAGTCAGCAAACATAATGTTATGTGCAACATCTTGTGCCCATTTAATCATAGCAGATTTAACCGTTTCATCCTGCGTATTCCATTTTAACAGCAAGTTATACATTCTTGAAAGTATCTTAGTTTTGGGATCTAACAGTTCTGTTTCCAATTTTGATTTTTCCACCTGGAAGCCAATTTTTTTATCCAAATTATAGGCCTCTCTTATTTGATAATAATGAAGCCAGTCTCGCACTTTATCTTTTAATTTCTCAAAACTCTGCAATTTCAATTTGTCTCCTTCTTGCTCCAAAATTTCCCAATATTTCGGCCACTTGGCCTCCATATTGAGCTTTTTCTGAGCCTTTGCTTCCATTGGTGACAACCACCTTGGGGTTTTATTTTCAAGTAAGTCTTTATATCTTATCCAGACATTAAACAATGCTTTCCTGACAATATGGTTTTTAAATGCTTTATGTGCTTTAACCTTGTCGTACCACAAATATGCATGCCACCCAAAACGTTATTAAAACCTTCTAAGTCCAAAATGTCTGTGTTCTCAAGAAGCAGCCAATCTTTCAACCAGCAGAATGCTGCTGATTCATAGTAAAGTTTAAGGTCTGGCAGGGCAAATCCGCCTCTTTCCTTTGCGTCAGTTAATATTTTAAATTTTATTCTGGGCTTCTTGCCCTGCCAGACAAATCTAGAAATATCTCTCTGCCACTTCTTGAAACAGTCCATCTTGTCCAAAATTTGCAATGATTGAAACAAAAATAACATTTTTGGCAATACATTCATCTTTATAACTGCAATTCGACCCAACAAGGAAAGCTTCAAATTTGACCATATTTCTAAGTCTTTTTTCACTTCTGTCCAACATTTCTCATAGTTATCTTTAAATAAGTTTAAGTTCTTAGCCGTGGTTGAATTAACCAATCTTTCAAGGATCTATAATATTTTGAGGTTAAGCCATCCGGCCCTGGAGATTTACCCAACTGCATATTCTGAATGGCACCTTCTACCTCCTGTTCTGTAATTTTGTGGTTCAGCATTATCTTGTTTTCTTGAGAGATTTTCTGTAGTCCATTTGTTTTTAAAAATTGGTCTATATCAAACTCTTTCTGTGGCCCTTGTGTATATAACTGTTTAAAATACCTCTGGAAGCATTTTCTAATTTCCACAGGATTCTGAATGTTCTTTCCTTCCACTTCCAAATTAGTAATAGTATTGAGCTTTTGTCTTTTTTTCATTTGCCAAGCTAGCAATTTTCCACATTTGTTAGCCGATTCAAATGTCCTTTGTCTCATTTGTTTAATTTTCCATTCAATTTCCTGATTCATCCTCTTCATATATTGCACTTGATATAACTTTATGTCTCTCAGAATCTCGTGATTTTGGTTTCGCTCTTAGTTTCTTCTCACCCTCTTTTATTTTTTCCAAAATTTTATCTTTTTTCTCATTTTGGGCTCTCTTCTTTATTGTATTCTGTTGAATCAGAAACCCCCTCATAACTGCTTTGCTTGCGTCCCAGATTATTCTTTTTTCAGTAATAGTATTCAAATTTATCTCGAAATAGTCTCTCAAGGTTTTTTGGGCCTTCTTGATAACCTCTTGATCTCTAAATAAGGTGTCATTCATCCTCCATCTGAAGGAGCCGACTGGTGTTAGTTTCATCTCCATTTTCACAGCATTATGGTCAGAGCAAGTTTTTGGGCAAATTTCCACTTTTCGAGTCTTAGGTGCCAGTCCTCTAGTTATCCATATTTGGTCAATTCTTGTCCATGTCATTTTGGCTTCAGAGAAGAATGTTCCCTCTCTTCCTAAGGGGTTCTTAATTCTCCAAATGTCAATCAAATCCATATTGTCAGTCAGTTCAAAAAAAGTTTTCGGTAGTCTGCCATCTTTAGTTACAACCTGTCTCTGCGATTTGTCCATATTTGTAGATACCACTCCATTCATATCTCCCATCATAATAATGTTGTAGTCCATATAATCTAACAATGTCTCATGCAATTTCTTAAAAAATTCAGATTTCCCCTCATTTGGTGCATAAACTCCTACTATTAAATTTTTTTCTCCTTGTGATTGAATTTCGATTGCCACAAATCTTCCTTGGTCATCTTTAAAAACTAATTTCGGTGATAGGCTCTCTTTTGCATAAATAACAACTCCTCTCTTTTTAACCTTATCCGATGAAATAAACTCTTGACCCAATCTTTTGTTAATCAATACTTTCCTGTGTAGCCTTATCACATGTGTTTCTTGTAAGCAAATTAAGTCCAATTGTTCCTTTTTCAATAAATGAAAAACTTTCCTCCTCTTCTCCGGGGAGTTAAATCTATGAATATTCCAACTTAATAATTGCAGAGACATGGTGTATTTATTCTACTTTCCTCCAACTGCTCCCAGTAATTCCTCTTGTTCTGACGGTGGTATCACTTTTTCTAACTTGTCCAATCCCAAAGATGGTGGTACTATGTCTAGTACTCCTAGTTTTAAAGCTCTTAGCTCTTCTACAACTTCTTTTTGCAGGTCTTCTTCGTTTTCTCTCAAGAATTTTTCTTTATCTTCCACTGATCTTATTTTAAACTTTTCCCCTTTAAAAGTAAAGGATAAGCCTTGGGAGAATTCCCACCTAAAAATGATTCTATTTCCTCTCAACAGGGCCACCAAATCTCTGTAATTAAAGAAACCAGAGGCCTTTCTCTTGGGGATGGTCGGCCAGTTGGTGCTAAAGAAGGACAGGACATTCTTTATGTATGCTACAACAGCAGCAAGAATACTGATTGCGAAGTATTGGAAGACAGAAGAACTACCCACCGTGGAAGAATGGCAGATGAAAGTTATGGACTATATGAGACTGGCAGAGATGACCGGCAGAATCCGAGACCAGGGAAAAGAGACAGCGGAAGAAGAATGGAAGAAATTTAAAGACTATCTTAAGAAATATTGTAAAATTGTGGAATGCTGAGACGTTGTGGATTTGGAAAAGATGAGGTTGAATGCTGTAACCATTATGTAATATGAAAAGAAAGGTTAAAACTTACTTATTAGAAATTAGGGAAGGATTTGTTGATCAAAATTAATTAGGGAGTGGAATGCAGTAAGGGGAGGTATGAGGAGGTCGGGAAAATCTTTTATGAAAAAAGGGTTTGAAATTATACATGTGGTGTTTTTTGTGTTTTGTGTGTGTTTATGTTTCTTTTTTTGTTGTGATTTGTGTCTTTATAATTTGTGAAAAGCTAATAAATATTTATAAAAAAAACAAAAAACAAATCTCTGTAATTAGACCTAAGGTCCAAAAGATATTTCGGAATGTCCTTGAATATCTCCACTCTTGAATCGTTTATTTCCAAGGTCTTCTGGAAGTGCAGACTCAGTATTTTATCTCTCTCCTCTTTTGATCAGAGGGTAATCAAACAGTCTCTCAACCTGTTCTTTCTCTCTCCTCTTCCAAGTCTAAAGGCACTTACTATCTTAAAGTCTTGCTTGTCATCCAAGTTCCAAAAGCCTGCAAATTCCTGTGTAAGAAAATCACTTAGGCTATCTTTTTCAAATTCAGGGACCGCCCTGATCCTCAGATTAGTCTGTTTGTCCCTCAGTTCAATCATGGACAAAAGCGACTGATGGTCCCCAAGCTGTTTGCATATCGGTGTTATTTTTTTCCTCTACGGCCGCTGCTTTTCCCCTTGCTTCCTCTGCTGTCTTTCGATTAGAGGTGGATTCTTGCAGCAGTTTTTCAATGGATTCTGTATTGGAGTTCACCTTCTGCCCCAAATTGTTAATGCTAGAAGTGTTCTGGTCAATTTTAGTTGTCGCTTCAGTAACCTGTTTACTCAATTTTTCCAATGTTTCATAAATTTTGTTTAATACTGAAGTAAATCCCTCTTCAGAGGCCATTCCTTTTGATCCAGCTTGTACAGGATCTTCCCCCTGTGATGCAGGAGGGCCGGAAGCAGATGCTCTACGCTGCTGGGATACTGCACTGGTCTGCTGTAATCTGACCTTACCCGATCTTGTTATTTTTTCATCCATCACACTTTGTCTGAGAATCAAGGTCAGTCCCACGGCCAAAGCTTGTTTTGCAGTGGAAATTCCCAAGCTAGTTGAGAGTGGAAAATTCCCCAAGTAGTTGTAACAATTTCAGTGTTCCTCTAGGGGGACACAGTAACAGTCAATGATAATATTGCGATAGAATATCTTTTCCAACTTTTCCAAAGTCCCCCTTCAACAAAGTAGGAAACAGTTTCAAGTCCAAAGAAGACCTTTAACAAGTATCTCCCTTGCAGAGCTAGCTGTCAAAAAGTTACATTGTCCATAAATAGTGCGACTCTCAGTACAACAGTTCTAACGATCCTGGCAATCCGTTCCCAGGGATTAAGTGGTGGTCTTTATTCCCTTTTCTCTCCTTCTTGTCTTTTTTTTTCGGGGAGGGAATTCTTTTGCTTTGACGTTCGGATTTAAGACTTTAAACGCAACTCTCCAGGTCTTCGCTTAGACAGTCTTTGCTTTGATCTGTATACAGAAAGCGGAAGGCGGACTTCCTGTTTACACCTTCCCGCTTCAGTGCCAAATTAGTCCCTTTTTCCCTTTAATCCCAATCTTTAAAACTTCACCTACTCACTGGTAGTTGTTTGGTAACCGAATTGTCACAGGAAAAAGGTCAGCGCTCTCCGGCAACAGCTGCGCGGCTTCACTCCACGGAAAGAGCGATTGACTCTCAGCACCGTGCCGATCTCCCCGTTACGCTCCGGACCCCCTCGCAGGGTTCCTTCGCGATTTGGGGGGGCGCTGAAGGTGCCCGCCGAGTCCCACGGTCACAGGCTTCACCCGCCTGTGATTTTCGAGAGGGTCCCCGCTTCGCCGTAGCGGCAAGACCCGATTTCCACGGAGCTTCTCCCTCCAGACTAGAGGGAATCCGCCATTGCCGATGGCGCCGCCTCCGGAAGTCCCCTGTAATAAGTATATTTCAAAAGCATTGCTGATTGGAAACTTCCAGGGAGGAAAAAACTCTTTTTCTCTCAACACATAGAATCTTCACTTTCTTCAGGTACAAACTGCACGACACACCTCAGAAGAGGAAAGGAAAATACTGCCAATGGGTCCAGTTCAAAGTCCCATCAAAAGAAAAGTTGTTTTCAAAGGTACCTTTTTTTTGCAACTGAGGCTGCAGTTCTGTACACGTTTCCCAAGGGCTTACTTCTGAGTAGAAATGTAAAGGGATGCATGGTAAACCAGCAAAGTAAGAAAATAATTAAGCAAGTGAGTACACATGCAAAGCAGGGAAGAGGGACCTGCAGATGTTGGTGGACTACAATTCCCATCATCCCTGACTATTGGCTATACTGGCTGGGGTTGTAAGCACTGGTTTCTAGGCACAGCTGTCAACCGTCCCTTATTTGGCGGGAAACTCTCTTATCCCAGCGCCGTTTCCCACTGCTGTCCCAGATTGATGATGTCCCTTAAATTTCCCGGGTTTCAAAGGAAGCAGCTCCTTGGCCCCCAGGAGCCCCTCCCTGCCGGGACTGGCAGGAGCCTCAGACCCTTCTGCCGCCATCCTCCTCGCGGCCGCCGAACTGAGCGTCTCTGCCTGGGGCCTCCCCTCTGCCCGTCACCGCCGCTCCCGCTTGGCTGTACTGCGGCTGCACCGCCAAAGGACCCGGATGAGATGGGCAGCCTGGCACGGTCTATGAATTGCTGAGGAGCCTTGAGAGGAGAGCGAGGGCAAACATAGAGACAGCAGTTCAGAGAGAGGAGGAGGAGGAGGAGGAGGAGGAGGAGGAGGAGGAGGAGGAGGCGCGGGCAGGTGTTCCAAGGGCTAACCATATTGGGAGAGGGCGGAGAAAGGATCGCAAGTGCTTCTCCCATAGATTTGTGGTGGTAGACTAGCATAGATGGTCTGATCTGCGGGTTTACTTTGGGCACTATTTCCCCCCCCCCTTCCTCCCACCCCTCCTGATGGAACAGAGAGCTGCAGATGGAGCACGAGAGAAAAGATACAGAACTGCAGCAGCATCTTCATAGCTTGGACTTTGTTTTGCGCGAAAAGTGGTTGCTACTTGTAGTTATTTAATTGCAGTGTTTCATCAGCTGGTGTCTTGAGCAGAAACCTCTGGAAACGAAGGGCTAAAAACCGGCGCTGCTCTCCCAAATTATCTGGTCCCTTTTAACTTCGTATTTCAGCTGGTTGACTAAAATCCCTTATTTTGGCTGCTGATCCCTTATTTTCGAGGCTGCTGGCCCCTTATTTTCAAATCTGTAAGTTGACAGCTATGTTTCTAGGAGATGCTTGTTTAAATAGCTATTGATTGTTTTTGATGGTTGGTGGTAACCACAGTTGTAGTGGTCCAGGGTCATGGCGGGGTGAAGAATGTCACTCTGTGTTTTCAAAGCTGAGGGCAATTTTTGATATGATGGGAGCTCCCCATCTGTGCCACATCAGGGACTCCAATACCTCTGTTTGGTTTTTCTGGCGCAGATCTTTGCCTTATTTTGATCTTAAGGGTTATCCATCCCTTTTTCTTTGGCTATGACCATTCCCAGTGGTTGCATGGAGCTCAGAACAGGGAAATATGTTCTTTCTATCACACTAGCTTTTTCAAGCAGACTTTAAAATTTTTGGTAAAGGCTGAAGGCAAAGAAAATTTATAGAATTTAATCCCATTGACCTTCTGCTGCTTCACTTTACAATGAACATTTCAAAACTGCTAGCCAATAAAATAGTGATATGACTCCTTAGTCTTCTATTTTCATAATCCTAAAATAATATATTGTTTTAATAAAGTTTGTATATGCTGCTGGCAGTGCCTGTTACAGTGCCTCCCCAAAAAAATTGTTTACAGAGTTGTCTGCATTCTCTAGAATACATTAAACTATTTCATTTTGTATTCACCCATTAAATTTTTATAGAAATGGCTGGCACAAGAAAGATATTAAATCAGTGTGAACTATTGTCTAGCTTATTTTATGTCATTGTTAAATATACATTGAAGAAATGGAGTGACTCACATTTGGATATCACAGTCAGAGCTGTACTGTTTGATTGGAGCAGGGTTATTCTTCTTAGGAGTTGAGCAAATTACCCCTTTGTTAATGCAACCCTTAACATAACTGCTGTGTTAGCAGCACCCAAGTGACCTCCCAGGGTGCAAGCCTGGGCAGTGTGTCTGGCGCTCCTAGGCTGCCCAGACGATAAGACCCCCCTCTCGGCCTTCCTGAGGTGGTCCAAAGGAAAGCAGAGCAATACAGTTGGCACCAGCTTGGCTGCAGGAGTTGCTGGAAGGCACCACCCAACCATTTTAGGAACTCCCCTCCAGATTTGTGTAGGGTTTACTCAGCCTTTTTCTATCCCAAAGATCTCCTGAAGGCAGAAGAGGTTTAGGAGGAGAGCTTTTCTTCTCCTAGATGGGATACCTTCCCAGGTTGACGAGCCCCACCTGCCCCTCACTTCCCTCTACAGCAGAAACTGCCTTCTTGACCCACAATCTGCCAGAGTCTGTCTTTGCACGCAGGGGAAGTCCTGGATATCTGGCACATACATTGTCTTTGTATCAGCAGTATTTGGTTGCTAAAGATCCTGCTTCTACACATAAACAATGAAGTAATTGATTCTGCTACTATACTTATCAGGCCTATTATACCTATTATTCCATTATTTTAAAAGTATAAGGAGCTCTTTTACAAAGTTAATCACTAATAGGAGTGCAAGACTTGTATTTGGGGGGATCATGCTTCATTTTGTATTGCTCAAAAAATACCTCATTGATTAAAATTTGTTTCATTATTCATTAATTGCATTCACATTAGTTTTGTTTCACTTGTTTTCTTCTTTTTGCTGTGGCAGATATCTCTTGGCAGTCATCATTTTCTTCTTCCAGAGCTCAGATGGAACAGCACGAGACTCTTAATTTCAAGGGTGTGGGTTTGAACCTCACGCTAGGCAAAATATCCCTGCACTGCGGGGGTTGCACTAGATGGTCCTCATTGTCACTTCCAACTCTACAATTCTATGATTCTATCAGGGATGGGGCATGTGTGGCCCTCCAGATGTTACTGGACTCAGCTCCCCTCATCATAGCCAGTTGCCAGGGATTATGAGGGCTGCAATCTATCAGTATCTACTGTACATAATTCCAGGGCATTATGGTCAGCCTACTAATAGACCTGATTCAATGGTCAGTGCCTGAGTTAACGCATATAGTGTACATCAAGCAGCGACGAGCCTTCAGCAAGGTACAATAATGTGTCAGGTGGGGAGAGCAGTGATCCTTGGTGTGAGAAAAGGGTTGTTTTTTTACAAGCATGCATGCGAATTTCTGGTTTATCTGTGAAATGTTGAAGCAGATTTCATTTAATCTACTATGCTGTTCATTACAGTGCAAGCTCTTAATTTTCACATTATAAAATCTCCTTTTTCTGAAGCCTAGCTTGTTGCTTTGATCCGAGAACACTTAACCAAATCTACAAGTGGAATATGTTTTTGTGTCTACGAAAACGTTGGTATTTATGACTCTTTTTCTAGACACCACTCATCAGAGGTATACAGTACAGGTAAGTCACATTGAGACCAGAGATAACTGATCCAAACAACAGAATCCTATTCCATGTAATATCCCATGTAATAACATTTTTCCTCAACTCAGTTGCCTGCTTGGGCTACAGGACAGCCGGTTTTCCCATTTTCAGTGCTTCATCGGATCAATATTTGGATGCACCTCAAAGAACACCACAGCTGCTACCATCTCTCACAGGCTACAGCCAACTAACCACCTAATCTGGAGGCTAGTGATATCAATGTTTTGCTGGAAAACTGGCCTGGAATTTTAGCCACAGAATAGTTCCAAGAGGAGATGCATTGTGAGAGCTTTCTCTCTCTCTTTTTTTAATAAATTTTATTAGTTTTCATCCAATTATACACACTATTCTGAATACAACAAATTATGACTGTTTTGGACTTCCTTCAGCGTCTCTGACAATCATCCGTATTTATACCTTTAATACACATTCCCTTCTTTCATATTGCCAATATTCCTCCTTAGTCCTATTATTTCTAATAAACAATACTTATTTATTTTTTACAGTGCCTCTTGAAATCCCGCTAGCGTTGTGTTAACACCACATGTATTTTTCAGATAGTCCACGAACTTTTCCCAGTCCTCGATGAACTTTTGATCTTTATTATATCTACTTTCCCAGTTAGTTTGTCCAATTCATTGTGAGAGCTTTCTCATAGTCCAATGAACCTATGAAGATGGCACATGAAAGTTAATAACCACAAGTGCCGTTAACTAACCTTTATCAAACGACTGCTGGCAACAGAGTATCACAGCCATGACCTACATCTTTATGGCATCTCTGTTGCTACGTTCTATTTTCTCCCAACAACAATATTAATCTCTCCGTTGGGGAAAGCTCATAGAATTCAATCTGTGAATGGTCATAGCATTGTCCATTTCTCTTCCAGCAAACAGATTATCTGTAATTGGCAATAGGATAATGGGCAATAGGTTAATGAATAACTCCATATAATTTTCCTCACATGTACTAAATATATATTGCACGAAACAGCCAGCCAAAGGCCTGTTTTAGCCACATGAAAGAGACTATGATTAGGGAAGGAACCACAGCTCACTCTACATATTGCCAGAGCAAATGCCTTGCATGCAGAAGGTCCCAGTGTCAGTCACTGGCCTCTCCCGGCAGGGTTGGGAATGTTCCCCAGCTGTTCACTTGGAGACCCACTGCCAGTCAGTTTCACCAATACTATGCTGGATGGACCAATGGCAGCTTAGCACAAGCATAAGGCAACTTTCCATTTTCCTATGCTTAAAGGCCATGTAACTCAAGAACCAATCTGTCCTTTTAAAAGAAGCAACTTTGTTATATTCTTAAGAATACAAGGATTGCTTTGCTGGATTAGACCAAAGTACATCTAGTCTAATCACAAGCAGGCAGTGATGCTCATTGCGTGCCAAGACTCCATGAGCCCCTTGCTCCTGAAGCAATGAATAACCAGACAAGACGACAACATATAAATTGGGATTAAATAGGCTACAACTTTATTGATTACAGATGTGAATGGTTTGGCTTAGGCGGTTTCCCATTCCAGCCCACCTGCTGGGAGTGCATCTAAGGGTAGACCACATCCCCCGAGAGTGGATGCATGCAACACCTATGGCCGGTTGGGTCCACCCTCCAAGTATGTCTTGCACCTGTGCCTGCCTACAATTGGTCAGGCTGCAGGCAGGCTGCAACCCCCATGGCTGTGGCTTGGGCTAGGCTCAATGTCGCCTGTCTAAGATAAGTGGACTTGTCAGTCACTGTGGTTTGTCCTAAGCATCAGGGATATCATTCCTCTTGCATGTTAGTCTATCATTAAAAATACAAAAAACAACAGCAATGTTATGCGAAAAACCTGTTTGTGATAGCCATTGCCAAATTTAGGCCATTGTCAACTTTCCTTGATGTTTCTAGTTCCCACAATACACGTAGCAAAACACATTTATTATTTTGCTGTTTCACATTAGCTAGAAAAACAAACCTTGAAAAGTGTTTGTACTGGATGGAGACAAGATGGCTTCAAAATATTATAATGCTCACTTAACAGTATTTGCAGAATAACTGCCAGAAGGTTCAGGGTTGTTCTGATTTAAGATACTTTGGGGAATGTCTTTTTATGAAAAGTAAAACCTGAGCTGCAAAGTTAAGAACTAACTTTGCAGATTGGAATCAGTAGAGAACACTTTTGGTGTGTATTTGCATTGTAATTGGAAACTGTTGCCTTTCTGTATTGATGATAATTAATGCCTAAAATATGAATATGCTCAGTAATATATTTATTCCTGTGTAATTTTTCTTAGATGATGAAAAATAACTGCCAAAGACATCTCTTGAGATCAGTAACTTTCTTCCCTAGAAAATTGACAACAGCAGGCTTAATTATCTTTGTGTTTTCCAGTGGGACTGAGTGGTTTTACTTGATATTTTATCAACATTTGTTGACTTTTTTAGAAAAACAACAACTTTGGATTTGATTTTAATCCTGTAATTATAAAGTTTTAGAATGGAAGCACTAGATCAGGCCTGCAGAACTTTCAATTTGCCAAAAGCCTAGATTACTTCACTAGCTAAGTCCTGCTGCCTACCAGAGACTCTCCTGTTTTGCTCAGGACTCCAAAAAGGGCTGTCAAACACCTGGTCTGCCATAAAATAATGGCCTATATACCACGCAACAGCCCCCAGATTACAGCAGGCATTCACGCTCAGCTATGCCCAAATAAATTACCTTGTCCTATCTAGGTTTACATCCTGATTCAGATCAGGGTACCAAAGCACAGCAGCAGATTTAAGTGTATATTCCTAGCTGGCTAGAGATCTGTAGCTGCAGCGTTGGGGTCAGGCAGACCCCTTTGAGGAAGGCATTCCTTAACCAAGATGCCTTGGCTGATATGGCCTCCCGCTTGCAGATTGTCTTTATACTTTTGATGGAAAAGGCACACAGAGAAACACCTTGGCAGATGGCCGTACAGAATGGATAAGCTGATAAGGGAATAAGTGTGCACACTTTTTTCTGTTTTTGCATATTTTTATTTATTTTCAGGAATAGTAATAAAAATGTCTTCAACAGTACATATGTTTGTCGTTTTTGAGTCAGTAACAGTTATTGAAAAGTTTGATGAATACATCAACTAACAACAGAAGAAATAACTATTTATCATGCCCCCACTAGACACCTGCAAATAAAATTATTTCTTTGTTAGCAATCCACACACAGTGCAACCTCCAGGTTAACACCTTAGCAAAACTCCATTACAAGTAGGATATTGGAATTGTAGAGTTGGAAGGGACCTCAAGGGTCATCTAGTCCAACTTCCTGCAATGTAGGACTCTTTCAAACTCACAAGCCTGAAATTACAAATCTCATGCTTCTCCCACTATGCCACTGCTTCTACTTCCCAATCATTTAACCATAACTGACCACCAAGAGGATTTTTGTGAGATCTTTACAAGGTAGCGAAACCAATAGTGCATGTTTGCTAGATAGACACATGATAGGAGCTGAAGCTCACAGCTAGAGAGAACCCTGTGAGCCACTCCATTCAGATGGTACAGTGGTACCTTGGTTTTCAATTGTCCCAGAAGTTGAACATTTCGGCTTTCGAATTCCAAAAACCTGGAAGGAACTGCTTTGATTTTCAAACACTTTTTGGAAGCTGAACATGCCACATTTCTACTGTACTGAGTTTTCCGGACGTGGACTTCCTGTTTCCTGCCGAGGGAAATGGCTGCCTCCCATGAGATTGGACCCCCAGTCATGCCAGAAATTCAGGGCTAATATGAGGGTAATTAGTACAGCCAACCCCTCCAGGGTAGGAGAGGGCTGTCTCACCCACAGACCGTCCCTTATCTGTCACCCACAACAAGATGTGGGGGCAGAGGACACTGGGTGCCGAGCCTGGCATGGAAGACTGGGAACTCTCCAGAGTCAATCTCTCAAGCAGGGACATCTGTTTTCTAAAAATAAACAAGATTTGGACTAAAAAAAGGCGTGTTCTGGACTGAAGGAGATAAAAGAAACAATCTGCTGAACTGCACAGTCACTGGAGCCCAAGCTTTGGACGTCAATGGATTCTCATAGTGGTGTTTTGATTTACGGAGGTTATCGATATGTTCCTCTCTTATATCTACATTTGCTTTTATATGCCAAACCTCACTAAGAAAGAACTATTTTTTTTAATGGAGTACAGGTGGACCTCTATCAACAATTAGCTACTTAGCTGCGCAGCCCCTGTTTGATGTTTTAATTGGACTTGACAAAAGATAAAGGAGTGGACAAAATGGCGTTTGTTAGTTGTGACGCAGAAGGGGGAAAAAGCGAACCCCTCCTTTCTTTAAGGGAGTGGGAAACATCTGTTGGACTGCAAACTGTCTGACTATAATTTGGGAAATACTTCACAATATACAGTGCCTTTGTTTGCATGTTTTTCTTTATTATGAAAGGCGAAACAGAAGGTGAAGCTGGTGTCTAGCAGCCCCCTCTAGGGCCCAGAGGGAGGAGATATGCATGGATCCTGGAAAACCTGATTAATCGCCAAATGATTTCTAACTGTGAATTATATCCTATGGCTTTCATTGCTACATAAACTTTTGAACAGTATGTCAAACAATGTGGGAGTTCATTGCGTCATTAGACTTCAGACAAAGTAGGCTTGGACAACAGCCCAGATTGGGAGACCAGAAGATGGACTAGGAGGAGAGCTGTGCTGAGAAATTTACAATGAACAAAAAACATAAATTAAACTGTACCTGGTATATGAATGGATATATGCTTGTCTAACATGATTGAGAATCGCATACCAGTGACTGAGAGATTTTGAGAGTTTAAGATCGGAATTTGGAAATTAAGAGAACAACAAGAAGAAAGCAGAAATATAACTATGTGAGATAATTTCTTCAGCGGTCCAGAACATGGGAAGTCCATTTGAAATTTAATAAATTAGAATGTAATTTGGCCTTCTCTCTCTTTTCTTTCTGTTTGATGATTTGATTTGATATGTGATTAATTGGAACGTTTTTAATGGAAAATTAATAAAAACTATTTACAAAAGAAAAAAAATGTTTTCCGGACATAAATGCTTTCTGAAATGCATGCTTTGGTTTTCGAACGTTTTGGAAGTTGAACGGTCTTCCAGAACAGATTACGTTCGAAAACCGAGGTACCACTGTATACAAATTAAATAAATAATTTATTTACAGTGTCTTTTTGCAGTTCTGTAAGCTGTATCAGCTCCAAGAAAGGCAACATATAAATATATTAAGTAAAACAACCCCTGCCCCCACAGCCATATAAAACACCAGAATCCATTTGAACCACCATGAAAAGATGCAAATCACCTCAGCCATTTATGATAGAGCACAACATCAAGGTCATCCAGGCCTGACATTTTTCACTTGAGTAGTACAAACGGCTTAGAAAAAGACGTATGTTTTCTACTCCTCAGCAACAACGTGGCCATGGTGACAGGTTGATCTCCCTCAATCTAGTGGACGACTTTTCCATTTTCCCTTGCTGTCATGTCCTCATGCCCAGAACTCTTGCATGGTCAGATCTTTCCACTCTTTCTTTAAATCCCTCCTCAGATCCCATCTTTTCCATGATCCTTGTAGCATAACCCCCATCACAATTAGGCCTACATTTGCATAAACTCCATTTGCTCACATTGTCACTTACACCTCCCATTTCTCTGTTGTCTCCATTGCCTCTCTTCTTCCTCTGTAGTTTTCCTATGCAGGCTAAATTTAGACTCAGGGACCTGAACTAAATTTATAAAACTATCACCACCACTATACTACTGAACTGTTGTGAGTTTTATTAGGCCCTCCTAATGCCTGGACCTCCTTCTAATTCCTGGAATAGCCAGGCTAGCTTCCGGTTGAGGTGATAGCCTAGATCAGTGATAGCCAAACTTGACTCTCCAGCTGTTTTGGGACTGCAATTCCCACCATCCCTGACCACTGATCCTGTTAGCTAGGGATGATGGGAGTTGTACTCCCAAAACAGCTGGAGGGCCAAGTTTGGCCATCACTGGCCTAGATAATGGGCCATTAAGGGAGCAAAGAAAGTGGTTCAGCACCATATGGCAAATGGGTAGTGCCCCCTTCCTCAATAGGCTGGTAGTTAAAAGGAAAGGCCAGAGTTGAGAGTTGAGTTATAGAAGTGGAAAGCAAAGAAGTATCAGGCTGGAAAGCTTGATTTCTGTATGAATCCAAAGTTGTGGCTTTGGAAGAAGAAAGGACGTCTTGGGGTGTTAATGCTGCGAACCCCTCCATCAGAGGCTCAGGTGGTATATATTTGACATGAGCCAACAGTGTGACGCGGCAGCTAAAAAAGCCAATGCAATTCTGGGCTGCATCAATAGGAGTATAGCATCTAGATCAAGGGAAGTAATAGTGCCACTGTATTCTGCTCTGGTCAGACCTCACCTGGAGTACTGTGTCCAGTTCTGGGCACCACAGTTCAAGAAGGACACTGACAAACTGGAACGTGTCCAGAGGAGGGCAACCAAAATGGTCAAAGGCCTGGAAACGATGCCTTATGAGGAACGGCTAAGGGAGCTGGGCATGTTTAGCCTGGAGAAGAGGAGGTTAAGGGGTGATATGATAGCCATGTTCAAATATATAAAAGGATGTCACATAGAGGAGGGAGAAAGGTTGTTTTCTGCTGTTCCAGAGAAGCGGACACGGAGCAATGGATCCAAACTACAAGAAAGAAGATTCCACCTAAACATTAGGAAAAACTTCCTGACAGTAAGAGCTGTTTGACAGTGGAATTTGCTGCCAAGGAGTGTGGTAGAGTCTCCTTCTTTGGAGGTCTTTAAGCAGAGGCTTGACAACCATATGTCAGGAGTGCTCTGATGGTGTTTCCTGCTTGGCAGGGGGTTGGACTCGATGGCCCTTGTGGTCTCTTCCAACTCTATGATTCTATGATTCTATATTTGTAAATGAACCATACCACAAAGTTACTACAGCCTGCGCTGTCCCTCATTCCAAAAGAAACATGAACCCTGGGTAAACACCTGGAAGCCCTGGAATCTCGCACCACTTGGAGATTGGGGTGGTGTGCGACAGGACTATTATACTGCAGTACTACCGTACTTATTTCTTTGCTATTGTTATTTTGGATATGTCAAGAAGTAAGCCCCCATTTGGTGATCTCATCAGTGTTCATAGGTTATGAAGCCTCCTCTTCTAAATGTTCGAGTTTAGAGTCCGGGCTTCAAAAACAGACTTTGAGGCTGACCCGTGGCTTAAATTTACCCCTTGATTGCATGACATTAATTAAGTGAAATTTTTTATTATTAAAAAAAAACTTGCTTTTGCACTTGCTTTGAACTGTACTCCTGGCACCAGGAGTTAATGGGACAGAACAAGATGGATCTCACCGTTTGCCTCTACTGTGGTAGTTTACAGACCATTAATATATTGTCACAGTACACTGTCAATGTAACTTTTGTCTGCAAACACATCCTTCTGAAAGTAATGAGTTTTTTATGAAAGGAACTGTAATTTTCCACAGGAGGTTGGTAAGCATAAATCAGTAGACCTGCATATTAAGCATCAATTCTTCCCACTTGCTTAGTCACCATATGGTGCTGTAAACTGTGCTGAAAGATAATCTCTTTATTCTTGACAGTGTTTTTTTTTTAAAAAAAATCAAGTGCACCTTAGGCTGCTTTGTTAAACATTATCTGCATCAAAGGTTACCTGTTGGGAATGCTGGTATTTGATGGTTTTCCCCTTTAGGTGAGGAGAGGAAAAATAGACCACAGTCCACTTATGACATAAGTAGCCTACTGTGCAAAGGTGAAACTGACATTCATTGCTCTGGCCACTTTTGCCTCTGGCCCAACCCACCACCACGTCAGCATCAAATCCAAGCAACTATTAAAACAGTCACTAAAATGCAATAGACATCTGAACAAATGCCAGCAACATAATCATGCATTTCTCATCATTCCTTTCAGTTCTGCCTTTTATCTCATCTCTCTGCTCTTTGACCTGTGGTCTAAGCATGTCCAGTTTCACCTTCCTCAGCAGCCTGAAGGTTCTCTGCTCCCTTAAACATCTCTCCCCTCCCCTCTCTCCATTTCTGCTCCTTACACTTCACAGGTTGCCACCTTTTACCACCTTCAAATTCCTCCCCACAATTCACTTCTTCTAGGAAGCTTTTGGAACCACTCCATCTTCACAGACCTGGTGGCCTCCATTTAAGGGGAGAAAGCAGAGTGGAGTGCTGGCTGGAGCAGATGGGAGTTGTAGCACCAAGCACCTGAGGGATATGGGGAAAGGGGCATTGCATGGGGAGGGCCAGAGGGGCGGTGGCCCAGGGAGCATTGGGGGTGTGTGCATCTTGCTCCTTGCCACCCTGTCAGCCCTGCACTGCTGTGCCCCTGTCCACCTGTGGCCTTTGGCGGGCACAACAAAAATACACCCAAGGGGCACTTTATGATGCTGCAGGGCTGCGTGAGTGTCATGAACTGGTAGGACTTTGGGGACGAGGAAGAGGATTCTGGTGAGGGGTGCAGCTGGGAGTGGGTCACACGGGAACAAGCTGGGGATGGGAAAGGAGAGGTTGATGTAGGTAGTACTCACTGAGTGACAAGATGGCCGGGGCACTCCAGGAAGCAGAGGCAGGCCAGGCCCTGCTGCCTAGTTCACTAGCTGGCGAGGTGACGAAGGAGGCAAGCTGAGAGCAGGTGAGGGTCACAGGCCTCATCAAGCCCAGATGCTGCAATCAGCAGGCACAGTGTCAGACGGCAGCAGAGCTGAGGTGCTGTATCTGCTCAACTGCCCATATTGAGGGACCTTGCCTGCGATTCTCCTTGGACCTTCATGGGTTTCTACTTTGGGATTGTTTCCGGACTATATCCTGACTGCTGTACTTCTACTGTTATGTACTGAAGTTCTCACCCTGGGCCAGCAGGGGGATACTGTAGATAGTTATGCAAATGAAGGATCGAAAGTGACGTTCAGTGATTGGATAGTTTGTATGCAAATGAAGGTTCGAAAGTGACGTTCAGTGATTGGATAGTTTTAGAAAATGGCAACAATTACATTGTTCTGGAGCTCTATATAAGCAGGCTGACTGAGCTCCTCAGTTAGTTCTGTTCCAGCTTACAAATAAAGAGCTGCTTTGGAAGAATCGCTGTGTTGTCTGCTATGTCTACCCACAACTTAACACTGGCAACGAGGATGGGATCGATGGACATCAGAGCACAGCCAGATGCGGCCATCCTCTGAACTGAGCTGAATCACTGAGCAAAATCACTGAGCAAAATCACTGAACAGAACCAATTCAGAGCTGACTGTTCTGGCTAGAGCACTGTGTTCCATCCATCGCCCTTTACGCCGGCATCGGAATCATGGCTTCACTTGTGCCTCTACCACCGTTTGCGCCAGCCTCTGAATCACGGGACTCCTACCTCGCTCGGTTCGACTGCTACCTCCAAGCCAACGAGCTGACAGCAGTATCAAAGGAACGGAAGCGGGGCCTATTCCTCAGCCTCTGTGGGCCTGAGGTGTTTGAGATGGCCCGAGCATTGGTTGCGCCTGAAGCAGTCCAGGCAACACCATGGGAAACGATCCAAGAGAAGCTCCGCAACCACTACTTGCCAAAGCCGTCCAAGATTGCTGCCCGCCATGCGTTTTACCACCGGAACCAGGCAGAGGGGGAGTCAATCAACAACTACACCACCGCCCTCTGCGGGGTCCGGGACATCCATCTGCAATGGTGTCTCCTCGCCGAGCCAGACCTCACACTGCAGAAAGCCATTGAGGAGGCTGTGGCCTCGGAAGCTGCTGAACGCTCCGCCCAGGATATCCGCAAGGCCAGCAGCCCGCGTCTTGCTAGGAAGCCAGTTCCAGTGCATCACGAAGAGGCCAGCAGTGATGAGGCATCCTCCAGTGAAGACGATGACGTGCACCAGACAAAGCGGGAGCGCAGGAAGTTCCAACAGAAGTCCAAGGGCCAACCAGAATATGCCGGCTGCGGAGGCAACCATTCCCGTGCCAAGTGTCGATTCAGCGACGCCATCTGCCGGACGTGTTCCAGAAGGGGCCACATCGCTAAGGTCTGCCGTTCGACTCCGTCTGACACCCCCCCTTCACCGACTCGCAAGTCCAAGTCTTTACTCCAGTCTGCCAAGGAAAGCTGTTTCGCTCTCACCAACTGCCGCTGCCCGTCTGGAACCACGATTGGCCAAACCGACTCGCCTACGCGACGCAAGCTGAACGTCACGGTGCTCATTGAAGGAGCTCCATGTGACATGGAGAGCGACACCGGGTCTGCCCTGTCCATCATGTCTTGGAGCACCATCAAAAGACTGGTACCCAGAGTGTCCAAAAGTCAACTCGACTCTCACCACGTACACCTGAGAGACTACCAGGGAAACGACATTCCCGTGGTAGGCGTTGGCCGGTTCCAGATCGTCTTCAAGGATTTTTCGGGCCTGCTCCGACTGGTGGTGGTCGAAGGTCAGCGGCCAAGCCTCCTAGGGCTAGACTGGTTTGATGCCCTCGGCCTGGAAG
This sequence comes from Podarcis raffonei, assembly GCF_027172205.1. NCBI lineage: Eukaryota > Metazoa > Chordata > Lepidosauria > Squamata > Lacertidae > Podarcis > Podarcis raffonei. The sequence goes on from NC_070611.1 coordinate 4,018,495, forward strand.
TCACCGGCATCAACTGCATCTCTAACGCAGAGACTGAGGGTCTGGTCAAAGACTTTGCCGAGGTTTTTGACGGCACTTTGGGGCAATATACAGTATGCCCATCTCCTTTAGCCTTGATCCACAAGTCGCCCCCATCAAGCTAAAGCCACGCCGGGTTCCCTTTGCTCTCAAGGCTAAGGTGGATGAACAACTGGACAAGCTGATCGCCCAAGGAGTTTTGGAGCCGGTTGACCACGCCAAGTGGGAAACCCCCATCATCACGCCTGTCAAGCCAGATGGGTCGGTGAGAATCTGCGCTGACTACAAGTGCACGATCAACAAGGCACTTCAGCAGCACGCTTATCCGGTTCCTGTTGTCCAACAGCTGCTGCATTCCTTGGGTGAGGGTAAGGTCTTCGCTAAGCTGGACCTTGCCCAAGCCTATCAACAACTGCCCGTCGATGATGCCACTGCTGAAGCCCAGACGATCGTCACCCACCGAGGGGCATTCCGTTGCCGCCGGTTGTAGTTCGGGGTGAGTGTGGCTCCTGGCATCTTCCAAAGCCTTATGGAGCGTCTCCTGCAAGGGCTTCCGGGCGTGGTACCATATTTTGATGACGTCTTGGTGTCCGCAGACTTACACCAGCAGCTGTTCGAGCGCCTCCGTGCCGTGCTGACCAGGTTCCAGGAGGCCGGACTCAAGGTAAAGAGGGAGAAGTGCCAGATCGCCGTTCCACAGGTGGAGTTCCTGGGCTATCTTATCGACACCTCCAGCCTTCACCCAACCACATCCAAGATCCGCGCTATCCAGCAGGCCCCCATCCCAAAGAACAAGACGGAGTTGCAGGCGTTCCTGGGGCTGCTGAACTTTTATAACATGTTCCTGCCCCACAAAGCCACAAATGGCTGGAGGTGGCCCTGATGCCCTCCACCACTACCGAGGCCGTCATCCGGGTGCTGCGAGGCCTCTTTGCGACGCATGGGTGTCCTGATGTCCTTGTCTCCGACAACGGACCGCAGTTCACATCAGGCACTTTTGAGCGGTATCTTTTGGGACTGGGCATCCGCCATGCCCTAACGGCACCATTTCATCCATCCAGCAACGGGCAAGCAGAGAGAATGGTGCGCTCGGCAAAAGAGGCACTGGCGCACCTGGACCGGGGAGATTGGCACGAGCGGGTCGCCGAATACTTGTTCGTGCAACACATCACCCCTCATGCGGCCACAGGGCGGAGTCCTGCTGAACTGCTTATGGGCCGCCGCCTCAGGTCCCCGCTCAACCGGCTGCACCCGGACTTTGCCGTGGCCGAACCCCCAGGCTGTGCCAATGCGCCACGGTCATTTGTTCCAGGAAACCAGGTCTTTGCCCGGAACTATGTGGGGGACATTCCTTGGGTGCCAGCCACAGTAGTGGGAGTCACTGGACCTCGCTCGTACCAGGTGGCACTCGAAGACAGATGCTTGTGGCACCGGCACATAGACCAGCTTAGGTGCAGGGTTGGGGACTTGGACACTACCATGGTGCCCCCAACTGCGCTCGTGGCTCCGGAAGAGACACTTACAGATGGTGAGGCTCCACCTCTCTCGCAAACTGCCAGCGTGGAGCCGAACCAAGCCACTTCAGAGGGTCTGCCAGACTTACCACAGGCTCAGACCACTCCACTTGCGGAGGCTCCACCCACAGCAGCAGATCCAGGGGACTTGGTTTCAACGCCACCTAGGGTCGCACCACAGCCTCAGCAAGAATTGTGTGGCCCCCCCGGACTTGGCTACCAGTCCCCGGCGGTCTGGCAGAGTTTCCAAGCGCCCAACTTATTTAAAGGACTGTTGTTGGACATGTATCACTGTTGGTCTAAGTATGTGAAATGTAACTGATATGCTTTTGTGCCTAATTGAACCATTACGTGTAGTGCTGTATATAAGGAAACCATTACGATCGTAACTAACGCCTTATCTTGGTGGGGAGGGGTGTTATGTACTGAAGTTCTCACCCTGGGCCAGCAGGGGGATACTGTAGATAGTTATGCAAATGAAGGATCGAAAGTGACGTTCAGTGATTGGATAGTTTGTATGCAAATGAAGGTTCGAAAGTGACGTTCAGTGATTGGATAGTTTTAGAAAATGGCAACAATTACATTGTTCTGGAGCTCTATATAAGCAGGCTGACTGAGCTCCTCAGTTAGTTCTGTTCCAGCTTACAAATAAAGAACTGCTTTGGAAGAATCGCTGTGTCGTCTGCTATGTCTACCCACAACTTAACATCTACCTTGGCTTACTTGGACTGACTCTGGACTGCGTTTCCTGATCTTTGGAGTTTGCTTGGAACTTCATCTTGCCACACTGTCTGTCTGCCTGGTGGGCCAGGGGATCAGGACAGTGAGGAGGGTGCAACAGGCTCGTGTTCTGAAGAGGAAAGGCCTGTGCCTGTTGCATCCTCTTCATACAGCCCTGCAGTATCGCAAAGCAGTATGGGGCTGGCAGGGCAGTGTGTGTGGGATCTTTGCACCCACCAAGGGCTGCGGTGGGCAGGGGCGCAATGCAGCCCCACTAGGCTCTGGTGGGCAGGGTGTCCGTGGCAAGGGCTGAGCGCAGGCTCCGTTAACCCCTGCCCCTGGGGGCATGCGCCCGCCCCAGGCACCAGCAGCACATGCTACAGCCCTGCATAGGCCTATTGCAGATAAGCTGAAGTATGTGCAGCTGAAACTCATCCCCTGATGACCTTGCCTCTATTTCCTTCCTCCTCTTGGAACTGTCAGACCTTTCTTTGGAAATTGACATGTACACAAGTATCACTATATCAATACATGCACCAAATAATGGCCATTTCAGATTTGCACCCCGCTTCCCCCACAAAAACTCACCACAGGCTGCCGAAAACACATAAGAGCAAGCCAGATGCGCCTCTCTCAGGGAGTTCCCTGGCACCTCCACCAATGAGGTCTTCCTCCTCATAGCCATGAGCTTTGGTACCCAGAGCAAAGTCTACATATTCAAGCAGAAATATGCCCTCCACACAAACAGACATATAATCTTATTCTCCTTTGATTTCAGTGATTTTTTTTGGACGAGGCCTACTGAGCATATTGGGAGATTTCTGTGTAGGCAGAAGTCGGTGGCATTTGAGGAGACTGAGGAGGTGCAGGCCAAAAATATTCCTCCAGCTTTTGGCATGCTAAATCCAGCTCTCCAATGCTTTGCTTTATGCAGTCTAGAGCAGAAGGCCTGGTGTTTCGTTCCACATGTTATGTGTGGCTGTGAAGCTGATGACTGTGGTGCTTGTTTTTAGCCAGCCACTGATGCATTACACACTTTAATTAAAAAGATAAGAGCGGTGTCATTTTCTCATGCAAATTTTTGTTTCTGAGGGAACCCAGTGAACAAAGCCGCATAAAAGCAAGTCTCTAGCTCCCTGAGGTAGATTTTCAAAGAATGGGCACCCCTTCAGAGGAACACTGCTAGGCTTCCAACCCTTTCACCATGCATCTTCTAAAAGATGCTCCCAAGAAAACAATCCCTTTCCATTATCCATAAGTTAACAGGCTGACAGCAGTAGTTCGCCTACAGTTTTATTCTCCTTAAAACCAACGTATCAAATGCATAAATCTCCATTTTTGTTCTTGAGACAAAGGAACACTAAGTGTCCAAGCAGTAGCGTAGGAAGGGGGCAGGGGGCCCTTACCTTTGGGGACAGCACACTAGAGCCCAGGGTGGTGCGCAAGCCCAGGCACCCCAGAGTTCAGCGCACTGCTCCCAAAAGCAGCACGTCCGAATCACCACATCTCTCCCAGGCGCCCTTCAGCTGGAGGGCGTCTGGGATTGACGCAGCGGCTTGGGCACCCTCCCTGCAGCCCCCGTGCTGCTTTTTCGGACAGTGTGGGCCTCTGCCCACCACCTCCCTCTCAGCTGCCCTCCAGCAAGAGGGAGCTTGGGAGTGATGCAGCCTGCTTTTTGGGCAGCGTGGGGCCAGCACATGCACACCACACCACCCTCCAGGTGGAGGGCTCTGGGGAGAGACACAACCCTGGTGGCATGCCCTGCCCCCGGATGCCCCACTCCATGGGGCAGCACAAGCTGACACACACATACCCGCCCCTGGTACCGTCAGGGCTTACTCCGCCTCTGTGCCCAAGGCATAAAGAAGGAACAACTTCATGCATGCAGCCTCAAGGTGCTAGTATTGTGTTTTCTTTAGACCAAGAGTCCACACGCTTTCCCCTTCATCCCAGAAGCTGCATCTACAGGCTCAAAAAGGACCACTCCCATTCTGCATCCTTCCCTTGAAGGGAATTTCTGTAGATTCTGTAAATCTGCTACTCCATATTTAACACCACTACTCTTCTGACATTTGAACTATTAAATTACTAACAAAGGGCTTGTCACTATGACGAGCATTAATTGTAAACAAACTTTACTCTTCCTGGCCCTGCACTTTTCTTAAGTCCCTCCCCTTTCTGTCTTATTTGCTTATTCTGCTTCTCTCAGTCACAAACTGGCTGATTTGTTCTGACATTGCTGTTGTCTTCAAGAGAAATAATGGCCCCTGTGGCTGCTGTTGAATACGCTGCTCTGAGGCAGGCTACTGACACTTTCCCCAACCATCTTAATGCTTACTATGTATGTAGAGATTATTGAGGGCTTTATGCTCTAATTTTGAAGTCCAATATGAAACAAATTCCTATCAGCTATGACCGTACACCATATTCTACTTTCATGCTGTCAAGGTACTTAGATTACTAAAGCACCTTCTCTGTAACATGAATGTCAAAAACTCATTGCATGGGTTTAACTGGAATTTAAGTGCTTACCAATAGGTTTTAGGAATGCTTAACTTCATATGGATTGCATGCACTATAGTAGATGTCTGATATCTGTTGAGGACACCTGAGCACGACATCATCACCATTTCATTGCCAGCAGCCCCTGAACCAAAGGAAAGAAAGTTATTTACCATTATTGCCACAGGCCCAAGGCATACATATATGCATTGAGGGAGATACTATTCCAAGGTCTCTCTCCATAGTAAATGTAAAGGATTGCCTAGGAGATGGCAATTGTTGAATAGTGGGTAGACATGGCAGACGACACAGCGATTTCTCCAAAGCAGCTCTTTATTTTGTAAGCTGGAACAGAAACTGAACAGCAAACAGCTCAGCCGGCCTGCTTTTATAGGCAGCTAGCTGTCAACATTGTAGCAACAACAACCCAGGGTTTCCCGCCTAAAATAACTGACGTGGACCTGAGTGAAAACTATCTACAGTATCCCCCTGCAGGCCCAGGGTGAGAACTTCAGTACATAACAGCAATTATTATATATATTGTGTTATAGATTGGGGGGGACCCCCTAAACCCTGTAAATTAATAAATGGTGTGATTTTGATGACTTGGGTTGTGAAGGGAGAAATACAAGCTGCAGAGAGCTAGCTGATGCAAAATGACCTGGACCATTGGCAATGCAGGAGAACTGCCCTCCCCACTACCCTGTGGTGCGAACAGAGATAGGGGTTTGGGAGGTTGCCAGGGTAACTGGGTGTGAGTTGACAGGAAAGGAGAGTTTTGAGCAAGGACGGCTGTGAAGAAGAAGCAGGAAGAGAGCCTGGAATCTTGGGCAGGCTGCCTGTAGGACTCCAGGGCTGCACTGCTGTGGGGAAGTTTTTTAATGCTTGAAGTTTTATTCTGTTTTTTATGTTCTGTTGAACATAAAAGGTTTCCCCAGGGTGTCTGGGGAAACCTAGCCACATGCGCAGGGTAGAAATTAATAATAATAATAATAACAAGCCCCTCTTGAAATGACCATCCTGTAAGACCTGGACTCCATGCAGACTGAATGTATAAATAGGTGAATAAACCATTTTTCTTAAAGCTACAACAGTCTCTGCTGTGTCTCTATTCTCCAAAGGAACACAGGCCCTGGGTGAGTGCCTGGAACCCCATGGGCTTTTGCCACTGCTCTGCAGAGAAGAGAAGAGAAGAGAAGAGAAGAGAAGAGAAAGGGGGGAAGCACCCAAGTTTAAACACTGGTGTCAGAAGTGGGATCTGTGGGAGAGGACTAGGAGCAACGTGTGCCTGAAGCTGAAAATGGAGGGCGAAACAGCAACAACGTTGGAGCAGTCCATGTTGATGCTGGAGCGGCACCAGAAGCAGGCAAGGGAGGAGTACAGGCAGTGAAGTAACCAAAGGCTGGAGAAGCTTCTGCAATTGTATGAACGGCTGAGACAGTTTTTCAATAGAACTGATGAGCCACAACCAAAGTGGGTGATCAGAGCAAGAGATTTCCTTGGGGAGCGAAGTGTGACTCCAAGACCGGAGCCAGCAGTGGAAGAAAAAGGAGAAATTGAAGGTGTCAGGGACCCTGGCAGAGGAACCAGTGCCTGCGGAGGTACCAGAAAGAGGGGAGAAGAGGGGTCCTTCTGATTTGGAAACTGTTCCTTGAAGAGTTGGAGGGGAAGCCAGCATCTACAGAAAAGGCAGCAGTTTCCTGTGTCCCCAAGGAGTAGACAGTGGTTTCCTGTGTGCCAGGGGAAATGGTGCCTTCTTCAATGGAGGAAAACACCAACATCACCAGGGGAATAGCTGGCTCCTGTGGGATTTCCCCTAGTGGAAGAGGGTGCCCAGGAGCAGCGTGAGGATTAGTGTGTCTGCAGAAGTGGGCGAGGCACCCAACTTTTGTAACAATATTTATATCAGGCATTAAAAAAATTATATACATACTCCAGAGGTTTTGCACAATACCCCTTTATCACTCTTACACTCACCCTTCTGCAAGACTCAGTATTAGATAGATAGATGACAGATAGATAGGAGGTTAATATTAACAACCTACTAAAAGCCTAAGCCTCCATTTTGCCTGTTGTGGTCCATGGTACCTGGCTGGATGAGGCTGGAGACACTTACTCTTCCTGGGATTCTTTTTATTATTAGTTTTTAATAGGCAGGTTCTGTGTGCACAGACACCTTTATGCAGGTTTTGGAGGGCACAGGCGGAGAGGACGGACAAAAGACATGCAGAGCCCAGATATATTCCATGAAACTCCAGCAACTGATGTAGACGGCAAACATAACAGTGAATATTAGGAATGAACTAAACAGGAATATGTGGAAGCTCAAGTGCCAAATGCATGTACAGTAACAGAAAACTCAGACCCTGTCTGGGACCATTCCAAGGAAGAATTAGACCTAGTTCAGAAGCTTGGGTGAATAAATGTTATACCACCTTGCCTGTTTTGTCCTCTTTTTACAGTAATCACAATGAAATTATATATAGGGAGTAAAATGTTGTTCATCCTAAGTAAAGGCTTCTGTCTGCAATCAAGACTTTGTGCTTTTTCTCATCTTGAATAACACCTACAAAACTTGTTTTAAATATTGATTTGTGGGATTCATCCCATCTGACCTAGATTACTGCTAGCAGGTTTTTAAAGTGGGAATCAGAGATTTCCATCTGGAATCTAATTTAAACACTGCTGGAGGCAAATTAGACAATTCTCATCCCTCTGTCTCTAAGTGTTAACTGCATGATATAAGTCAGTGACACTCTCAACCCGCTTTTTTCGACATACCCCAGGGGTCTAAGAAAGATTCGCAAATAATGGAGCTCTATAAATGTAAAGAGGAATTAAAAGTGCATCTGTACAGCATCTATAAATCTTTAGAGTCCAACAAAATGAGCAGCTGTTTTATATATTCTGGAGAGATTTTGAATGGCTTCGTTAAAGCATGCATTCAACAGGGAATCGCCAACTAGCCTCCTGCTGGCTGGGGCCTGGCCCATCAAGCACAGACTCCCTCATAAGGAAATAGAAACTAATTTTATGTTAGAATTGTATTTGAGCTTGCATACACTGCCCTGGCCTTGCCATGCTAATGTATTCATCCCATGATTATAATGCCATGATAATTATGCCAAAATATTTCAGTGTCATTACTAGGATGGCCCTACAAATGGGCACCACACCTTTACCTTTTACCTTTACTAATGGGCACAAACTTTCCCCCCAAACCAAAGCTTAGCACCTCTAATGGGATCAGGACACTTGTCACAGAGAATCTTTGGGAATACAGAAGTTGTTTGTCTTTGGTATGAACTTTTAAAATAAGGTTATATTGATTCTGGGGGGTGCTTTTTTTAGGGGGTACTCAAGGCACTACCAGCACCTCCTTTTTGTAGTTGTCAAAAGTGTGACATTTACTGTAACAACTTCATGGTGAATACCAGCACCTATTTTTCTAGAAAAAAGCCTGATTCTGGGTTAATATATTTTTCCAGTTGTGGTGTTATCCATTATTTATATTTTCATTGGTAGTATGATGCATTCAACATTGCCATTTCACTTGCTCAAGAGACTTGCTGAACAGAACTTCTCCTCTTTTTCCATGCAGCCCCCCCCCCTCAAAATCTGCTCCAGAGCGTGAGGGGAGCCTCTGGAACAGATATGGGGGTGGCATGAGGAGAGGAGAGATGGGGGAAGTCTCATTGTGTGAAGGGAATGGTGCTCACCCAGTGTTAGCTACAGCCCACTGTTATTTGGAAGAGTGTTTTAATGTTATTGTTTCCCAGCACAATCCTGTCTCCTTTATAATGGGGGTAGGGTGGGTGTGTTGAACTGTGCAGAGTTCGCTTTCCTTCTCACCTCTATAAGCAGATCACCCATGTGCAATCAGATGCACTATGAAAGGTAAAGCATCTTCACCACCAACAAAATCTGAGTCTGTGCTTCCAGCAGACCAATTTTATCATTTCTGACCTCTAATGTGAAAACTGACCATTCCTGTTTCTGAAATGAAGTCAATATTCACTAGTGTGGAGAATATGAAATAGTTTGCACCTGGGCTTTTTTCCAGCCAGAACTCACCGGAACTCAGTTCCGTCCCCTCTCAGGTGGGCACTTTTGCCATTATAAGCGATAAGAGAGATGTTCATGGTGAGTTCCGGCACCTCTTTTTCTAGAAAAATAGCACTGTGACTTTTTAATGAGCTTTAACCTTTTGCTACGATACTTCCCTTAAACTTTAGTGTAATTACTTTATAGTCAGGAGCTGCTACCTTCCCCTTATTCCCACTTGGCTAAATTGCTTGATTTAGAATTGCAGCCACATTTCTGCAGTTTTGAGTCATTGCTTCTTTCTCGAATAATGAACCTTCAAATATCATCCCAGAATTTAACATGGCTAACTTTATAGAAAGAGCTAAAAAAAAACTTATTAATTGAGGAGAACGGATTTGTATAAATGCTGGCAGATGATCAGCTGCTACTTAACTTGTTTGTAATATCTTCTTTAATTAATCATTTTCATTACAAACTTAAATCTGCCGAGCGGAACACTCCTATGATCCTCAAATCCCAGCCACACTACCAACCCCAGTGTAACTTAGTTCTGAGACTATGTCTGGTAAAGGTTAGGGACCCCTGACCATTAGGTCCAGTCGTGGACGACTCTGGGGTTGCGGCGCTCATCTTGCTTTATTGGCCGAGGGAGCCGGCGTACAGCTTCCGGGTCATGTGGCCAGCAGGACTAAGCCGCATCTGGCAAACCAGAGCAGCGCACGGAAACGCCGTTTACCTTTCCGCCGGAGCGGTACCTATTTATCTACTTGCACTTTGACATGCTTTCAAACTGCTAGGTTGGCAGGAGCAGGGACTGAGCAATGGGAGCTCACCCCGTCGCGGGGATTCGAACAGCTGACCTTCTGATCAGCAAGTCCTAGGCTCTGTGGTTTAACCCACAGCGCCACCCGCATCCCTATGATCCTGAAATCCCAGCCACACTACCAACCCCAGTGTAACTTAGTTGTGAGACTATGTCTGGTAGCAACCTGTTATTTCAATCTGTGCCCTTAGGACAGTATTTTTTATAAAGTGGCCTCTTTCCATAGTTCCTGTCACCAGAGTTCTCCTAGGTGTGCTCAACGAGGCCAGAGATCTCGCCCACTGAGTACCTTAGACAGCGAGGCTGCTGGGCATCATCATCACCAATTTGTCTCTCTGGCCCAACACAGAGGCAAACCATCCAAATCTACCCCAAGATCAAGATAGGTAAGTGAGATGGTACTTCTGTGGACAATGCCAGCACCCTCCCGCTCGACCCTCCAGTGCTGTAGCCAGGACCAAACGAGGCAGGAGCGAGTAATATGACCACCCAAATCAGTCACACAAGTCTCAGCCCCTTGTGGATGAACATTGTCTCATTATAGCCTGGTCTGGCGTTATATCACAGTACCCCCATACCAGGGAGCCCAGTGGATGAACGACCGGAAACGTCTGGAGGAGCAGAGGGGCTGAGAAGGGAGACGGAGACCAAACATCTAGACCTCCAAGATGGTAGTCATCCCCTCCACTGAAACTATACCTCACTCTCTCTACAACCAGCAAAACTGAGGCAAGATCATGGGAACTGTCCGAAACACAGACACCCAAACAAAGATTAACACCTTCATTCAATGACATTGTATACAGTCAGTGGCAGAGTGTAGGTGTCTACCACCCAGGGTGCACCCCTAAGAGGGGCAGGGCGTGGAGCCCAGCAGAGGAGAGGGGTGACAGCGCTGCCCCCTCTCTCCTCCACACCTGACCTGGGAGCAGAGGCGGAGCAGGTGCTCCAGCACCCCGAGCGGTGCACCTGGGGGCGGGGCTAGTGTCCCGGGGGGGTGGGGCGGCGATGTCACCCCCTTCAGGGATGACACCTGGGGTGGACCGCACCCACAGCACCCCCTTCCTCCACCAGTGCCTGGGAGCACCAAGGGGCAGGAAAGCTTCCGCCGGCCCCTCCACTCCGCCCCTGGGTCAGAGCTCGGCAGCTCAGCCAAGGAGAGGAGCGATAGCTCTGCCACTGACTCTCCTCCACTCCGCCCCCAGGTCCGACCTAGCCTGGGAGCAGAGCTGCGGCTGGGGGTGAGGAAGCTGCCTTGGCAGCACCCTCACATCCCAGAGCCAGACTCTGCTAGGAGTCTCTTTTGGTGGCACCTAGTCGTCCCCCTCCAAAAAATGTGCCCGGGGCAACTGCCCCCTCAACCCCCCCCCCACTATGCCACTGTATACAGCACAAGGTTAAGGCTCTCACCATAGAGCCCCCTTCACCCCCCCTGAATAAAATATTTGAGGGGCAGAGCCCCCCCCCAAGTTAATGCATACCCTGCAAGCTGAGTGCCTCTCGTTGCTCTCTGCTTGGAGCAGCCAAGAGGTTCCTGCTGGTTGGCTCCGCAAGGGTTAACAGCAGCGTAAGAGCTGTGAATTTCTAGAGAGAAAAGGAAGGCTAGAGAGAGGAGTTTCTGTTTCCCTGCTCCCTAGCTCTGCTTCTGTTACTGGAGAAGAGTAGAACTTCACCAGGAGGAGGATGGGGGCGAATCTTGGAGTAGCTGACTCTGCCTCTCATTGGCTCTGGCGCCACCTGCTGTTGGACTCCTTTCCTTCCACCCTACCAGTTCTAATGGCTGCCGGTCACTGCTGCCCTGTTCTCATTCTTGGGTCAGGCATTCCAGGAAGGCATGTTCCATTCTTTTCCCAAGCACGTGGATTGGCTCTAAATAACAAAAAAACCAGTAGGGGGCCCCCACCCCACCTCCCGCTAAATGTCTTTAGAAGTGACATGTCAGTATCATTTGTAACAATAAAGTCTCTGACTTCTTGATAGGAATGGCTGGCTCTCTTGTGATTGCCTTGTTGGCTCTCTGGTGAGTGGGGATTTAGTTTTTCTATTTTTCAGGGTAATTGGGGAAAATACAGGTATATGGCTGATTTCAGCTTGAGATTGATTAGCTGGTCACAGCAACTGTCGCAAACAGATTTTTGGCTGCTACTGGCAGCACTTTTCGATGCTATTATCCGAGTTCCATCCCTCAAGAATACCAGACTGCTAGATGAAATGTGAGAATAATGTGAATACGGCAGAACATCTTGCAACTTGAGATCCTCACAATCAGTGAAGCCTAAAATATTTCTCATTTGATGGGGAAAGAGAGAACAGTTACTTAACCAGCTTACGAAGTTGGCAGAAGTCTCTAGAACTGCATAAGATTAATATATATGATAATTTTTATAATCCTTCATGGTATGGTTCCTTCTTTGTTTTACATTACTGAATCCTGAACATCTTTCAGTTTCAAACAAAAAGTGTGCATCAGTAATAAGCCCTCAAGGATATAAAGTGATACACCCGCATCAGGAATTCATTGAATATTCTTGATTTCCCTTGATTCCTTTGCATTTTGTTCAGTTTTTAATCACATCTGGCCAAATTTGCTCCCTGTGTAAATTAGACCAGAATCAAGCAAAGTTAAACCCTTGGTGCATTTGGCCCTCACAAAGCACTGCTCAGAAGAAGCTGTCAACATTCTCCGCAAAAAAGCACAAAACACCAAACTCACAACACTGCAGTGTTCTGAGCATTTAAAGGGAGCTGTTCTCATAGATCTCTGAAATGGGTCACTGTATATCAGGCATGAAGAAAAATGCTATACAATAAAAATGCCCAAGCAATCATTCATGGCCACGAGTAGCAGACGGGAAGCTTTTACTTTTACTTTTTAATTATCTGTGTAAGTTTCTGATCTCCTTCTCATGGCCATGCCAGAGGGGGAAACATAATGCTAAACTATCAGTAGCTGGAAACCACAGTATGGGAGAGTGCTCTTGCGCTCAGTCGTAACTGCAGGCTTCCCATAAGCATCAGGTTTGCCCTTGTGAGAATAGGATGCTGGACTTGATAGGCCATTGGCCTGATCCAGCCGGCCCTTCTGGTTTTCTTATTGTTAATGAGCTTGTGGGTCCTTGTTGTTTAGTCGTGTCCAACTCTTCGTGACCCCATGGACCAGAGCACGCCAGGCACTCCTGTCTTCCACTGCCTCCCACAGTTTGGTCAAACTCAGGCTGGTAGCTTCGAGAACACCATCCAACCATCTCGTCCTCTGTCGTCCCCTTCTCCTTGTGCCCTCCATCTTTCCCAACATCAGGGTCTTTTCCAGGGAGTCTTCTCTTCTCATGAGGTGGCCAAAGTATTGGAGCCTCAGCTAGACTTCCCCTAAACTTCTAGAACCACTATGTGCTAGAGTTTAATGAAGTTTAATGAAGGCTTGTGTGTTAAAACTGTGTATCTGACTCCCTTGTGTTAGAATCTAATCAGGACCCATGTGTATTTGAGCTGCGTGATGTTTTTAATTCTCTGGAATTAACATGTGTGAAAAGCTAATTAAGCCAAGACATTTCTAGAAGTGTCTAGACACACCCTGTTCTGTGAAGCACTCTGAGACCTCTGGGTATAGGACAATATTTAAATTCAATAAATAATACAGTGGTACCTTGGTTTACAAACTTAATCCATTCTGGAAGTCCGTTCTTAAACAAAAACCGTTCTTAAACCGAGGTGCACTTTCCCTAAAGAGGTCTTCTGCTGGTGGCGCCCTTCCACCGTTCGGATTCCATTCTTAGACTGAGGTAGTTTTCAAACCAGGACACTATTTCTGGTTTTGCGGTGTTTGTAAACCGAATTGTTCTTAAACTGGACTGTTCTTAAACTGAAGTACCACTGTAATAACAGATCCCAGAAAATCAAGGACATATGGCAACCCTAGCAACCCTAGTAAATGTGTTTACTAGGCTTGCCATATGTCCTCTTTTCCCAGGACATGCCCTCTTTTTCATGGGTAGAGTTGTCATAGGGATCCATAGTTAAAAGTAGAAGTCTGCAAATGTGTCTTCTTTTTTTGCTCTTCAAAATATGGCAGCCCCAAGTCAGACTAATTTCCTTGGAGGAGATGGGGGGGTATGATCTGTCAGCACAACAAAGGATCAAAGGAATGGAGCTTTTCCATGTTAGAAAAGGCCAGAGCTTAGATTAGTGAGGGAGAGTAAGGTTTTATGCAACAGACTTAGTATGGAGTGGGAGAGAGATGACTTAGTATGGCTGAGAGAGAGTCAGAGAGAAACATTTGAAAGCAATGGTTGGGGTGAAATATACTCAAGAGTCCTGCAGTGATTTCATGCTCTTTATTACAGTGATTGAATTTCCCCCCAAACCTCAAGCTTTTATATACATTCTTTACACAATGAGTCCCGTCTGATTGGCTGATTCTGCTTCCCTCCTGGAGCCTGATTGGACTGCTACTGCAGGCCAATCAGTTGTTGCATTCTACGATCCTACCAGCTTCCTCCTGGGGTCTAACTGGGCTGCTGCTGCAAGCCAATCAGTTGTTGCATTCTAGGATCCTACTTGCCTATTGTTCTAGCATCCAAGCTTAGTACATAACACGGGGTCTGCTTAAATCCAAGGCAGCTATGGCTATGGAGGAAACTGGAACCTCTTGAAGTATAGTGCTCCATCATAGGCTCAGATCATATATGCTGTATCTCATTTTCCAAAAGGAAGCACAGACTCTGGGTAAAGCGTGCCTGGAACCCCTGGAACCTCACAACTCTTGGAGACTGGGGGTGGTATGTAACGTGACATTAAACTAGTTTCATGTTATGTTCAAACGAGGCCTTCATGTCTATGGATATTAAAGAGAAGTCTGAGAAAGCCTCCCAGATCAAAGGGATAGATCAACAGAAATGTACATAGCCTTGCACCATGAATTGAGAATGTTTTGATACTGTCATCCCTAGAGAGATAGTCAACAGACTAGGATGCTTTTGAGGTACCCTCATCTACTTGGGGTAGATTAGTCATCGCTGAAGGTTGTGGAAGCAAGTTGCATATGCTGTTCAAATATGGAGTTCAAAATGGAACCCACGAGGCTTGTACTTGGTCGCCAGCTGGCAGGTCAGCAATAACAGTCCTTGGGGGCACTTACTGTGATTTTCAAAAAAGAATGTGATTTTATGTGTAAAGCTTTTGCCTGCCTTCTTTTCTTCAAGGTGAGCACCACCTAGCTTTTTTTTATGATCTCAAGTAAAATGCCCACATATTGCAGCCTTTCCATATGCCTGCCATTTTTCCAGCAGAAAAATTGTATCATTCTATACCAGGCACATTTTATGAAAATCTCAGAGAGCTATAGACTGAGGTGCGTTTTTGCCTTCGTATAACTTACATTTATTAGATTTCTTATTGCTATGGCGATTTGGGTGTATTGCGCTCATAAAACTGTTGTGCTAAGTACATAAAGAGCTGCTTTGCTTTGTTAACTGCCTTCTTGTTTGTTCTTTGTTTTATGGCTTTATCATATCTTCATTAAAATGATTCAGTGCAATAATAGTGTCACTGCTGTTTCCCACATTCTGTTTTAAACCACATCTTAGATTTCTGGCGAATTTCTGGTGGGTTTTTTTGTAGTTAAAGGGGCTGGATAGTTTTTTCTCCCCCCCAAACAATTTAAGCATGACATATTCTACTTAATGTTAACAACACTGTTGGCTGTTTTCCATCACTGAGAAATTGCAGATGGCTAAACATTATTTTGAGAGATTTGATTTTACCTGTTTTGCACTCCCCTCTCTGCTGGGAAGTCAGATGTTCCCTAGGCAGCCTTTTGCTTGAGTGGAGAAAGAACGGAGTCTTATGGTACTTTTATAATAGATTGCTAGTCAAGCTGTGTGTTGGGTGTAATTTCCTCCTCACCGGCATTGGATAATCTGATGGGAGTGAATGTAGCACTGATGAAGAAATTCTCCACTGAGTGGGCAAAGTTGATCTAGGATCCATGTTGCTAACAAATGTTGCCTGAGCAAAAACATTAAGGCAAATTTGGAGCTCCTGTTGTAGGGGAATTTAGAGAACAGCAAAATGTACCTCTGCATAACTAGAGAAAGGTCATAAATATCCCAGCCCAGGGCTGGATAAATATTTCAAATAATTAAGAGTCAACATAAAATATTTGGAAATGTAGATTATCTTGGAGTTGATAAAATTTACAGAAGCTGAAATGGGCTTTGCCTAGCCCTGTACCAGTCTAATCTTTTACTATATACTGTAAAAAAAAAAAAAGGTAAAGGACCCTTGGCAGTTAAGTCCAGTCGCAGATGACTCTGGGGTTGTGGCGCTCATCTTTACAGGCCGAGGGAGCTGGCGTTTGTCCGCAGACAGTTTTTTTGGGTCATGTGGCCAGCATGACTCTGGCGAAACCAGAGCAGTGCACGGAAACACCGTTTACCTTCCTGCCGGAGCACTACCTATTTATCTACTTGCACTTTGACGTGCTTTCAAACTGCTAGGTTGGCAGGAGCTGGGACAGAGCAATGGGAGCTCACCCTGTTGCGGGGATTCGAACCGCTGACCTTCCAATCGGCAAGCCCAAGAGGCTCAGTGGTTTAGACCACAGCACCACCCACGTCCCTGTACTATATACTGTAGTATGTACTATATACTGGATTTCAAGGGGGCAATTCTACCCACAACTGACTCTTCACTTGTTTTCACCCTCTAGAAAGACAGGGCCACATTTGCACGTAGCACTAAGTCATGGTTAACCTAATCCAAGGCCTATAAACCAACAACTCATGGCTGACAAGTGTGGTTCAATTGTGGTTAACAAACCATAATTAAGCCACTGGACTGGGTTTTGACAATGAAGTAAATCATTGTGTAATAAACCATGGTTTAGCATTTTGTGCAAACCAGCCAGAGAATAGCCCTACATCATGCTTTTCCAACAACTTTCAGCATGAGAAAGAATGTGGACTTGGGTCACAGAGTAAGAGGAAAATAACACATTTCCTTAGACTTACAGTGTTTAAAGTTCCATTTTCTAGATATTTAGCATTCAGAGGTGGGGGAAGTGCTGAGCCAAGTTCTTTTGTGTGTGACCTGAGAGGGAGAGCCTGGAGAGAAGGGACATTTGTCATACTTTAAAGAGCAGCTCCTAAAGTACTCTAAGCAAGTTTCTTCTGCATCTATTGATCTGCTTTAAATTAATGCCATTAGAAATGTATAGACTATGTGAAATGTGAAATTTAATTACCCCTGGCATGGCCAATATATTTCTGGTGTAAAGGCTGCTTCTCTCATGGATTACGCAACACCCTGGGCCTGATTTATGAGCAATGGCCCCCTCAGAACATGCAGGCTGCTTTAAGTTCCGTAAGTAAGTCTCCCACTGCCAAATCTTTCTTTGCAAGCCCAATGGTTTTTTATTTTACTGTAGCAAAATGCTTAAATAGGTGTCTAGGTATGTGGGATGCACATACTGGTGAAAATGACATTCAAAAAAGTGTATATTAGGCAAAATTGCAGTTTAAATATATATTGAGCAAAATTCACACTAAAATGCTGGTGAATTTTTCATGATGTCTTTTTTTTTAAAAAAATTGCACACTGATGTGGAAATCTGGAGAATAAAAACTGAATAGGAAAGACAGAGTTGGGCCAGCCATTAGGCAGGGTGAGGCCACTGCCTCCGGTGGCAGAAACCCCTCAGGCAGCACACCCATTCTCTGCCTCGTCACCTCTGCCAGCGGCAGAAACACGCTGCTAATTTGGGGCAAGATAGTATCTGTTTTGTTCAAGCTCTCACCTAAAAGCAGTGTGATCTTGCCCCAAATTGGTGCTGATGATGGCACTTCTTCTCTGCCGTCAGCGGATATGGTGGGGTGTGTAGCAGAGGCAGGATGTGCATTGGTGGCAGGAGCAGGCAGGGAGTGGAGGGAGCGGCAGCAAAACAAGGCAAGGCGGCAATTCCTGTTTCTCCTCAAGTGGCAAAGCAGAATGGACCACCTCTGCTGAAGTTGCTGCCATTTTCTGTGAGGGAAGCAAATGGAAGCGGAAGGAGGGGGTGGTTTCAGATCAGGAACAGGTCAGAGGCACAGCCAGCAGTCTTTCTGGCAAAATAAAAGTGGCTTATTTAAACATGCTTTTTAAAAAGCATGAATGACATCAACCGGCTCTTAGTTTATAAGGTTAGTAGACAAGATACATTGAGGCCAAAGGTGGAAGAAGCCATTTTGTCTATTTGTTGTTGTTTAGTCGTTTAGTCGTGTCCGACTCTTCGTGACCCCATGGACCAGAGCACGCCAGGCACTTCTGTCTTTCACTGCCTCCCGCAGTTTGGACAGACTCATGTTTGTAGCTTCGAGAACACTGTCCAACCATCTCGTCCTCTGTCGCCCCCTTCTCCTTGTGCCCTCCATCTTTCCCAGCATCAGTGTCTTCTCCAGGGAGTCTTCTCTTCTCATGAGGTGGCCAAAGTATCGGAGCCTCAGCTTCACGATCTGTCCTTCCAGTGAGCACTCAGGGCTGATTTCCTTAAGAATGGATGCGTTTGATCTTCTTGCAGTCCATGGGACTCTCAAGAGTCTTCTCCAGCACCATAATTCAAAAGCATCAATTCTTCGGCGATCAGCCTTCTTTATGGTCCAGCTCTCACTTCCATACATCACTACTGGGAAAACCATGGCTTTAACTATACGGACCTTTGTTGGCAAGGTGACGTCTCTACTTCTCAAGATGCTGTCTAGGCCTGTCATTGCCCTTCTCCCAAGAAGCAGGCGTCTTTTAATTTCGTGGCTGCTGTCACCATCTGCAGTGATCATGGAGCCCAAGAAAGTAAAATCTCTCACTGCCTCCATTTCTTCCCCTTCTATTTGCCAGGAGGTGATGGGACCAGTGGCCATGATCTTCGTTTTTTTGATGTTGAGCCTCAGACCATATTTTGCGCTCTCCTCTTTCACCCTCATTAAAAGGTTCTTTAATTCCTCCTCACTTTCTGCCATCAAGGTTGTGTCATCTGCATATCTGAGGTTGTTGATATTTCTTCCGGCAATCTTAATTCCAGCTTGGGATTCATCCAGCCCAGCCTTTCGCATGATGTATTCTGCATATAAATTAAATAAGCAGGGAGATAAAATACAGCCTTGTCGTACTCCTTTCCCAATTTTGAACCAATCAGTTGTTCCATATCCAGTTCTAACTGTAGCTTCTTGTCCCACATAGAGATTTCTCAGGAGACAGATGAGGTGATCAGGCACTCCCATTTCTTTAAGAACTTGCCATAGTTTGCTGTGGTCGACACAGTCAAAGGCTTTTGCATAGTCAATGAAGCAGAAGTAGATGTCTTTCTGGAACTCTCTAGCTTTCTCCATAATCCAGCGCATGTTTGCAATTTGGTCTCTGGTTCCTCTGCCTCTTCTAAATCCAGCTTGCACTTCTGGGAGTTCTCGATCCACATACTGTTTGAGCCTTCCTTGTAGAATTTTAAGCATGCTTATGCTTAAATTATGCTTTTTAAATTAAATTAAATTATGCTTATGCTTAAAATTTTGTCTATAGCACAGTTCATTTCCACGTTTCCCCCAGAGTTTGATTATTCCTGCTCAGAAGACCTTTCCTGTCCTGGTGCCTCTCCAAACGTGTGTAATTCAAATTACAGACTAAACCATTGTCTATTAATGGCTATGGTGACAACTGTTATGGGGACATCTGCCTAATTGGAGGAAGCCTGAGACCACGCTCTCTTTCCCCACAGGCCTTGAACAGCTGCTGGGCAGGAACCTTATTTGCTTATTATGGAACTGTCTAAACACAAAGCAGCTGAGAAAGAGGCAGCCTTGACGTCACAGCTTAAGCTCGCCTGCTGTTCAGCTTTCCTTTTGTCTGGAAGAGGTTACTTGCCACTGATTGTAAAACAAGCACGTTGATTCCTATGTTCCCCGAACAGCACAGATCTTGCCTTTAACAGGCAAACAGCTGTGGTCAGCTTTTTAAACAATGTTGGAAAATTTATAAATTTATAAATTAGCGCATTTTCCAAATTCGTCTGAGGAATCTGGTTTCTTGGTCCAGAGTGTGTGTCTCAGTCAAGGTAGTTTGCGGGACCCTTGAATGTTTATATTTATTATTATTACTGATCACATTATTATCCAGCATAACCTCAAAAACTCCATGTGGCATACTTAGTTCACCCCACCACTTATCCTTACAACAACCCTTTGAGGTAGTTTAGACTAACACATGAGATAAAGTGACTGGCCAAGAGGTCACATGACTCGGTGAGTATTTGAGGCTGGGTTTCCCCAGTGCTAGTCCAATATCCACCTTCACCAATCTAGTACCCCCAGGCAGTGCTTGGAGAAGGCTTCTATAACCACTATGACACACTGGCTATTTGCGACTCACAACACCTTGCCCATTGCTTATAGCAGAACTGGACAAGATGGGTAATTAGCTTGCTTCAATGGAAGGCCATATTCATTGTGACAAGTGGCTCATTGATGCAACATAGCAACCGTCTGTTGTTTGATATACACTGTGTGATCAATATAGCACAAGGTAATGCAACTAGGCAACATGACACTTCAGGCAAGGCAAAGTCCTTTATTCCTGCCAAACTCCTGATGTATTGGTAACGTCAGGCTGTCATGTCATTGAACCATTTCTTGTACAGAATCATTTCCAGCAAGTGTTTCTATTACTTCTGGCCAAATGCTATTCAGTGCTCTGCCACGAACATATTTTATGTTTTCTGTTGTTGTTGTTGAACTTGCAGACCAGCTCGCACCAAGTCTTGGGTAGCCAAGGTGGAAATCAGACCCTCCAAGTGTCCCTATTTTTCAGAGTCAGTCCCAGATTTACAGAAGGCTTCCCAGTTTCTGATTTGACCCCGGAATGTCACGTTTTTCCTTAGGAGACCCCTATTTTCATTGAATAAATGTTGGAGGGTACGGAGTTATGTGACCCTGAGCCAAGGAGATAAGTAACTATATAACGTTTAGAAGACATCTGAAGACATAGGGAAGTTTTTAAAGGTTTGATGTTTTACTATGTTTTTATATATGTTGGAAGCCATCCAGAGTCGCTGGGGAAACCCAGTCAGATGGGTGGGGTATAAATAATAATAATAAGATGATGACGATGATGATGATGATGATGATGATGATGATGATGGAATAGGACCATCCCTATTTTCATCAAAGAAATATCGGAGAGTCTGGGAAATGAGAATGCAAAACAAAACAAAGATGTTCACCCATTAAGAGGGAAACCAGGAAGCATTGTCCTTGCTTTGGTTTGGCTTTGCGATGTCATCATGTAGCCAAATCTGATGATATTTGGTGTCAGTAGAAAAGCTGTTCAGAGTGAGGGAAGTGCTTTCTGCCCTCACTCAGATGTACTTTGTGCCAATGCCAAATCTCTCATCATATGATGATGTGACATAAATATGCTGCCTGTGTAACAGGGGAGCCAATTTGCGTGTGACATCATGACGTCACATGCGCCCCCTGGCCTTCTGGTGGCATCAGAAGTCAGGTTCTGAGGTCTTGCGAGAGGCCTTGTGAGACCTTGGAAGTTGTGTTAGGGGCCCTGCAGTGTGGGTGCTGAGCACCCACAACAATTTTTTTGTGTGGGTGCTGAGGCACCCAGAGCCCCCTATAGTTGGCTATGGGATCACCTCAGCTAAAAGCTCCTCTTACAAAAACTGGTACAAGAAGCAGCAGAACAAGAAAAGGTGAGCCAAGGTGTATGCAAGAGCGGGGGGGGGGCTCATCCCCACTTCCACTTGCCCTGTGATTTCGAGGCACAGGTCTGAGTGGTCTTTCTTTTGTCCTCCTGCTTTCCCTGGGAAAACCTGCTGTTTACTGCTGAATCAGAACAAACATCACTTGGGTTTTCAGCAGATTGATATTGGTTGTGATTCAGCAGTAAACGGTGGGTTTTGCTGGGGAGAGCAGCAGGACAAAAGAAAAACCCCTGGGACCTTACCTGGAAACCATGGGACAGAAATGTGAATAAGCTGGGGGGGGGGGAGAGACCTTCCACCCCCAAAAGATTCATGAACAAAAATTCTGCCATAGCCATAATTAGAATTCAGCTGCTGTGCTTCAACGCAAAGCAACAGTTTCATTCCACTTGCTTAATACTTTTCTTGGTGAGAAGCTGTTCTGTTTTCTTGCGCACAAGGAATATGACCTATACAGTTTCTTGACACTCATTTTGGTTGGATTGTGAGGCTGGAGTTCTTTCTTTAAGGACTTCAGTCTAAAATTATTATGTCAACTTGCAGTCTTAGTATGACAGTTGTGTCACAGATGGCACCTCATGCCTGTAACACTGCCTGGCAAAGTCTCGTTATTCACCTATAATCCAGTAACCACTTTTTATAAGATGACGTTGCAGCAGGTTCTGAAGTCAATAGGTTTTATTTTTTTGATGGAAAAGAAAAAAAGAAGAAGAGGTGAGGCAGATGACAGGCTGACAGATAGATGAGCTCTAAGGCTTATTTAATCAGACCTCCACAGATTCCTATTTACAGATATCACAAAAGCAAAATGAAAGACCCTGGCCTTTCCTTGAATAAATATGTGGTTCATTTGAAATGCTTGTTTGGGAACGGTAATAAAAATATCCCTGGTAACTTAGCTTCAGCAGTGTTATGCAGTATATAAACCTTGACATAAAGCTTTCCACCCATTGAATGCACCCGGGGTATATTTATCATACCTATAAAAGCAATTTTCTGGGGTCCACCATTTTGACAAACTGTACTGGGGGGGGGGGGACCAGGGAGGAGAAGGCACGGTTCCCAGGGAGCCATTTTAGCTGTGTGGGTTAAGGTAAATGGGGGGTGGCAACCTGATGGCTCTGTTCTACCTCCACTGTGGGAGGCAGTATGCATCTGAATAACAGTTGCTGAAGAAGGAGGAGGAGGAGGAGGAGGAGGAGGAGGAGGAGGAGGAGGAGGATATAACAACAACAACACAAATTGTCAGCACAGGAGCCCTGATCTGGATGCTTTACTTACAGATGCTTTACTTACAGATTCAAGGTCTCAGTCATGCATTGTTCCATGCAGCAGTTAAGGATGATACCAGCAAAGTACTCTTGCATAGAAAATACAGAATATAGTTCCAAACACGTGCTGTAAGCTCAGGAACAAGCTTACACACATCCTCCTTCATTGGTTACATGATGCGGGGGGGGGGGGGTTCACTTTGAGGGATGTGACTTGGCTGAGTCTATCTTGCAATAAAACTCTGTGGTCCTTTACTCCTTTGTGCACTAACTAGCAGTCATGCATAGTTATGTTTGACTGCAGTCTCTCACACAAGGAAGCTGCCATGACATGAACCATGCATGGAGCATTAGGGTAACATATACATAGACTTTTTAAAGGGGATGGGACCTGGACGTAGCCAGGATTTACGTTAGCGGGGGCAGGACACCCACCGTTGTCATCCTCTGTCTGGCTTTGTATAGCAAATTCAGAATGAAATGTCTCAACAACGGTTACTTCAAATTACTTTCTTTTGAACCCAAGTGCTCAGAAATATCTGTCAAAATCTTTCTAAAATTTCTACTTTTAGTTAAATATTTTTATTCATTTACTTGGTTGGGGGGCAGCTGCCCCCTGCCCTTCCTGGCCACTCCCATGGATGGGGAGAGAGCTGAAGTCCAACCAATCAGCAGTTGGGTGGGGAAGGGGAAGGGGGACTTAATCTATTCCCTGATTCTGCTCCTAAACAGGGTTGTGCATGTGCAGCCACAGCAGTTGGACTGGGCTGGAAAATCATGCACTTCATGGTACAGGTGATTCCCTATCCACCTACAAATATACACAAATATATAGTACTGAGCTGGATTGAGTAGCATTTGGATGGAGGGCATGTACAGTCTCAAAAAGTTTAAAGCAGATATCTTTGCTACAGTGACACAAATATTCAGGCAGTTTCAGGCTGAGAGAAATAAGATTACACAAGGAAAGAATGTCACCTCTTAGGGCTGTCTGTAGCAGAAAATTTTGTGAATACTACTAAATGCTGAGTCCGAATGGAAAACTAAACTGAATTCAAGGTGAAAATCTAGACACAAGGTTAGCCATTTGGAATATGCTTTACAGCGTTTCTGTGATGCACTTTGGAGCAGAGAGGACCTGAGCACACAATGGCTCTGTCAGTGCAATGCTTTTGCGTGATGAGCAATATCCCTCCATTTAAAAATGACACAAAGGATGGGGGAAGGAAGTCTACTCTATGGCTTAATCGTTTTCTCTCGCTTTTCTTAAAGCAAGTGCTGCAGCAGAATGGGAAATGTCAAGGTTTGTATCTCATTTGTGGTTGCATTATGGAGTGTTTTCACCTTCATCTAGTTCCTAATAGAGGCATAAACATGCACAATGAGGACATGCAGTCACACACCGAAGAGAAAGATCCTTGGCCCTGCTAATCCTGGCTCTCCATTAGACATGCAAAATAACAGGTTTAAGGCAGGGTGAAGGTGACTGATGAGCAACAGGTATTCCAGAACAAATAAAAAAAGAGGCGCTCATTGTCACTTTGCTGTCATGTTATTATCTGAGCTCATTATTGTTTTTCACGGTTACACTGAGTTCCTTTTCCTGTATCTGTGTAATCCTTATTTCAAAGTATCTTACTGGAGTGTCTTTCAATGGGATCCAGTATTGTTTATCTATTTTTCCCTTTTGCAATATTATCCATATTAAAGTTCCTCCGTTCTCACTTTGGGAGATGAATTTTGTATCCTGATAATGCACATAATCCTCTAATGAAATTTATGAAATTCCCAAAGTTCTTACAGGTTTGTAGATCCATAAATAAGTTGGTTTTAATCTTAAAGGCTGTGATTTTAGCATGTAAAAGAACGGGGTGGAAAGAAGTGGAAATTGCCACTACTGCCATCCTCTTCCCCACTCCCAAACCAGCAGACTCCAATTTGGGGTTTATGCCCAAGCTGGATGTATGAAAAATCTCCAGTTCTCCAATTGGGCAAATGCATGAGTTCAGCAGGTTTCACATGAGCCCTATAAATTATCTTCAGAGGCAGTAATGTTTCTGAATATCAGTTCCTGGGAACCACAGGAGGGGAGAGTGGTCCTGTGCGTGTGTCTGCGTGTGGACGTCCCATGGGCATCAGGTTGGCCCTTGTGAGTACAAGAGGCTATACTAGATGGGCCACTGGCTTGATCCAGCAGGCTCGCCTCGTGTTAATATGCTTGCAGAGTGGGGCTTTCCCTCCTGAACCCAGAACAGATTTAGGGGCGCTTCGTGTGGGGGGAAAGTCCCATTGTGGAAGCAGAAATCCTTGCAACGATGGGAAAGGAACTTAGTGCTGCATTGTGGAGACTGTGGAGACTAAGTTACAGTAGATATGGTGCATGTGTCTATTTTAACCTACATTTTTTTGCAACATTTGAAAGGCTTCTGTGTGCATTACAGCACATTCTAAACATCCAGGAGCCTCAGCCAACCTGGAGAACCTGGAGAGGAAACCAAAGTCTAATTATGACAGGGCATATTTTAAAAGGCAAAACACCTGATAAAACTACACTGTGTTTCTGAAGATTTTGCCCCTCATTATTAATTTGGTAGGTCTTGTCAATTCTCTCCCATGGGCTTTGCACGCTTATTTATTCATTCATGGGTAACCTAAATGATGGATAGTTAAAATCTAGAGGAATTTCCTTGTTCAGTTATGATAATTTTATTAAGAAATATATCTGCAGTCCTGGGATCCAGTGAACATTACATTATAATTCAAGTGAGTTAGATGAGGGAGATGGGAAATAAGCTATTAAGCTGAGAGCAAAATGAGAGATGTTTTCAGTAATATACACAATTAAGAGTGTAGAGATCTTGCTGATTTATGAGTTGCATATGCAATGATAATGCATTCATAAAATGTTTTCCACCAAGCACTCCAATAAATTTGTTTATCTGTGTGCTTGGATTAAGAAAGTAACGTTGCCAAACAACCAACTGACTGCAGACATTAGAGATTCCAGATTAATTACCATCTGCATGGGACAGATGTTAAAATCCTTGGTTTCCCAGCACAGCATCTATTGCTTATTTCCCAGGGAGTGTTCCTTTCTCTGATCAATAAATGTATCAGACAGGCTGTTCATCTTGCCAGAGAGGTCAGAGCAATGACAGAAGTACATCTGTTTTTGTGTCACATAAAGGCTAAGGAAATGAATCTTATCTAGGCAGATCCGCTGCAATAGCCTTTCACTCTTTTGCTAGTCTACTGATGATGAAGTTTTAAGCACTGAGGGGTTGCATCCAACTAAATCTACTTGGAGTTGATCCACTGAAATTAATGTGCAGTTGGAGGTGGTATGTTTTTAGATACCAGTTGTTGGAAACTGCAAGTGGGGAGTATGCTGTCATGTTCATGGTGTGCTTGTGGACTTCCCTTTAAGGCATCAGGTGTTGCAAAAATTAAATATTGTGCAGTTTGAAGCAACTAGAAGCAAAAGAATGGACTCCTTTGCCAATGAAACATTGTCCAGGCCCATAGAAATATTATTTAAACCTTTACTGGCATAACTTTCTTTAAAACAATTAAAGCATTTAAAAAATTCCATACAATAGCTTGTGCTTTCCAGCACAGGCTCAGCATCTTACAAAATGTAAAACAACCCAAACAGATTTATAAGCAAACCTCCCCCCCTCCCTCCCTCCCTCTCCCTTTTGGAGAGCCATTTACTTGCATTGTTCTCCCTGTGACATTTAGAGCTGTGACTCCATTTGCATCTTCACTCCATTAAGTTTGGGAGGCAAAAACTCAAAGGCAACTCCTTTCAAAATGGAGATTGCGATCCAATACCTTCTCACACAATCCAGTTTACAACCCTCACATGTTACAGTAGCTACTAGAGAGCAAGAGCTCAAAGTCCTTTGGAAAAACTCTTGTTTTTTCCAAAGGACTTTGGAAACCCATGTTAGCAACACACATTTAGCCATTTCCATTTCCACACATACATTTTTCATTTCTGTGTGCATTAAACCATTTTACTTTGTCAAGGAGCGGCTCACTTCCCCCAGTTCTCCCTCCAAGCTACTAATCCTTCACACGCAGGCACCCGACGGGTTACCAGGCTTATTGGCTTCTTCTCTGGCACCAGCTACAGAACATCAAACAGCAAATCTAATACATGGCATGTTCTGTCTCTCTCTCCTGGCAGGTTAACTCAAATATTTGTAGGGGCTGGGGAATGCTGGCAACCAGCCAGCCTCATCACTTTGGGGACTACCGGTAATTGTTACCACCTTCCTTAGGGGCCCAACGTAGTGATACTTGCTCACAGGATCATTGCTTCATGACATACTTAACATCTGGTTGGCCACTGTATAAACAGGATGCTGGAGAAGTAGAGAACATCAACAGGGTCCTCATTTAAATTTCAATGCATTATCACTTAAAGAACAATTTTTGCCTAATACATGCATAATTTTTGCCTAATATTTTGCAAGCAATTTCCATAGCAGAGTGAATTTTTGTACTTTCCACTAATTTACACATTATTGTGTGCATATTTTTTGGCTGGAGAAAAGCACTGCAAAATTTGCAAAAAAATAATATTTTTTTAAAAAATCAAAGATTAGCCGCATTCAGAATCCTGTATTGGTTTGGGAAGTGCCAATTAGGCTGGTTTCTATTTACCGGTAAATGCAATCTGTAAGCCTCACTGTGTTCAAAGAGTTTCTTCTTAAGCAAGAGTCCATAGGGTGGCAGCCTTAAAGTGTAGCCCAATGTATGTCCAGTTCATTCATTATTTTAATTAACATGTACAGTGGTACCTCGGGTTACATACGCTTCATGTTACATATGCTTCAGGTTACAGACTCCGCTAACCCAGAAATAGTACCTCGGGTTAAGAACTTTGCTTCAGGATGAGAACAGAAATCGGGCTCCAGTGGCGCAGCGGCAGCAGGAGGCCCCATTTAGGTAAAGTGGTGCTTCAGGTTAAGAACAGTTTCAGGTTAAGTACAGACCTCCAGAACGAATTAAGTACTTAACCCGAGGTACCACTGTATGTTACTTTCCCCCCTTTGTCACCTGTAGGAACTGTTGATTTTTATTAGTGCCTTCTGGAGGCAGCCCTTTCACCTTCCAGGTATGGCCAATTTTTCCAATATTGGACATTCTGAGGGAAATGGTGGTCGCCAATGAAAACTGCAATCCCCTCTGCCGCCCCCCCCTCTGAAATGTTCTGGAACGGCATACCATCTAGGGCAGGCATGTCCAACCAGTAGATTGCAGGCTGATCATGGTAGATCGCGGGACCCTTATCAATCGTGGGATTAAATAAAGTTTACCAAAAGTTAACAAATAAAAGCTGAAGAACTCTGGGCAATCCTACCCTCCAAAAGGTCAACAACTCTGGGTTCAACAACTCTGGGCAATCCACACCCCCCCCCCACGCACGCTCCTCCTTCCTCCAATCACTGCCAGTCTTTTTATGCTAGGAGTAGATCACAGTCTCTTGGGAGTTGGACGTGCCTGATCTAGGGCATTCTGAGATAATAAAGTAGTAGCTACCAAGAAGTGGATACCAAAATTAATTCCTGCCATGGGGGAAAGGTACTGACAAATGGATGATGGACAACAACCCATTAGTCACTCATTTGTTACTTATGACATTAATTTAGTAACAAACGAAAGTTGAACCATTTGATTCATATTTTTTTCCATTCAGTTCTATTTTTCATTCACCAGGAAACAAATGTATCCTCCGTGTGCAAAGTATTCTAAGCAGAAGGTGGACTGCAATCTGAGAAGGCGTGAGGTGTGGGAGGATTTCAAATAAATTGCAAGGCTGCCTTGGCGCTTGCCCACTGTGGTGGTGGCACAGGCTAATGTGCCAGTAATTCCTGGTAATACTGAGCAAAAAGGCAGTGCGAGTTCAACATGTGTATTGTGGCAAATATGCCCAAGTGTAAGCAAAACCAATACATTTTCATGAGCAGGAAAGGACTGTTGCTGCTCTGAGACAACCTTGTCTCTTTCATATTTTGTTATGGAGACAGCAATAGAAGGAACAATCTTTTTGGGGACCCTCTATGCCAAGAGCAAAATCGAATTTATTGCACATAGTCACCAAGCAGAAGCTGCTTGCATTTTAAATGCCTGAATATCAGCTATATAAGCCTATGTATAAAATGTTAGCATAAGTAC
Source organism: Podarcis raffonei (assembly GCF_027172205.1). Classification (NCBI taxonomy): domain Eukaryota; kingdom Metazoa; phylum Chordata; class Lepidosauria; order Squamata; family Lacertidae; genus Podarcis; species Podarcis raffonei. Next base: position 4,047,307 of record NC_070611.1, read on the forward strand.
TGCAAAACTGTATGAAACAGTAACATAAATGTCACAAAACTACAGTACTATATAAACTAATTCTTATCAAGTCCAATAAAGGAAATTCTGCCCACTCTTCTGCATACTGTTCCATAAACTGAAATTCTTCAAGGAAACCTAAATAAACCTTCCATTTTTAATTCTTTCCTAGAGTGCACAGATTTTGTGCTCTGGCTGTTGCCTGATTCTTTGTGTAAGTAACTATCTCTTTCCATTTAGCCTCTTTATTCTGAATCTGCCTCTCCCTTTCCAGGGTTTCCAGTTTTAAACCATGCTAGTTTTTTAAAAATCCCATTGTTATAACCATACCTTATATCAGAAGTGGGTGAGTCATGATTTTAAATTTGCCCAGTTTTGTACTATGAGACTTGAATACCAGGCTGACAGTTTGTACCACAGCTGTGAAGCAGCAAAAGTATCAAACCTCTGAACATATAAATTGATAATTACACATTTCCCTCCTGAGTGTATAAACAGGAGACAGATACTAATAATCAGAGCTAATGAAACGTTCTGGCTACGTCTGCCGCGGGCTGTGGCATGTAACTATGTGAACTTCCACAAGGGGGTACTTCAGAGCCGCGCTGGAAAACCTTCCTTCTACTCTTTCCCAGGCTGGCCTGCTGTGGTCTTGTTTTATTCTTACAGTCAGTAAAACTCTAGAAGCTTTCAGACAACTTCTCCCACTTGACAAGATACCAATTAGGCTCACCAAACTGAATCTGGCCTATTTAGATTCCCCCGAATCGATGCAATTCCAATCTAAAATAAATTCAATTAGTTCCATTTATCACAATCTCAGCTTAAGTGACAAGGATGAGAGTTAAATAACTCACACTTCATCTTCTTTAGAGGACAAGGCTATGTCTTACAAAAAGCTGAAGCCGATCACCCAGGAAACAACCTCTGAGGTCCAGGATAGAATAAAGGGGGTGGAGATGGGAGGAGGAGAACTATCATACAATGTTCATTTATTGCCTTGAAAGAACAAACCACTGAAAATCCCCACATACCTATAAGAATAATTAAGACTGGATCCTGTCCATTGAACAAACTCATAAATGACTAGGATTCCACAGTCCAAGGCAGCCTCATCAGGTTTTGTTTTCAGTTCTGTATTACAGGTCTGGAGCTCAGTTAGGAACATGTGGACATAAGAAAGGCCTTCTGGACCAGGCCAATGGCCCCTCTAGTCCAGCATCCTGTTCTCACAATGGCCATTTCTCTTTTTCTTCAGGCCCTTTTCCTCACAGATTGAATTCTCCCCACCATGCCTAAATATCCCATCTTCATCTTTCTATCTTTCCACAGCTTGCTTTCAGAAATCTAAAGTTTTAGGGCAAAAGATGCATAGCTTGCAAGTAATAGAGTGGTGTAAATGCTTCACTAGTGATATAGTTGAGGAATGCAAATTTTGCACCTTACATTTTGCAGCCAGTTAGTATTAATCTACTGTGCCGTGAGTCAATCCGGAAAATGTGGTATGCACATTCATGTTATAATAAAAATAATAATATTTAGGGAGCAATCCTATGCTTCCTGGGGGAGGGAGGGGCTGAGAGGCTAATAGATGCTTCAGAGCTCCCCCTCTGCAGGTGGAGAGGGAGGTCCACAGGCAGAGGCTTGCCACAGTGCGGGGCTGGAAAGCTCTGCCCCCATTCCTGTGCTGCCAGTGGAGGTCTGAGGAAAGCAGGGCAAGAAATGGTGCATTCAGAGGCTGGGGTCAGCGCTGGACTGGGGGAAGGCACTGGATTTGCCAGATCCAAAGGCCTGACCACTCCCCCACCAGAGCAAAAATTTCAAATGGGTGAACAAGTTGGCTGGAAGGAAATCCACCCCTCCACGTTCTGACCAGAATTAATGGTTTCTCCACCACAGAATCCTCACCCCCTGCAGCCTAGGGTTACTCTGCCCACCAACTCTATTTTTTAATAATTTTCATTTTTGTGTATTAACAAAAAAGCACTGATAATAACAGAAAAAAAGAGAAAGAGGAGATATCAAAGCAAGAAAGAGAAAGGAAGGCTATGAGGGGAAAGGCATGAGTAGCATTTCAAAAACAGCATTATAATTCCAGACAATTGTCCTTCATAAGCAAGACTGTTTTTCCAAAGGTTTCCATGAGACAAGATGGTTGCTAATCATGTTCCTTTATACTTTATGTATTCAGTAAAGAAAGGTTGTCCTTCATGTTTGGATTGCATATGGCTTGTGTATATTTGTTAATTATTCTATTAAAGCAATGATCCTGATCTAGAGGCGCCAGTTTGTCTTGCAAGTCTCTTTCAGCTGACTTCCAGTGTTGGCCACTGTGAGCATAAATCAAAGTAGTTCTTTATTGGACACCTCTGCTTTCCATACCATCAAATAAGGATAATAGGGCCCTCATACAGAACACCAGGCCCCACATGTAATAGAAAGCTAGGCATTCTTAATTCCACCATTCTTTCACAAATGTAGCCTTGGGAGAATTTGTTGCAGCAACCAGGAGCATTTATTTGTGTAGAATTAGCCAGGAAAGTATTGTGGTTCCCTAATGCAACCATAATTGACTAGTGTAGAACTGCAGTTGTGTACCAACATATGGGAGTAAGCTCCATTTAATTCAATGGGACTTCTTTCTGTGAAGATATACAAATACATTGCACAGGTTAGACGCTTATGAGTGTCACCGTTCACATACGGATGTTGACTATCCTAGCTGTGCATGAGGGTGAAGTGATCTGCTTTAGGCACCAGCGTGAGTCAAGGATAGATGATTGTTGTCTGAATTGAACCACAAGTCTCTCTTTAAAAAAAGTTCCACAAGTCTTTTTCTGTTAATACTTTATTTAAATGCAGAATGAAGCATAGAACAAAATCACCACAGAAAACAGGTGCAAAATATTGAAGCAGAGACAAACAGGGGGCTAGAGACATCAGTAATACGTTCCAGACTTTGGCTGTAATATAAATGATAACAAGTCTTTAAAAATAAAACCACTGATATGGATAGCCCTTTTTTTCAGTGGGATGAGCTGCAGTTCCAGTGAACTTTCATTTGCGAAGCTATGCATGTATTCCTACATTATTGTATTCTCCACAGGCATTTATAGGCCGGGCTGGAGAGAGAGATTGGTTATGTTCTGCATAATTAACGTAAACAATTAAATCAAACCAAACAGAAATACTTTTTAGACTTCTGGAGGTTCTCAGTTTATATGTCAATTTGTCTGGGAGGGCTCATTCCTGTATCTTTGTGTACCAGTAAGAAATACCTGCAAGACTTTTTAAAGTGTTGCTTCATGAAGGTGTGGGGTGGAGAGGCAGCCAGCCAGATGTCTTGGGCTGTCACTGTATCCCAGACCATTTTTTCCAAGTCACAAAATGTTGGCAACATCTAAATGTGATTGTCAGCATTCATTGGTAGATGTCCAAAAAGGGGTGGAGAATTTGGATTCACAAAATTCCTCTGGGTTTGTCAGCATTCCTATGTGATTGTCAGTTTTCACAGCAATTTTGCACACTCATTTTAACATGTCTTAGCAAAAACGACTTGTGTATTGCAAGCATATACATTCGTGACCGTTACTGGATATTTTTCTCCCTGGTCTAAAGGCTGTTAATATTTGAAAAAGGGAACCTCACTTATATAGTCCATGAAAATAAAAAAGGGGAAAAGGGAGTTGGTGATATGATGATATATAATGCTTTAAAACATTTAGGTGCATTTTCTAGCAAATGTGATTCCCCCCCCCACTTCTCCATCCCTTTTTCTTTTAGATTGGAAGCCTGAGGGCAGGAACTGTTTTGGTGTGTGTTTTTTAATTTTGTAAGGCTGCTCAGGGGGCCTTTTTGGCTATAGAGTGGGGCAGTAGCAACCCATATGATGGGTTGTCCCCAGTGTCACCGCAGTTTACATGTCCTGATTTCAGACAAATATTCCATACATATTGTGAACGTTCCCCATCTGAAACCAAAGGCTGATTCCAATGTGTGACAAAGCCACTATACCTTCTGAATTCTGTCACATGTTTAACTGGATTTGTTCTCTGCTGGAGTGTTGACTGCTATTATGAGGTAAATTTTTCAGTGTGCATTTTAACTCTTAGACATAAAAATATCCAATTTCTGAGTCCCTCTGAAACATTCCCTAGGAATGAAATGGCCCCCTGGTTGATTATAGCTGCAGTATGGTATTTTGAATGATATATTTTCAATGCATTCATCTTTAAAAGTGCATTTGTCTATCTGACTGAACACAGTCTATCATCCCCCTGTGGAAAGTACACATAAAAGGGCTGAAGGAAAATGGTTAAAATAATGTTCGAGAGAAGTTTTATTTGAAAAATGCAATGTTTTTCTTTGACGTTGATGGGTTGCCTTCTTCCCTCCTGTCCCTCTGGGCTCCTTCATGCCCTGCAAGATACACTTGCTTGGTTACTGCCTCCGACATTTGTGTCCCTGCTCAGGTCTTTAAATTCTGTTACTGGTGCCTGACAGGGAAAATGGTTCCAGAAAAGTGTCTGTTAGTGAACTTTATTGCATTTTTGATCATTTAACAAACAGGAAACTAAAGAAGAGGGAACAAAAAACACATAGTATTAATAGGAGCATGCTGCAGCAGTTATGTGCATTCTTAATTGGTCCAGTTATGCAGTACAAGGAGGTTTCATCTTCATGTTACATATTTCTTACATTTTTAAAATATTTTTAAAATAAACCACCAGGAAGTATTTCTAAAGTGAGGAATGTGTACAAAGCGGGAAGGATCTGTTGTTGTTGTTTCTCTTCCTGACAGGGAAGGGAATTGAAGGTGGGAGGCAGGCAGACTGGGCAAAAAATTTAAAGTAAAAAACCCAAAGCCACTCACAACACTACTGTTGTCCCCATGACCCCTTCAAAACTGGCACTGGAGCTGTTTTTAACACGCCCAATTAATAACCTAGCTATTATTGTTATTGTTATTTACACACATTTGTTGCTTACTACATAAAAAGTTCTCAAAGCAACTTAACACATGCCAATACTGTACTGAACAGCATCAAGGTGTTTTAAACTTCAGTTTACTAGGACTCAATTTCTTGACTTTAAGAAAGCCGACTTCATAAAACTTAGGGAAGTGCTGGGTGAGATCCCATGGACAGTAGTACTAAAAGGAAAGGGAGTTCATGCTGGCTGGGAGTTTGTTAAGAGGGAGATAGTAAAAGCACAACTTCAAGCAATACCAATGAGACGGAAACATGGAAGGTGCCTAAAGAAGCCAGGGTGGCTATCTAAAGAACTTTTAACTGAGTTACGATTAAAAAAGGATGTGTACAAAAAATGGAAAAGGGGGGAAACCACCAAAGAGGAATTCAAACAAATAGCCAGCACGTGTAGACACAAAGTCAGAAAAGCTAAAGCACAGAATGAACTCAGGCTTGCTAGAGAGGTTAAAAGCAACAAAAAAGGCTTTTATGGGTATGTTCGTAGCAAAAGGAAGAACAAAGAAACAGTGGGGTCACTCAGAGGAGAAGATGGTGAAATGCAAACAGGGGACACAGAAAGGGCTGAACTCCTCAATGCCTTCTTTGCCTCAGTCTTCTCCGATAAAGAAAACAATGCCCGACCTGAAGAATTTGGAGCAAAGGATTCAGCAGAGGAAACACAGCCCAGAATAACTAAGGAGATAGTACAAGAATACTTGGCTAGTTTAGATGTATTCAAGTCTCCAGGGCCAGATGAAATGCATCCAAGAGTATTAAAAGAACTGGCAGATGTGATCTCAGAACCACTGGCAGTCATCTTTGAGAATTCCTGGAGAACAGGCGAAGTCCCGGCAGACTGGAGGAGGGCAAATGTTGTCCCTATTTTCAAAAAGGGGAAAAGAGAGGACCCAAATAATTACCGCCCAGTCAGTCTGACATCAATACCAGGAAAGTTTCTGGAGTAGATCATTAAGCAAACAGTCTGTGAGCACCTAGAAAGGAATGCTGTGATCACCAATAGTCAGCATGGATTTCTGAAAAATAAGTCATGTCAGACTAACCTGATCTCGTTTTTTGACAGAATTACAAGCCTGGTAGATGAAGGGAACGCAGTGGATGTAGCCTACCTTGATTTCAGCAAGGCATTTGACAAAGTGCCCCATGATATTCTTGTAAAGAAGCTGGTAAAATGCGGTCTTGACTATGCTACCACTCAGTGGATTTGTAACTGGCTGACTGACCGAACCCAAAGGGTGCTCATCAATGGTTCCTCTTCATCCTGGAGAAGAGTGACTAGTGGGGTGCCACAGGGTTCTGTCTTGGGCCCGGTCTTATTCAACATCTTTATCAACGACTTGGATGATGGACTCAAGGGCATCCTGATCAAATTTGCAGATGACACCAAACTGGGAGGGGTGGCTAACACCCCAGAGGACAGGATCACACTTCAAAATGACCTTGACAGATTAGAGAACTGGGCCAAAACAAACAAGATGAATTTTAACAGGGAGAAATGTAAAGTATTGCACTTGGGCAAAAAAAATGAGAGGCACAAATACAAGATGGGTGACACCTGGCTTGAGAGCAGTACATGTGAAAAGGATCTAGGAGTCTTGGTTGACCACAAACTTGACATGAGCCAACAGTGTGACGCGGCAGCTAAGAAAGCCAATGCAATTCTGGGCTGCATCAATAGGAGTATAGCATCTAGATCAAGGGAAGTAATAGTGCCACTGTATTCTGCTCTGGTCAGACCTCACCTGGAGTACTGTGTCCAGTTCTGGACACCACAGTTCAAGAAGGACACTGACAAACTGGAACGTGTCCAGAGGAGGGCAACCAAAATGGTCAAAGGCCTGGAAACGATGCCTTATGAGGAACGGCTAAGGGAGCTGGGCATGTTTAGCCTGGAGAAGAGGAGGTTAATTTACTAAAACCCCACATCTGCCTGCTTGACCTGAGGAGCTAGCACACACCATGTCCATTCCTCACATGTAAGGAATTGATATTTAGAGGGGCAGCACCTGCCCATTGACATTAGCCAGGCACCTTCGCTTTCCTGTTTTCAGTACCTCCAAAAAACCTTTTTGTTTAGACAAGTCTTCCCAGACATGTAAAATTGGCATGTATTTCAATATGTACGGTAATTTTATTATACAATGTGTCTTTTTAATGGCTGGTTTTGGTCACATTTTGAATCTTTTTTATGCTTCTGACTTCTATTGATAATTTTAACCTATATTTTAAATGTAATCTCAACAATTGGAGGCTGAGGAGCCAACTCCCAAAATACAATATTTGAGGGAGCCGCCCCCCACATTGATGGTTATTGCCATTCAGCTAGTGTGTGTGCATCGCATCATGTCATTGATGGGGGCTTACCTGCCTACCCCCATATTTTATTCAAGATTGGTGGTTTCTTACGATGAAGCAGCACACAAATTTTGTTAAATAAATAAAAGCATTCATCCTGCAATATGATTAAAAATACAAATACTACCCCATCCTACTAAAATATGAACACCACAACAAGTGTAGGCTGTTTCTGGGCTTGCATATTCTGATTTATGGGCTGTTTTCAAGGGAAATTCCATACAACCGCACTGAAACAATACATTTTGCCATCAGGCTGAAAGAGTAGCAGTGCACATGGTCTTACTTCACAGCACCACAGTATCTCAACTTTCACTTGGAGATAGTATCTCTAAGGGTAAAAAGGGCATTTGATCCTGTCCATTCTGCTTTGGATCTTTGTTCTGAAGCTGCCAATAGGGATACCAATTAGTGCCAGTCATGCTGGTAATTATTTTATGTATAACCTTTGCTTTTAACCTCACCCTTAAGGAGTGGGCAGCATTTGATTTTGACCCTTGCATTCTTAAGCCAATGTCTAGCCATGTAGCCAGCTGCTTATTTGAATGTTTAAGCACAGAGTAAAATCTGGGTTAACAATATGATTTGAAGGCACACTTACTTACAAGCCTGGTTGGTTGAAATGACTGAGAATTATTTCTCCCTAAAGATACACAGGACGAGGTTGCAAGCCACCTGGTGCATGAATATTTAAAATAAAATAAAAATAAAAATAAATAAAAATAATGATTAAAACAAGCTGCCATTTGTCACTTGAAATATTCAAAATGATTTAATGATTGCAGAAGAATATACAGCAATTCAATGAAAAAAGCCCCCAAATTATCAAGGGCCTTCTGTGTGGTGGCACCACATATTTGGAGCAGCCTTCCTCCTAAGGTGCTTCTGGCACAGACTTTACACGACTTCCAATGCCGGCTGTGGGTGCACCTTTTTACTCAAAAGTTGTTCTACACACAACAACAACTTAGTTTGATTAAGCCCTTGATTAATTGAAAGTCACTGGTTTATAAAATCCACATAAACTCACTTTTCACAATGTTGTATTGGATTGTGCTCTGATGCTGTGAAAAGTGAGCTTTATTTGGTTTTGGGGGTTTTTTTTAACCACTGATTTATTTGTTGTATTCAGAACTACACAACTTTGGAGACTGTACAATTTTCTATATGCAGTAACTGATGATGGGGCCATTATTAAAACATCTTGCTGTTTCTTCTCAGGGAGATTCAGAATTGTAAGTCTATTTTGTTCTTACATTCAGGTTTTACAGATTTTTATTCAGGTTTGCATAGATTTATTTTACTTTTACTTGAACATCTGTTCAAACAGGAACAAAATTTCTAAAGGGGAGTGCTGTGATCAGTCAGCAAATTCAGAATTGTAAGTTTCTTTGGGTCTGAGTCAATTTCTGTTGACTTGTGCTATTTTATACAAAATAAAAAAACTCCTTCCAGTAGCATCTTAGAGACCAACTAAGTTAGTTATTGGTATGAGCTTTCAGGTGCATGCACACGTCTTCAAAGAGATGCAGTTCGCTTTATTTAAACTGTGGTGTGGTAGTGTGAGGACTAGATCCGAATAATAGGATCTGAATTGTGCTCTTGGTGTTTTATTTTTGTAAATCACTTTGAGACTTGAGGAAAGTGAGTAATAAATATAATAAAATAAAACCCCTCATGACTGAAAATGTATTTACACGACAGTGAAAGGAACACAGTGAAGACACCACTCTTGCCTCCCCAGAGAGCTATTAGCAGGAGTTAAGTGTAAGGGCTCTGTTCAGAGTTTGCTTTACTCTAACAGATTTTTCATTTTTGTGAGACAAACTGGGTCTCATTTTTTTTACATTTCCTACAAGATAATATTAAGCTGGTGGCAAGAGAATCCTTGCAGAGTAACATGCTTTCCTTAGGATGATTCATTGCACCCATTTGATGGCACATTACCTAGTGCTTGTTGGAGAGGCGTTAGACTTCACTTTAGGCACCATGTCTAGCAGATATGTTTTTTAAAAAAATATATTGTGGAAGGAGTGGAGCTTTCAACAAAGCATTTTAATGCATAATTTTTTCTCCAAAGCTGGGAAATCTCAAATGAGTTCTGAATAAATGTGTGGCACTTGCACTTGCCGAGGGCTGCCCATCCTGAGACTGGGTAGGCAGCCATTTTGTAAGCAGTATATTACTAAATCTCCTGCCAACCTAACAGTTCGAAAGCACATCAACTGCAAGTAGATAAATAGGTACCACTCCGGCGGGAAGGTAAATGGCGTTTCCGTGTGCTGCTCTGGTTTTGCCAGAAGCGGCTTAGTCATGCTGGCCACATGACCCGGAAGCTGTATGCCGGCTCCCTTGGCCAATAAAGCGAGATGAGCACCGCAACCCCAGAGTTGGCCACAACTGGACCTAATGGTCAGGGGTCCCTTTACCTTTATATTACTAAACACTGTAATTTGAAAATATAATTTTAATTACAATTGAATTTTATTGGTGATCATCCAGCCAACAGAATCCCTGGACTTATATCATATCTGACCATTTGCATATCTGACCAAAACGATGTATGACTATAAAAAAATTAATAAACAATGACTCATTATTTAAAATGTGGTGAATGGATACAGATAATTCATAGGAGTATAAAATCATCATGCTCATTTTAGGCATGAATTTGTTTTGCCAAATTCTTGGATGCAGTGATATCAATTGGACAATTGGTCATGGCAAGAGAATTGCTCTGCTGAGTAAGAAATCCTGACCCAAAAACAGGTTGTCTACAAATGATTTAACTGCAACAGGACACCCAAAAGCATGTGGAGAGAAGTGTAAGAAACCTCCCTATAATTCCAAAAGATATTTCTGCCTTTATGAAAAGGAATGCGACATGTTTAAGACATATGCTTGCCGAAGCAGAGATCCAATTTTTGTAAAAATGAGGTGTTTCAGCTTCTTTTGTCTGTTATTTTGCACATTAATTTATCAACTGGTATTATTGTGCACACTTTAAGATCAATAAAGGTCACATGCTTCCCAAACGACAGGCAGGGAAGACATGCTTCCCTGTCTTTGCTTTCAAATGTGAACTGATTCAGTAGCCTTAGATTATTTTTCCTTTCACTAGCATGCTATTTTAGAGAGTGCCAGTTTATTGTTCATCACAGTTCTCCATGCACAGGGCCGACCAACTTCCTCTGCTCACGTCATTTTGCATACAGTGCATGCATACAACTTTACTCAGAAGTAAGTCCCACTGAATTCAGTGAGGTTTCCTTTCAGGTGACAGCCTTACTGACCCACAGAAGCAGATACTGCCACTCCTTCTATCTTGGTGGATTTGCAAGAATTATTTGAAAACTTATTTGCAGCTGCAAATGTGATTTTTATATTGGATTTTTTAAATCAAAAAACTATTGCTAATAGTAATGCATTTCTAGAACGAATGAGCATTTGATGAGAGAAAAACAACTGTGTGGAAAAAATGCCCTTACTCATGTAACTATGCAACACACAGCATGTTTACCATTTAAAAAAGACGGTGCTGTTGTGTGTCATGTAAAATGCAAGTGGCGGCTTGAATGCATTTGCTTTGCAATGAGAAGAGGCAGGCATGGCAGCCTGTTTTCAACTCCTGCTACATTCATGAGCCATTGATCCCTTATTTTTACTGCAAGATGCTGCCCATGAAAGTCAATGAAGCCCCATTCTGCTTCGTTAACCTATTAGGTGAAACATAGTGTGGGTGGCTTCTTAATGAATCCCTGTCAAATTTCTGTCCAGGTCAAGCAAATTGTCAACTAGGCAAATGTGCTAAGGATGTGGACAGATACACACTAACAAGAAATCACCTTGGGGATCGGGTCTCTTGGGGGGTTGCTTAGCAACTGAATACAGACACTGGTTCTGTGCAGCTACAGCTCACAGTCTGCACATTGGAACAAAAGATACAGAGCTATGGGCATGAGATGTGCAGGGGGGTGAACAGAAGTTGGAAAACTGCAGAATTATTTGCTTGTAGTGAATTTCTGTGGCTTCATCAGGAAACATTACATGGAAGACTGGAATTTTAGCAATTTACATCAAAGCCTAAAAAATAAAACCGCGTTCACACTCAACAGGATGTGGAAAAGCTGCTAGCCCTCACCGCTCCACAGAACTAGTGAGAAGTGGAAGATATGTCTGCTTCAGCTGCCCCCAGTCTCTTTATTGAGTGTGGGGGCTTCATTGGAGAGAAGTAATGGTCACAAATGGCTTTATTCCCTCTTCCACTGATAGAAGGCATACTCTCAGTTAAGTGACACCATGCAATGACCACAACTTAACGTCCACTCATAACTAAGTTAAATTGAGTTTCTCAGTTTATGAGGAGTGAGTTGGAGTACTTGGGGGAATATTTACAAAAAATATAACCTAAAATATAAATTTCAAGTAAGGGGAACTTTGTGACCAACAGTTGACAATATTAAAGATACGAAGGTGTGGGAAATAAGGTGAACGAATTAATGTATATGCAGCCAATCAAGATGTAATAAGACATGTCATGAAATTCTGGGTGGAAAGTTAAATAGTCTTACTGTATATGAATGGGGAAAAGGTGTAATTGTATAACTGGAAAACTTAAAAATAAAAAAATAAAAGACGGAGTTTCTCTGTTGTTTAATGAACTTGAAATATATAACTTTTAATTTTAGTAAACTTTTCCCCTCACACATTTAGAGGCAGAAAAATAACTATCCGGGTGTTTCTCTAGAGCATGAACAGCCACATTAGCTTCAAAATTCTGCTTTGAGGGGCAGTTCTTACCTGAAGCCATGAGCCCTGCATGCATCTTTCTAGATGACTGTCAAAGATGGTGGTGATCCCAGGTCATCCTACCCTTAGGCAGGGCACTAAATGACAGTTGGTCCTTTATGATGCTGAATATAAGTATATTTACCATTAGCTTTAGAAGTCTAATCTCTTAGGTGAATCAAGTATGGCAAGGGAGATGAGCTGCCTTATTTAATGTCTTTTAAAAGTCTAGTTGGCATTTAACTAAATTGGGTTCTTCTAGTTTTAGTCCCTTGAGATATCTATTACCATCTTATTATCCCTGTGACATTTTCACTGTTATTAGTGAAGAATAAACCTCAGGAACCAGCATGCCATTGTCACTCGAGAGTCGTAAAAAGCCAAACTGTTCTCCCTTAACACTTGAACATCCTGCTTCAAGAGATCCCAGTGGGGCTGGGAGGAACTGACCTGATGACCCAGGGAGAAAGCAGGAAGCATAAGAACTGACTCCTTTTGGAATAAATAATTGTCCAGACCCATAAAAATATTATTCAAACTTTTACTCACATAACTCTTTAAAATAAAACAAAACATATCAAATGATACATCCAAAATATTTGTACGTCTTGTGCTGTCCAGCACAGGCCTATAAGCAAAGATAGCTCCCTCTCCACAGCCTGCATTCCAGCCTCCAGCCTGCTTACTCTCCCTTCATTCTACATCTTCATTCCACTTAGTTTGGGAGAAAAGACTCAAAGGCAACTACCTTCAAAATTGAGATTCGCAAACCAATACATCCCACATGATCTAATGCTACAACACTCTCCTTGCTTTCAATAAGCCCAATGGAAAACCCCAATGTTAAACTTTCTGCAATATACCTTTAGCCATTTTTCATTTCTGTGTCAATTAAACCATTATACTTAACATTCTCTGTGTCTTTGTGACAGAAAGCATTGATGATAAATTCCTGCTAACATGGCTGATATGTAAATGACAGTTTTGCCCACTTGATCTTCATGGTCTTGTTCTATACCCACTTACTTGGGAATAAGACTCATTAAACGCAGTGGGACTTACTTCTGTATAGTAGACATGTATTAGAGTGCACTGTTATCCACTAGAGAAAGAATATATGGGTGAAATACAATGTCATGTGAGTGGACTTCTGCTCATACAGTGGGGCTTCTCCGTCCTCTCCTCCCCATGTCTGAAGAGTCCCCCAACCCTTTGGAGCACATTTGCTCATGTAAGTAAAACTTCATCAGTTCCCCTGTCACTTTCTGCGCTTTGATTTTCACTGCCTCAATATGCCACTTCCAAGTTAATGATTCACTACAAAGAATGCCAAGATATTTGAAGGCACGGGTTTGCTCTAATTCCTGTTGATCTGGGCTGGATCTACACTGAATGTTTAAACATTATTAAACTGATATTAGCTATATTGTTCTAAACTGTCACAGGTCATACTGCTTTTTTAAAAAAAGTTCATTACCTTAACATTGTTTCTCCGTAGAAGCAGTTTCCTTTACTGCCTGGTTCCTGGTTGCTCTGCAGCGCCCTCTCGTGTCACATTTTAATAACGCATTGTTAATGTTCTAAGATAAATGTACTGAGTCCCTTATGTTTTGAAAATCTTTCCTTAACCCTTTCTTAACGTTATAAACTATGAGTGTAGATCAGCTCCTAGACTCCATTTATATTGAGGACTATGTTTTCCAAAAATCACTATTTTAGACTTGGAGTAATTTGTTGAGAGGCTTTCTTGTTTGCAATATGAGCTAAATGCCTCCAGTAGGTTTTTGAGGTTCACGAGAGAGAGTGGAAGTAGCACTATATCATCCGCATACATCAAACAGAACACTTTCCTGTTTCTAATTGCTGGAGAGAAGGGATGCACTTGGGCTAAATGTGGGACCACATCGTTGATATTGAAATTAAAAAGCATAGGAGTCAGATTGCAACCTTGTTTTACTCCACTAGTTGACTTAAAGGACTCAGACAAGCCACCATTTAGGCCCACTCTGACTTTCATTTCTGTATCACTGTACAGTTCTTGGAACCTCAGGAGGAGACTGTTGTCATAATTAGTGTTTAGAAGCTTCTCCCACAATCTACTGTGATTAATGGAATCAAAAGCAGCAGATAAATCAGCTTGTTCTTCTTATTTTTGGTGTGCTTTCTAATAATGTGATTCAACATAAAACAGTGGTCCATGGTGCTGAACCCTGCTTGTTCTACATGCAGGATTTTATTTGTATGGAGCCAGTCTAATAATTTAACAAGTAGGTATTGAGCATACAGATTGGAGGAAATATCTATAGGACTACTAGGGCAATAGTTCTATGGCACTGTTCTATCCCCTTTCTTAAAGATCACAACTTGTCTTCCAGCAAACAGGGATTTGGGCCGTATTGCTGGGTGAAAAGCCCAGCCAGGATGGGCAGCCACCATTCCATGTGGGTCTTGAAAAGCTCTGGTGTGAGCATGTCTTCAGCTGAGGGATTTGGCTAGGTGTCTCCTGCTGGTTGCTTCTTGCAGCTGGGTCTTCTCCCAAGTAGATGCTTTCTCCCAAGGAGATCTCTGGCAAGAAAGTCATCTGGTCACCAAATGGGCGTTCCTCTGGCAACTCTGGGCTTCCCATTAGGTCTGCAGCACACTCACTCCTGAGGTCTAGGGGAAAGCATGGCTCAGAATGAAGGCAGCAGGGGCAATTGGGGGCGGGCCCCAGGTGAAGTATCTTTGATATGCTTCTGTCTTCAACTGGAATGATGAGTCTTTGCAGCACTGCCACAAGCCTATTCCTCTGAAAAGGTCTCTCCAGGATCTGGGTTGGATGGGATCCTGACAACTTCATGCTTATTTCCTCTAGAGATTCACTAAGCTGCTTGCTTTTAAATAGGGGGGGGGTGCCTTTAAAAATGAAATTTTAAGGTATTTGTGCAATTCATCATTATCATTGATGCTGTACACCCCAAGATGAGTTATTGGATCTTTGTTGGGTCCAATTTCCTTTTGCTTTCCACCTCTCTCTCTCTCTCTCTCTCTCTCTCTCTCTCTCTCTCTCTCTCTACCCCTCCCTCCCTCCCTCCCTCCTCCTACTAGTGCTTGGTGAATGCCTTTTTCTTTCAGTGGTCATTTTATGTAAGTTTCCCCCCTCCAGATTTATGCTTAATTTTATAGTTGTCTTCACCATATATTTTGTGGCCTTATTGTAAACCACTCACAGGCTATAGTGTTAAGCCGCTAAATTGTTGAAATAAATATGTTGAAATAAATAATATTTTATCACAAAACAGCTTACTGCATTTAAAATATATATACAAAAAAATCAATAAAAATAACAAGAATAAAACCTAAGCCAACAGTCAAATTAGAAGCAGAGAGCTGTAACTGGAAAACTAAGATCAAATAATAAATGTACTGTTTAAAAGCAGTATTCAGCAAGCAACTACCAAAAACTGAGATACAGCACCTGGCAGATCTTCCTGGAGAGCGTACTCCTTAACTGTGATGCCACCACTGATAAGGCTTTGTCTTAAATACCTTCTGTAAACATGGGACTGAGGGCAAAGCTGCTCATACTGAAATTAAGTGGTTGACATACTCATGTGGGAGTAGATAATCCCAGAGACTAAAGACCTAAACAGATTAGGTCAAGATAAGACTAAAACCAAAATTTTAAACTGAGCTTCAAAACGAATAGGCAAGCAAAACAGACCTTGCAAAACTGGGTAGATTTGTTCCAGGGTTTTGGGAATAATTTGGCTGCTACATTTTGGACCAATAGGAGTTTCTGATCTGTCATTAAATGCTTCACCACATTCAAAGCATCACAGTAATCTGCCTTGGTGTAATTTGGGCACAGATAATATCAGTGTTCTCCAGAAAAATGTGACAGCTGGTGAACTAGCTAAAGCTGGTAAAAGGCATATGATATGAAGAGAATGGGTTGGGGCCAAAGTGAATCTGGAATCAGATCATTCTGGTAATGCAAGAATAAACCCTAATTCATCAGAAATGACAAGTCCATCCAGTGATGCTAATGCGGTCCTTTCCCAACCAAAACAGAAATTAAGATAAACTAAGTCACACATACTAACCTGACAATGTGACGTTGGTTGGCTAAATAGACAGAAACTCTTAAATTTGACAGACCAACCAATGACATTATTTTAGTCCAGGGATGAGAAAGCGGTAATCTTCCAGATATTGTTGGACTTTATCTCCCTTCTGCCCCGGCCAGCATCGTCAAGGGTCAGGGATGATGGGAGTTTGACAACATCTGAAGGGCACAGGTTCCCCATCTCTAATATGTCCAAAGATTTTGAGTTGAAGAATGTGTAGACTTACATTGTGTGCAATATTTCTGACCATCCTCGGAAGACATACAAGTAAATGATCCCAAAGAAAAGAAGTATACAGTATTTACTTTTTAGCTGTTCTGCTGTTGTAGGTTTTGTTCTGTATAAATCCTCAGATATTGTCCTGATATTACATAAAGCAAGTGCAATAAGCAGATGGGATGATGATAAGGCCTGCTGTCAGACTGCTGAATCCCTTTCTCCCTCCTACTCACTCTGTTTTGGTGGGTGACCTATACATGACAACCTCCATTCATCTGTCTGCCAGGGCAACTGATGTCCCTCCATGGCCAGCTGGCTGAGTAGTGCCTGCGCTAATGGAAGCCAACACTCCTCGGGGAGGCGGTGAATGAGGCAGCTGGCACCTGCGGCTCTGGTGTCTGTTTAAGAAGTTCAGCAGCCTGGTATTTAAATAGACTGATGAGATCGACTCAGAGTTTTAAATGTTCTTGTTTATTGGCTTAGCAGAGCAGCTGAAAGTGAAAGAAGTTCTTCCAGGAAAAGACTGCAGTAGCGCCAGAGACTTCACTGTTTTATTCACCAGAAGCAAAGCTTGTCTTTTAAGTCTGCTGCTCATGAGACTTTTGATAGGAGACCAGTACAGAGTTCAGGCTGTGAATGCCATCGTTCATGTACCCATGTATCAGTAGGATTGAGGGAACCCTGAAGTTTGCAGAAGCACACATTTTTTAGGACAAAACATAGGGGGGGGATATATTCCCCCAAACAACCTAATGAGGAGTGTGCTCACTCAGGGCCCATAAAATGCTGGCTTCACTTTTTGTGCTGGGGTGTGGTGGTGATACAAATAAAAACCAGGGGAATTGAATGGAGGGACTAGAATCCTGAGCAACAGCAGTCCACACTGTAATGTTTTGTTGCAGGCTCAGGCTGCAATTCCTCTGCTGTGCTGTAGAGAACCGTCTGCTATATATAGCTATTCAGTGCTTAATCTGCATCTGCTCTGGAAGATCTCAGGGTTTGCACATGGAATAGATGAATGAGGATATGATTGTTCTGTGAGCCTAATAAAATCCCAAGTAGTGCCAAGCAGACTTAATTGGAAGAGATGAAGACAGAAGATAGGAAGATAAAGGCCAATTTAAGATATTAATAAGTGGAGTATTGTCCTCCACCCAAAGAAGCACAATCCTAGGTTTAGGAATGAAAGTTTATACCTGTAGTTACCTCTTCTTCCTAAAGAAGATTCTCAGTCACATGTACACAGACATCAGAGAACTGCATGCTCTCAAATGATACATATTAGTTTCTTTGTGGTTTAATGAATACATTGCAGCATTTCTGGTATTTGCTGTCATATATATGTATTTTGTTGTGTGTGTGTGTGTGTGTGTGTGTGTGTGTACACACACCAATAACTTTAATTGCACAGTGGCAGATGGAGCATTTCCCACAAATGCTAGGAATTAAAAGAATTCTTATTTACCTGTTTCCTGTCATTTATCTCGGCCACTTGTGATTTGCTTTGACTCAGGAGCAGAAGCCTGTTCTTCTAAAATGCTGGTTTAGTACATAAGAATTTATGAACTTCCAGCACTTCCAGAAGTTTTGTATTAAAACCAGATCTGAAGACCCATACAACAATGTATTCAGTATTCAGACCTTGGCGCAGTACAAAGTATGATGAACAAGGGAGTAATTTTTATTGTGCAAGCGTGCATATTCTAGGAAGAAGGCTCTCTTGCATTCTGCCTCTTTTATTTCACTGAAGATAAGTTTTTGCTGAAAACACATATTTTGTACTATTTTGCTCTTTTTTTTTAATCCTTATTTTGGTATTTGTTCTGTATATTTGGTTTGGATTGGAAAGAGATACTTCCAAACTTTCTGCTCCCAATCCTTAATTCATAGACACCCATGATCATTGAAACATATTTTCATACTATTTTTTAATTGCATTCCCCTATTTTTGGCATTCTGAAGCTAAATTTTCCCACCATTCCATATTCTTCTAGCTGTGCTTACTTCCATGTTCCATATTCCTAGGATAAGCATCCTTCCACAAAATCTTACATATTGTTGCACACTGCCCCAGTCTCCGAGCAGTGAGAGATTCCAGGGGTTCCAGACACTGACCAAAAGTCTGGCTTCCATGGAATGAAGGACAGCAGAGACTGGTGTCTTTATGACTTACGGTATATTTACAAATATATACAACCTGAGACTATGATGGTGGAGTTCACAGCATTAACACCCCAGAAGATCTTGCTTCTCCCATAGTCGCAGCCTTGGGTTCCAGCAGAAATCAAGGGTGGTGCTCATTCCTCTGGCTTCTGCCTGCTTCTAGCCCAGCCCACACACCTCTGGCTTTTGTCTTTCTCCCTACCAGCCAGGTGAGGGAGGCGCCCCACTCATTCGCCCTCTGGCACAAAGCCACTTCCTTTGTCAGACTAACGGCCATCCTTAGGCACATTACTAAGAACCTGACCTGGCTACTTTAACAAATGAATCCTCCATTAGATTTTAACCCTTTCTGGATACAGGACTCCAGGGATTAGAAGGGACTCAGGTGTCATGCTCCTCCTCCCCCCCAACTCACAACAATATCTTTCTCATTTAAATTATGGAATTTGCTACCACAATGTGGGACCAACTTAGGGGGCTTTGAAAGGCGATTAGACAAATTCATGGAGGGTGAGGCTTCTATCAATGTCTCCTAGTCATTATGGCTATATACCATACCACAACCAAGAAAGGAGGTAGCATGTACCTGAATACTGCTCAAGGGACCATCTTACCTGATAGTCCCAAACATTTCCACCTGAAACATTACCCGCAGCTACAAAAGTTACTGCTACTGCTGGTCCAGGGACCAGAAACCATCTTGCTGCTAGTCCAGACCGGGGGGGGGGGATGTTGTTTAGGAGTTCTTGTTGGGGGTCAAGATTTTATTCTGGAGATGCATTATGGTTTTGTACAGTGGTACCTCAGTGGTAATTCATTCTGGAGGTCCGTTCTTAACCTGAAACTGTTCTTAACGCGAGGTACCACTTTAGCTAATGGGGCCTCCCGCTGCCGCCACACGATTTCTGTTCTCATCCTGAAGCAAAGTTCTTAACCCGAGGTACTATTTCTGGGTTAGCAGAATTTGTAACCTGAAGCGTCTGTAACCTGAGGTACCACTGTATTTTTATTGCTAGATATTCAGATGAATTATGTGGGGATCGTTTAATTTGTATTGTATATTTATTGAGTTAACCCCAAAGAAAAGTCCATACCCTCTGCCTTGTGGGACATCTTCAGGAGAAACAAGGGCTAAGGAGTAAACCCTACACAAATCTGGAATGGAGTCCCTAAGATGGTTGGATGGTGCCTTGTAGGCCTCCTGCTGGCGACTCCTGCAGCCAAGCTGGTGCCAAATGTATTACTTTGGGCCACATCAGTGAGGTCTTATCGTCTGGGCGGCCCAAATCTCCATACACACTGCCCAGGCTCAGGCCCCAGAGAGGTCACATTGCTGCTGCCAACACAGCAAAAACAGCGCTGGAAGCGGCAGTTACAAGTTACCAATCTCTGCAGCCACAGGAGGCACTGTAAATCTGTTAAGATGGCCAACAACCATTTATTGTGATATTTTCATTAGTTTATCATTTATTAATATTTAAATGTTGTTAGAGGGAATAATGCATTTTTTAATGTTGTAAGCTGCTGTCAGGGACAGGCAGGAGTCTGGTGTGTGGGGGGAATGTGTGGGCTGGGGAGGCAGTGGGGCAGGAGGCTGATCCAGGGGGAGGGACCAGCAATTTGTGGGGTTCTGCACAACCTGTGAGGCAGGTGTCGGGGTGGTGGTAGAAGGGAGTCACTGGGCAGCCAGAGATGGGGGGGAGGCAGGAGAAGAGGTGCAGGGAGTCTCTGGGGGCAGAGAGGCTGCCTCAGTCCCAGGGAGAGTCGTGCCTTTGGAGTCTCCCCCATCCTCCCCACTGCTTTCTCTATGCACAAGGAGCGGCTTAAAGGGATGGGAGCAACTGACTCGCCCAGGGGGAGTCAAAGGATGCTTACCCATACTGCATCAGACAAGAGGGCTTACGTAAACTGAAAGGGGCATGGTCACTGTTGCTCCAACTGTCCAGCTCAGAGCACAGGCCTGTAGAACTATTGCCTAGGCAGCTAGTTAGCAAGCAAGGGTGATGTGTACAGCCCTTGCACTTTAGGAGCTAAATGCTCTGCCAGTAAAGAAACAAACTTTCAAATGATTGTCCTCCTTGGGACAGCTGCCTTGAGCAGGTTTCACTGTGGAAAAGCCGCATACAAGTAGAGGGCCGTGGTGAATACCAGCTGCTGGGGAGAAGCAGTGGGAGAGGAGCTGTTGGCTTTGAGCCCTGCTTGGGAGCATACGGCTGTCCACTGTAGAAAACAAGGTTGTGAACTAGGCAGGGATCCAGTGGGATCCCCCCCCCCACTTCTTGTGTGGAAGAGTTAATTTCAGCAGTCCCAGCATTTGTAACACCTTTAAAGTAAAATTATTAGCCCCCAAAGTTGTCTATTAAGCCTTGAAGCCTTGCAGCAAAATCTCCAGCTTCCATAGCTCACCTATGAATGCATCAAGTTTTGGCTTTGTAGCTTGTATGCTCTTCCCTTTTGTACGATGCTGCTAATTTTATCATGATAACAGTCTCTTATCTGTTGGCTATATTTCTCCACTAAAGTCTGTTTTGTAAGCAGGAATCTCGTGTGATGCTCAAGAGTCTTTTCTGTAAATGTAAGTGGAGTTTTCATAACATCGTAACCAGTGCCTTTTTTCAAGGAAAAAATGGTGTCGTTACTCACCATGAAGGTGTTACATTAAGGGCTTATTTTGGCACTGGCCGTGGCACCACCATGGCTCTAGTGACTTCACTGCTCTGGTGGTTCCTGCGCTTGCCCTGCCACAACCATTGCATGCGCGGCCAGCAAGGCAACCAGGGCGCACATGGTCAGCAGCAGAATGTGGTACATGGCATGGAAAACGCTGTGCCGCCCACTCTCGCACTCCTCGGGGAGCAGGATTTGTGCACTCCGGCCAGCCGTAGGGCGTGGCTGCGGCCAGGCTCCAGCGGGACTTTCCTCATGCTGCATCTCCCCATACAGTTGAGGATCTCGGGGGGGGGGGAGGTGAGTACCGCCCCCCAAAAACACTGATTGCAACACTATCCATATTCCATTTCCCCATGGAGGGAGAGTATTAGAACAAATTCAGGTTTGGGGCTTAGGGAGCCTGCACCATTTATCCTTCAGCTTGGTCTAACTTTGCTAGTCACTGTAGACAAATATTGTTCAGGATTAAATATATCCATCCAACTTGCCTCATTTGCTGAACCACAAGTAAATGTTAAAGGCTTTCCAGATCATGAACATTGTATGTGGGTGAGATCTAGTGAAGCTGATGAAATGGAAGGGGAAAAACAAGCAGTTCTGTGTAGCAACAAATGGGAGTGTGCATACAAAGCATCTGCTGTTTTTATATCCCTTGACCCCAACCACACATATTTCACTTATCATTGGCAACTGACATTTTGTGAAGCCCCTATGAGCTCTTAAGACAAAGTACAGATGAAGCAAAGTCCTTCTTAAGAATGTAGATATGCTGCACAGACTGAACATTTGCATTGTGTAATTGAATTGCTATAGGAATTTTGTTCCTTTGTTATTGCTGTGACTCATCTTAATTTATTATTTAATGTGCTATATGAGCCAAAATATTCCGTTTTCAAACCAGAAAGCTGTAAAATGTAGGTCCATGTTGCCATTTTTGCAATGGCAAGTTCCCATTCTACAAAGGACTCTACAAATTGCATTGACTGAAAGTGTGCCTTCAAGACTCATTAAAGGACAGCATTTAATGTTAGGTGTGTCTTTGGTTTGGCACAGAACACTGAGCTCTTTACATGTGACTTACACCTTTCTGACATAGTCTCTTGGGAGAAAATACGGGGAAGGACATGAAATTTACAGCCTGCTGTTTTAAATGGGGTACAGGTGGTACCTAATGCCAAATAAATTGGCCAAAATATCTTAAAATGTATCATGTAAATGTTGGAAATGCAAGCAAACAGAAGGGTAATTCTTTCATATGTGGTGTAAAAAAGCTAAAGGCTTTTGGGAAATGATATATAATGATATGTAGTGAAATGAATAAGATGTTTAAATGGGTTATTCCCAAAGGACCCAAAGCTCTTCTTATAAGGATAATAGGGACAGAAATTCCAAAGAAAATGACAAACTTATTTATGTATTTGACAATAGCAGCTAGAATTCTATATGCACAGAAATGGAAAGAAGAGAAGGTTCAAATGAAGGAGGAATGGCTTTTAAAAGTTATGGACTATGCAGAAATGGCAAAGCTGACAGCAATATTCAGAGATCAGAATGATGAACTTTTTAATAGAAGAATAGAGGCCTTTTTAGATTATCTGGAAAAGCACTACAAACAAATGAAATTGCAGGTAGGATTCAAGATAGGAGTATCAGAAGAAAAATTATAAAGGAATTGCACTAGAGGGATATTGGTGAGAATTTGATATATAATGAAGTAGAAAAGTTTTAATAAAAACACTGTGGAGGTGGGAATGGGAAACAATGTAATTAATTTGAAGCTAATTTGTAAACATTTGGAAATTCAGTAAAAATATATCAGAAAAATAATAATGTTAGGTTTCTAATGCAATGGTTAAGTGATCTCTCTGTGGGCCCCCATCCTCTGCTTAAATCAAAGATGTAGGATATTTTTCAGGCTCAGGGCCCCTTTCCCTTCTGTGCAACTTCCCGGGGGCCACATGCCAGAGGCAGAAGTGGACAGATCAACAAATATGAATTATATCTTTTGTACAGCAGGCTTCACACTCACATTCCTCTTTCCTCCAGGCAAGCAAGAAGCATGAACACAGTTGAAGGACACATTCCAGCCAGGCAAAAGCACTCAGGGAGGGCACAAAACAGGGCTGCAAACCAGGAGTGTGGCCTGAGGAGTGGTGGGTTGGGCCACATTTCGCCCCTGGGCCTGAGGCTCCCTATCCCTACCAAGGTTGCTTTTGGTGGCAGGCGGGGGAGCTGGGGAAAGGTACGCATGCCTGGCGTGTCACATGCAGTTTCAGTTTCATCCTTCAAAGTTTCTGACAGCCATGCCAAAAATCTGCACTTTCAATAAAGGTGTTCTATTTTCATCCAGAAAGTTTTTGGCTTTCCACTCCTATAATGTGCTTTTGACATTTACAAGCCCTTTCTCATCACATCGCCTCTGCAATCTCATCAAATCCCACAACCTCACCTTTTACACCAAGTCTGAGAGTGTGTAAACAGTCACAAACAAGCTCTTGGTAAACTAATTGGATGGTCTTGGTGTTGACACAACTGCTCAGGGTCTTGAGGTGTCAGGGACTGGCTGGATGAGAAAGAGGGGTAGAATCCGCTCAGCCAACAGCCCCACAGGGAATTACATGTGCTTTAAGCTGCCCAGAGTGGCTGGGGAAACCCAGCCAGATGGGAGGGGTATAAATAAAAGAAGAACAACAAGAATAATAACAACAAGAATAGTTGATATGCCACCCATCTGACTGGGGTACCCTAGCCACTCTGGGCATCTTCCAACAAATTTAAACACAGCAAGACGTCAAACATTAAAAACTTCCCTATGCAGGGCTGCCTTCAGATGTCTTCTAAAAGTCAGGTAGTTGTTTATTTCCCTGACATCTGATGGGAAGGTACAGAGGAAGAGATGAGCTGGGAAGTGTTAGAAGCAAGGTGTCTGAGGGATAGGGAAGAGACGGAAGCCGACAGGTGCCCCAGCACAGGGGAGGGTGGTGAGGCTTCCAGTTTGGGTGCAGGCGCTGACAGCAGTGACAGAGAGGAGGTGGCTCCTGCAGCTTTCCCTCAGAGCCAGCCTGACAGCTTCTCTGCTGACAGCTTGCTGGTTCCCCTCCCTCCTAGGCCAAGGTGCCTGCTGCATATTGCCCAGCAGGCGGGCACAGAGGGAGTCCCTTGGTAGCAAATGACCACAGAGGGAGGGGCCTGGTGCACAGGGCAAGAGAGTGAAGGAGGGCTGCAACCCAGTTCCAATAACTGCTTCATTTTGGTAAGTTTTTCCCTTAGAACTTTCCTTGTGTTCTTTGTTTTGCTTTCCTTAATAAAGAAACTTAACTGCAAGTTAGCCAGGCGTCTCTCTCTCTCTCTCTGACGTGTGAACGACCTGCTCTGCCAGTCGGATTCTGTGACACGAGAGAAATGGTAGGGCCCCTTTATGTTAATGTCTGCTTGGAGCCTTCTTTTATGGATTGTGAAGACATATGCAGCTCTGAGGTAACTGTTGGGTTCTGTTAGGCTGACATCTTGGCTATCTTGGTTTCTGATCTGAGCTAGTGGTTTATTTTTTTAAAAAAAGATATTTATTAAAATTTTCAATTTTTTATGAAAACAAAAAACAAAAAAAAAATTAAAAAGACATATAGTTCATAATACTTAATTTTCAATAACATATTTCTCTGACCTCCTCATACCTCCCCTTCTTGTATTCCATTTCAAATTATTTGTTCAGCAAATCCTTAACTCAAAGCATTACAGCTTATAAAAACACCCTATTTTCTATCCAACATCTTAAATTATTATATCCTTGAATTTTTACTTATAAAGAACCATTTTTTCATGTTCCTTTATACCATTACAGCTAGAAACCACTCAATTTCAATCCAGCATCACTCAACATTCCTTAATTTTACAATATTTCTGTAAGTAGTCCTTAAATTTTTTCCAATCTTCTTCTGCCGACTCTTCTCCCTGGTCACGGATTCTGCCAGTCATTTCTGCCAATCCCATACAGTCAATCAGTTTCATCTGCCATTCTTCCAGAGTGGGTAGATCCTGTGTCTTCCAGTATTTTGCGATGAGTATTCTTGCCGCTGTTGTAGCATACATAAAGAAAGTTCTATCCTTCTTTGGCACCAATTGGCCGACCATGCCCAGGAGAAAGGCCTCTGGTTTCTTTAAGAAGGTATATTTAAATACCTTTTTCAACTCATTATATATCATTTCCCAGAAAGCCTTAATCCTAGGGCACGTCCACCAAAGGTGAAAGAATGTACCTTCATTTTCTTTACATTTCCAACATTTATTATCGGGCAAATGATAGATTTTTGCGAGCTTGACTGGGGTCATGTACCACCTATACATCATTTTCATAATATTCTCTCTTAAGGCATTGCATGCCGTAAATTTAATCCCAGTGGTCCACAACTGTTCCCAGTCAGCAAACATAATATTATGTCCAACGTCTTGTGCCCATTTAATCATTACAGATTTAACCGTCTCATCCTGAGTATTCCATTTCAACAGCAAATTATACATTTTTGACAAAGTCTTAGTTTTGGGTTCTAGCAATTCTGTTTCCAATTTAGATTTTTCCACCTGGAAACCAACTTTCTTATCCAAATTATAAGCCTCCATTATCTGATAATAATGAAGCCAATCTCGCACTTTGTCTTTTAATTTCTCAAAACTCTGCAATTTCAATCTGTCCCCTTCTTGCTCCAAAATTTCCCAATATTTTGGCCATTTGGCCTCCATGTTAAGTTTTTTCTGAGCCTTAGCCTCCATTGGTGACAACCACCTTGGGGTTCTGAGCTAGTGGTTTAGCACTGAATGTCCTCAACAGTTTCCAATATACATTTAAAGCACTCTCATACCATTTTAACAGTAATGGCT
The DNA here is from genome assembly GCF_027172205.1 of Podarcis raffonei. Classification (NCBI taxonomy): domain Eukaryota; kingdom Metazoa; phylum Chordata; class Lepidosauria; order Squamata; family Lacertidae; genus Podarcis; species Podarcis raffonei. Next base: position 4,073,474 of record NC_070611.1, read on the forward strand.
TCCCCAAAAGAATTCTGGGAATGGTAGTTCGTTAAGGGTCGCCTAACAACTCTCAGCACCATTAACAAACTACAGTTCCCAGCTTCCGGGTTGAGGCCATAACCAGTCAGCTGTATCTGCCGGGAGCTTCCAACAGATGTAATTAAGTGAAGGGTTACGATAGGTGCCGCCTGTCATTAAACACCTCTTGAGAGACAGAGGGATAAGCGTCCAAATGCTCTGGAAGAATTACTCCCTCTGTGGCAAGCAGCTTTGTTTGGAGGGTACTACCTATCCCTCCTCAGATTGATGTGACTGAAAGAAGCTAAAACAATTAAACAACTAAAGACAAAAATTAAAGTTTGGAGCATTGGAAAATATCATTGAGAACAGGGTGGAATACGACCAGGAAGAAGTGGATTTATCCTTATACAGGTGAACTTGGAAATTTCAATGGCAGGATAGATCAGCTTGAGTTTCCAACCGCCAAATCCTGGCGATGTCTCGCAAATTCTGGGTATATGGCATCCCTAGTTTAAATGGAGGGCAATCAAAGTTTGAATTGTCAAAGTTCTCAAGGAAATATGGTTTGCCTTTCCCTGATATTATGGGCTTGTTGTCATGAAGATGCCTGTGAGATAATTGAGTCAGATGGTCATCCTTGAAATTCATATTTTAAAATGGACAACAGAGAGGAGATACGTGGACTGAAAATTAAAGAGGATTTGGCAAGAAGAATCTTGGACAAAGTAGACTGCGCAGTTAAGAAGTATTGGGAAGGCATCTAATAAAAGTGAACTATTAGGTTTTCATAGACACAAAAGGAAGGAAATTTATTTTAAGAATTTCTTAGAAATAAGAAATTTATTTTAGAAATAAGAATCCATCTATTGTGGATTGACAATCTGATGAGCAACCTCATTTGTAGATATCAGAAATGTTAAAATATTGTACATGCAGGAATTGGCTGATGGATAAGGATAATAAATTAAAAATAACAAAAAAATGTAATATAAGGTTAATTATAGGGAATGGAATGTGAATTAGAAATAACTGGGGAAAATAATGCAACAAGAAGAGGAAATTATGGACACATTAAGGATGGACTACAGAAAGCTGATTTTTGGAAAAATTGTATCAAGTTTGTTTTAATTTGTGGTTGATTTGTTATAATTGAGATAATCAATAAAAATGATTTGGGGAAAATAGATCAAATACTTCACTAATTTGAAGAATTACTGTATATATAACTGACAGATAGGTAGCTGGAAGTCATTTTTACCTCTGTTTTTATTTTTTGCCTTTCTTTTTCTCTTTCTTCTTATTTCCTCTAATAGTCTCTCTTATTGTATTTCAGTTACAATTGCAGGCAGATGGTGATGGACTGTCGGTGAAGGACCCTGTATAAGAGGCAGGGAAGGGGAGCTCTCCCAGGTGAGAGGCTGGGGGAAGAAAGGCATGCTCCCAGGTGAGAGCCGGGAGGGCACACCTTTCCTGTATGGGATAAAAGTTAAGATATTTGTATTATTCTATTTTTTTTATTCTTTCTTTTTTATTACAGTTCCCAGGATTCTTGGGGGGAATATGGTGTGAATGTGCCCTATTTATATTTGATTCATTTATTTATTTGTCCTGAAATGAACATGCACCTCTTGACATTTGTAATCATACAGACATGACAAACATATCATCAGTTTTTGGTATTCTCTCATGAGTAAACTGAGCCTATAAAGCTACTCTGGATTTTTTACCAACCCCAGTTGAAACATCTGAAATAGAAACGTGGCAGGAACCTAAAAGTCCTGCCAAACTTTTAATTTAATTTTTTTTGGATCTAAATATTTATTAAAGTTTTCACAAATAGAGCAAAGAATAATCATAACCGGAAAAAAAGCATACAAAAACAGAAAAACCACAGAACATACATAAAAAAAAAAACATTCAATCACATAACAACAGAGAGAAAAAAAGAATTAAAAACCAACTCGATTTTCTCATTTTTTCAAAATTCTCATTCGCTTATTTCTTTGACCTCCTCACGCCTCCCTCTCCTGTATTCCCAGTCATAACATTAGTTCAGCATATCCTTACCCCTTTTTCATTATAACATTTAGGTTGATTTTCATCAAATTTGCAACTTTGTACCTTAACTAATTGTCCTACCATTTTTTCATACTCTTACTGATCTTATTACTAAGTCCACTTAGGTCCATTCCAGCATCATTTTAACATTCATTAATTTTACAGTGTTTCTGTAAATAGTCTTTAAATTTCTTCCAATCTTCTTCCACCAACTCTTCTCCCTGGTCTCGGATTCTGCCGGTCATTTCCGCCAACTCCATGTAGTCCATCACTTTCATCTGCCATTCTTCCAGGGTGGGTAAATCTTGTGTCTTCCAATATTTTGCGATGAGTATTCTTGTGGTGTTATGAGCCCCTCAGTTCCACCAGGATCTGGCCTGGTTTAGCAGCTCCAAGCTGACCAGGAGAAGGAAGAAGAAGAAGGAGCAGATGGAGTGTGGCTGGAAGACTGGCATCTAGGGTCAGAGGAGAAAGGTCCTCTTCTTGTGACTCTAGATGTCAGAGAGGGAGTAGCAGAGCTGCTTCACCCTCCGGTGAAGTGCAGAGCTTTGTCAGGTCGTGGGGAGCACTTAAACCAGCCAGAGGGAGAGGTTGGACAGGAGGATGTGGTGGAGGAGGAGCTGGAGGCTGAGGGGCAGGACACATGCTTGTTGTCAAAAACCAGGCACTGCCTTGGTAGTTGGGATCAGACGTAGTGTGAGAGAGTCCCGTGAGTAAGCTTGAGTCCCCTCCTCTTTAAAAGTTTGGCAGGAGTGCTGTGTCCCCTATCATAGCTTCTGATTGGTCATGAACCTTGGAAGTTTGGCTTCTGGATCTTGTGCTTGCTACTGAGCCTGTACAGGTATTAGTCTGAATAATAATAAAAAAATCTTCCTTATTTACAAGTAAAAGCCAGTCATTGTGTTTGGGGATGGGAGCCTGACACAAGTGATCTTTCAGGAGCTGGGGAACTTTTATTTTCTTCCGAGTTGCTGAGCTGGATTTCCAATTTGCTGACCGAAGAAGAAAGCAGAACATAATTTGATGGGTGGGAATGTAGTCGTTTATACACTTCATAGATTTTAAGGTCAAGCAAGTGAGATCAGGAGAACTGACCTTCTGAAGTTCATGCAATTTCAAACTTTGGGAGGTCATCTGACATTTAGACTGCAGGAAGAGAAAGAACAATGTTAAATTGAAACTAATAGTCTCCTGCAAAGATACCTGTGCATATAACAGACGCTATTTGTAATGCTTTTAAAGAAATAATAGTGGGCTACTGTTTAATGTAGCTGAATACATAGGCCTGACAGGCTGCTTACACACCATCCATTTAAAGCACATCCTCCCCAAGAATCCTGGGAACCATAGTGAATGCCTCACAGGCCTGCAGTCCCCAGCACCCTTGACAAACTACAGTTCCCAGGATACAGGTGGGGTGTGTGCTTTAAATGGATGGTGTGTATGAAGTCAGAAGCTTTGGCATATTTACTGAGTAGCTCCTCTATTGATAGTCCTCTAGTGCTTCTAGAGAAGCAGCAGCATGGAATCAGGACAAAAGGGAGAAACGAGCTAAGAGGAAGGCACATTCGGCAAATCCTCACTGTGATCAATTCCCACCCGGAAACCTATGTCCTCACTGTGGAAGGATGTGTGGAATTGGTCCCCACAGTCACTTATGGACACACCATTAAGACCATATTCATGGAAGACAATCTTACTCATCTACTAATCAGCACCAAAGAAGAAGAATCCTCTATTTATGAAAGATATCCAAAACATTTTGGTAGGTGTTTTTTTAAGATAATTTATGCATTTCATTTTCTATTATTTTCATTTTCTATGCAGAAATTAATTTTGCTTATTTCTGTTCAGACAAGTTTCAAAACAGTTACACAGATGTTCACTGAACTCCAAAAGCTTCCAAACAAAATTAATCTATGATTATATGATTTTCATATGGTTTCATATGCTGGTAGTGGAAAAATACTGGAAGAACAGTGACAGAATCAGAAAAATAAATATTAAGAAACAAAACACAGAGAGAGGGAAAGAACAACAGTAAAAGTAGATTACGAGAGGCAGAGCTGTGTTTTCTATATTGAACAATTCCAAACAGAAGTATTTCTGTCCTTTGCATATTTGCACTCTGATCCTAAAGTATTAAGAATGCTTCCAGTGAGGTTTGCATCTATGGATGTTCAGGACTGGAGCCTGGCAAACCACTCCAACTCCTCCTTAAGCCAGGCTGTGTGGGGTTTGGGTTGAGTGAAGGTCTCTCTCTGCTCAGCTCTGCCAGCTGAGCTAGCCTCCCCTCTGGCTGCCACATGGCAACCCATGCGGTTTTTTGGTTCTTATGCTGGACTTGGAAGCTGGCAAGAGTCAGTCTACCTGGTTGGGTCAGTTTTTCTTGCTATGGAAGAATCCCATCCCTTTACTCCCATCACCCACCCAGTGTAAAAACAGACCTATAATTCCAAAGCTGGGTATGGTTCCATTTTGGTTGTTGCTCAAAAACAAGTTCTTACAGGGTATCTGAGGTAACTGGTCTGGTGGAATTATTTGGCACTGAAGAAATTTAATTTTTAAAAATCCATCCTAGCAATAGCCATGGGAACGTCTTTGTTGTGTGCATTTTCATTTCTTTTGCTTTCTGCCTTGGGTGCAAAGCAGCCTTGTATACCCAAAGCCTGTGCTGTGATTTGATGGACTCATTCTTTCACCCACTGAGCTTTTAAGGTAAAGGTACCCCTGCCCGTACGGGCCAGTCTTGACAGACTCTAGGGTTGTGCGCTCATCTCACTCTAGAGGCTGGGAGCCAGCGCTGTCCGGAGACACTTCCGGATCACGTGGCCAGCGTGACAAAGCTACTCTGGCGAGCCAGTGCAGGACACGGAAACGCCTTTTACCTTCCCGCTGGTAAGCGGTCCCTATTTATCTACTTGCACCCGGGGGTGCTTTCGAACTGCTAGGTTGGCAGGCGCTGGGACCGAACGACGGGAGTGCACCCCGCCGTGGGGATTCGAACCGCCGACCATGCGATCGGCAAGTCCTAGGCACTGAGGTTTTACCCACAGCGCCACCCGCATCCTTTTATTTTACTGAGCTTTTATTAGCACATAAATTTCCTGCATCATCTGGCAAAAGTGTCATAATGGGTAGCGTTTCTTCCAGACAAACCAAAAGCTTGAAACAGCAGGACCTCTTGCGGCATTTAATACAAATGCAACCGTTAACACCAGATGCAGAATCTAAAAAACTAGAGCACTTCTCACCTTCAAACTCTCTTGCAGCAGTTATGAGTGTCGCAACATGGGGGCTACTAGAGGTCTTCAGGACAACTGTGACCCCAGTCAACCTACTAGACACCATACATTTAAAAAACATGGCTTCCTGCAAAGAATCATGGGAACTCTAGTGTACCCACCACAGAGCTACAATTCCAAGCACGCTTAACAAACTATAGTTCCCAGAATGCTTTGAAGAAAACCATGTGCTTTAAATGTATGGCGTGTACACAGCCTATTTGTTCTTAGGGACATCATTGTTCTCCCAGCAATGTCTGCAACAAGGGCCTAATACTACTGGCCTACTGTGCAAGGCTGTTGTGTGGATACGTGGGAGGTACCTTGAATGCTTGAATGTTTTCAGCACTCAGTGAAAGTGAGCCTCCTTTTTGGCTCTAATATAAAACAATTGAGTTAACCAAGATTAGTTAAGACTTCTCAGGAATTACTCCAAATGATATTAAAGCTAGATAACACCTTTGACTCTGCCCTCATTTCCCCAGACTGCTCCAATGTTTCATTAGCATATCCACACTTAGTTGCTTCTTTGCCATTTTCACACATATAACTTAAATTGCATTTTTAAAAATAGTCTTTAAGAAGTATAAAACCTTGCATTTTGTGGCAGATAATGTCTGAGCCATTAGCAACTGTATTGCTATGGCCTGACCTGAAGGTTTTTTCTAGGCCTTTAAAAGAAAACCATCATAAAGCTACATTTTAACACTGTAGTAATTTCTGTACTAAATCTTCTCTCGCATTAACTGCAGTCACACAAGAGGAACAAAAGAGCACAAAAGAAGCAAGTTAGCTTAATGGAGGAGGGTTGTATAGCGCAGCGCACAAAGGCCCAAGTTCAATGTCCAGAATAGCCTCTCAACCTGGTGCTCTCCACATGTTCAGCAACGTCTGTGCTGGCTTGGTCATGCCCACAGAATGGAAGGTGCTCTATGGGGAACTGGCTTCAGGCACCAGGCCAGTTGGCAAACCAACTCCTTGATACAAACGTGAAAGTTGGCAACATCAACCCCGCTGTGTGGTAATCCCTTGCAGCACCAGCAGACAAGCAGTCAGGTCGTGCATTCATAGCAGTGACCAAAGGAGGAATGGCTGCTGGGAGGAGTGCAGAAAGAAGAAACGCCATGGTGCATCTGCAGCAGCACAGCCAGACCCCCTCATCTACCGCAGCTGCAACAAAACATGCCTCCTGTATTGGTCTCTGCAGCCACAGCAGGAGCGGCAACCTTCCAAAAGTTTGACTTCACCCCTAAAGGCGGACTCCTCCACAATCTCCCAAGACAGACGGATGCCAGCCATAAACCTTACAAGGCCTAAATCTCACTTACTCATCCAGCTAAGACAAGGGGTGTGGAATTCCACTCAACCCAAGAGCTGCATTCCCATGTGGGAACATCTCTTCCAATTCTACAGTTCTGTGAAAGCATGAGTGGTGGCTGGATGAAAGGGGAAACTGGTTGGAGCAATGGAAGTGACACTTACCTTTGCACTATAGGTTGCATTCTAGCCATGCAAAAGGTAAAGGCTTCTACACACACACACACACACACACACACACACACACACCCTCTACATGCTACATCCAGGCAAGCAAGAGGCATTATCAGAGTTCAAGAACTCATCCAGCCAGGCAAAAAGCACTCAGGGAAGGCGAGGAGCAGAGCCCATAAGAGGCACGCCCTGAAGGGCCAGGTCTCTGCCTGGGGGCCAGATGTTTGCTCCTGAACTTCAGTCTTACCTTGCAAAGTCATAATGCACAGGGGAGGGGAAGTCTTGGGTGAAATGGAGCATTTATTGTATCAAAGCACTTTGGAATAAATATATGTGGAACTGGTGACTCATAAAAACAACTCTTTCCTCCTCCTTCTACATCGTGCCAGCTGTGCATATGTACCTAACATACATAACTCTTAACGCCTGCCTTCTTTCACATCTTTTGATGCTTTGCAAACATTAAAAGAAAAGCATAGAAGCAAATTTCAAAACAGCAGAGCCATTCCAAATGGCAGATCTCACTAACTATGGAAATCTGATTTTTTTCTATGCCCGTCACTATGAAATGCCCGTCACTATGAATGGGAGGGGTCTGCATTGCAAGGACCTCACTGAGGAGAGCATCGTCCAACTCTAGCACATCACTATTCACTTCCCTATTACAAAATGTTTGCTGCTGCTTTCACACCCTCCTGTCTCTTAACCCAAAGCTTAAGATGCTGTTCCCCCAGCCACAGAAGAAATGGGTCCCTGTAGTCCAAATGGGAGAGCTGACAGAATGGACAGCACTGGGTTAGATTAGCCAATGGTTTGGAGTGCCATAACAGAAGGCAGCATCCTGGGTTCATTTGGTGGAACTGGAAGCATGTTCTGCAACAACGTCAGATGTCTCTGCAGGTCTGCCTGCCTGCCTTCTCTTCTGAAGCAGTCTGCTAGCAGGAGCAAGAGAGGGACCATCAGTGAGCCGAGATGGATGGGGACGTAATTTTTGTCAAGATATTTTTAGCTCACCCTTTGTCAGCAAGTGAACCCCAGTAGCAGGCTATGTGTGGAGAGCTACTCTCTTTCACCTGGTAGAGGAGGAAATTTCCCTCTCCAAATGACATGGAGGGAAATTGCTGTGCTGAGAAACGTTTTGTAAACACTTAGAGCATTGGATCACTCCCATCATTTTATTTTCTTAGGATGTCTCATATAGTAACTTTTGCCTGCAATGCAGCATTGGGAATGAATGCATGAATATTAAACTCGTATGACTGGAATGTTATGATTATATTCAGCTCCAGTTATGTTGCAAAACACAGTGTATTTGTACCTACCCAACATACAATGTCTATTAGCACAAGCTCATGCTGCTGAATGTCTCAAAAGAACTGCCATAGGTGGGGTATTTCACTGGAATCACCACAATGCTAAAATGCCATCGTTTTCTTTTAAAAGGCCTTTGGGTCAGGATTTTGCTATACTGTTGTTAATGACTCAAACCTTTCAAAGCCTTATTACTCAGACGTTGCTTAATACTTGTTAATGCTTTATACTTGTTTCTGCAATAAAAACAGTTTCTTATAATACATTATTTAATGACAAGCTTCTGATGAGTTTTAGAAAATAGCAATGTGGGCTTTGAGTCAGTTGCCTATACAATGGAACCTTGGCTCTCAAACGGCTTAGCTGTTGAACAAATCAGCTCCAGTGTTCCAGTTTGTGAACTTTTTTTCAGAAGCTGAATGTCCAACGTGGCTTCTGCTTGAGTGCAGGAAACTCCTGCAGCCAATCAGAAGCCACGGCTTGGTTTTCGAATTGTTTCAGGAGTCGAACGGACTCCCAAAACCGATTCAGTTCGAGAACCAAGGTACCACTGTATGAGAAAATCACTATCGCACAATTACTATCAAACCAATTATATGCTTCAAACACACAACCTTTCTCCCTGTCTAGCGATGGATTGCTGCAAAGCAATTGTCTTTGAATTAGCACAGCAAAGCAGGCACTCCCTGCTCTAAGATGTAGCAATAAAAGAAAATAAGATGTAGCATTGAATGAAAATAATCAAAGATCACCTGGAGTTTCCTGGAGGTGCTCTTTTCTGCTGCAACTTTTGTGAACACTTTTCCAGAAATTATTTAAAAATATGAGTAGCCAGGAGAAACATCCAAAATGTTTGCAGTGATATGGAAGACTATCTAATTTGTCATGAAGCCCATCCCTTGCCCCTAAAACAAATCTAAAGTTGCAGGCAACCACATTTAATTAACAAAGAAAGGGTTGTGACAAAGAGCATCTGCTTTGCATGCCAAAGGTCCCAGGTTCCTTAGCACCCTCTAGGTAGGCTGGAAGACCTTTCTGAAATCCTGGAGAGCTGCTGCCAACCAGTGTAGCAATGCTGAGCTAGATGGACAAACAGCTTCCTATGTTCCTAAGAGACTGCAGAGTTAAAGAAATCACACTTCACCTGGCTTCCACTACTTTTGTAATGAAGGAATGCCAAGGCCATGAGGGAAGAACTGACAGCATGGCTACTTACTATACCGATGCTCACAGAAACAGGGGCAAAACCTTTAAGCTCTCACATGTGATTTCAGGGTTTTTAAGTTCCTGGAAACGTCCTGTAAGTGAATGATACTTCCATGACATCATGCAAGAGTAAGTGGACTGTGAACCTTCACTAGGTGTTCCTGAATTCTCAGCTAAGCAGCATCATGAAAACCTTGTTCTGCAAGCAAAGTCATTCCTAATGTACAAGTCAAGGAGATATCTGAACTGTCAGCGATAATACAGAAATTGTGGGTGAAGGAGGCATCAGGCAAAGTAAGATACAGTGCCTTGTCAAAAAGGAACATAACAGAACCAGAATAAACCTGTTTTTAGCATTACCTCTAAGCTGTAATAAATTATGGAAAGGGGGTGATTGCTATCCAACAGCATGAATACACTAGGAACAAGTTGTTCAAAATCACCCACATATTAATTATTGCAGAGTAACCGCTGCAAGCCAATGCACACTTGATTCCATATTTTTGCATTATTTTTGGATTATGTTCTGTTGCGACTATTCTTACTGACAAAAAAAATAATAGACGCTGCTCAAATGACTATTGAATACAGGCTTTCATTTCTGCCAGGAGAGATTATTAGTGTGCTTATTTGAGATCAGGTACAGAACACCATATGCTTATGGTAAGACAGACTCTTATTTATAACATGCACCAATTTCACATTATAGAGAAAATGGAGCACTAAAACATAGCAAGACTATTGAATGGTTTGCCAAGTTCCGGAATATCTGACACATCTGAAGGCAGCCCTGTATTGGGAAGTTTACAATATTTGATGTTTTACTGCAGGCATAGGCAAACTCCGGTCCTCCAGATGTTTGGGATTACAGTTCCCATCATCCCTGACCACTGGTCCTGTTAGCTAGGGATGATGGGAATTGTAGTCCCAAACATCTGGAGGACCGGAGTTTGCCTATGCCTGTTTTACTGTGCTGTAAGCTGCCCAGGGTGGCTAGGGAAACCCAGCCAGATGGGCGGGGTATAACAACAAGTTTCATGTACCTCCATACACATCGAGGAAGATTTTGATCACTGCCAGACATTTAGTGACCTTTCTGTGACTTTGGGGGTACCTGAAAGGATCACAAACATTCAAGATAGTATTTCATTTTTTATGAACTGTATTAATGCTGTAATGTATCCTTTTATGTGAGAGCGATAAAAAAAAGTTCAGACCATGCTCTGGAAAAGAACAATATATCCCTTTGGGCTATGGTGACTTCTAGTGGGTAACATTTGGTATAATTCAAGTGGAAGAAGATTAAATCTTCCAGGAAACTACTTGAAGTTTTATGCTCCACAGAGTTAAGGAAGCCTACAGGGTGTTTAGATTGGGATCAAGTAGAATCAAAAGTGGGAAAGTAGCTAAGGGTACAGTTCTGTTCACACTTACTCTGAACTCAGTAGGACTAACATTGGAGATAATTTTCACAGCCATGTACTGCAATTCTTCATACTTTTAAAACACTTCAATGCCAAATTTCCTATGAGAGTCATCTTCTCCATTAGGTATACATTTAATTTAACTGGGTTAAAACAGGAGCTGAGTAATAGTCTGTGTTTTCATAATTACACCAAGAAGGAACAAATTTTGGGCAGAACTCTGAATCCTGAAATCTTTTCTGTCTTTTCCTTCCCACATTTCTTGACCATAAGGCTGGGCATACAGGCTTGAGTTCAATGAGGTTTAGTTGCAAGTCAAGTGCATAGGAACAGAATTGCAGCCTCAGTAACATGCAGTGTTAACAAAGAGTCAACATAGCATTGGGGAAAATGATTCCTCTTCAATATGTGGAACTCGGGTGGTAAATATATTAAGCAGGATTACTGACTTTGAATCTTTAAAGTTGGCATTAGGACATTATCTGTCTGCATTTAGGCAAGTATACTCATACAGTGTATGCAATATGAAACAAAAACTAAATGTCAGTTTGGGTCAAACCAAGGTGCAGAATTATAAACTGTTCGTGTAGTAATTTGTGGACTTAGAAGGCAGCTAAAATGTGAATAAAGGCAATGCCATTGTCCTGCTCAGGAGGACTGCACCCTGTGTCAAAGATACACGCCTTCTTACTGAATCTATGGAGAGGAGACGAGCTCATAGATTTTATTCTGCCTACACTACATTCCTAGCTTTGAATTAGGGGTGCTCCCCATCACTGGGGAAAAGCTGCAAAACTGTGATCATAACTTTGTTCTTTGTGCCTAGGTGTTAGCTTGGCAATGTGTAACAATAGCGCTGGGAATATACTGTAGATGGCCTGCCTCCTGGCTCCAGGAGAAACCGAGTTGCAGTTTGAAACTGTTCCAAGCGGAATGGAGATGGCGTTAAATTCATGTCTCTCTCCTGTTTCATACATGCTCATCTGTTTTAATTATGACTTGGAAATATAGCCAAATATATGCTTTTAAATCTGGCAATTCTTTGGGAGCCTTTACTCCAGGCTCAGACTCCTGAGATCATTATTAATGCTCATTACTTAGTTTTAGCAAATATTTTAAATCCTCCAGAAATCTTATTCTGATATACTTTCCAGTAATACCCAAGTGAGGAAAGAGAACCAGAGGCTTGTGATGTTTTTGTTTTACCTGTTTCTGAAAATATGTGCAGACCAGTGAAAGGAGGTGCCCACGAAGGGCATCAGTATTCCCAAAACAACAGCTCAGACTTGTGGCTTCCCAAAGCTCCTTTTTTGCCAGCCGGCTACAAAACTACCAGTCCTCCCCCCCGCCCCCCCTGCTGAGTGTATTAAAATCCCAACTGCAAAACAGCTTCCTTTAGTCCTAAGGACAACTGTAGCTCAGCAGTGGAACATCTCCTTTGACTACAGAAGGTCCCAGATATCTCCATTGGCCTGCAAGACGCCACTGCCAGTCATTAGACAAGAATGAGCTAGATGGACCAATCGTCTGACTTAACACAACTTGCATAAGTTTCCATAGGTTTGGAGTAAGTGTTATGCCAAAAACCTCTCCCTCTTTTTATTTAACTCATTCTCTGTCAGATAATGAGGGGGGCAATGCAATCAAAATGATCAAAGGGGGGAAATTTCCGAGAAAATGTCATGGTTTGGGTGCAGGGTTTTTGATGTGCTTACCTTGGTTTTGAGGCAGTCGAGTGTGTGTACTAATGTCCTTTCTTTCCTTCTACAATTACCTCACCACCTGTGGCTCTGCACGTTGGAGCTTTGCCAGGTGCAATCCATCAAAGCTCAGGGGAGGGCATTGTAAGGTAAATTCTCCCACAGGTCTTTTTCACATCAGGAAGGAGAAGCACCCAGGAAGGCTAGCAGAGTGGAAAGATGACCGCCTTGCCAGCCCCCTCAGCTACCTTGCAGCAACAAAGGTAAGCTCAAAACCATCCATCGACTGAAATGCTAAAGGAATTCTCAAGTGTCCTCAAAGTAAGGCAGAAAAATTGAAGCCTCTTTAGTCTCCCTGGGCGGGGCAGAACCACTACACTAGCTTTGCAGCAGACGGGTCACTGCTATTTCCCAGGCGTGGAGGAGGCAGTAAGGTCAGGGTAGTGCACACATACTGGCTGAGCCAATCTGGTGCTCTTGCATGGTGCAATTGCATTGCATGGACCTTGCTGCAGACTCAGCTCCCTCCCTCCCAGCAAACATCTTTGACCTCTCTTCCAGGAAAACAGCCTGGTGGCTCTGCCCCTCCCAGCAAGCTGCTTCTGCAGACCATATCAATCAGCTACAAGTCACTGAATGCTTCTCTGCACCACCTGTGGCAGTCAGTTTACACCATCCAGGATTGTGTGACAATTGCAGTATAAAAAGACTGGATGACTGTGCAGGGAATCGCCCAAATGCAATTGTTTGGGAGGAAGGCTCAGGATTGTCAGTACAAGTGTCACAGAGCAAGCCGATCACACAATTCAATGTTGGAGTTAACTCTTTATTAGCAAAATCATGGTCTTCATAGACTTGGCTGAGTTTCAAGCCTAATGAGCACAGGAGCTCAGGCCCTGTAGGTCCTCCTCCATGAAATCAATTGCCGAGACTACAAGTCCCTGCCTCCCTACAGCTGTCTATGTCTCCTCCGCACCAGCATTCCTTGCAAGCCGTTGGAGACTGTGCCTGTGTGCAGCCTGTCTTTGCTCCTCCCCTTTTATCCCTCTCCTGGCTCTGGGACTTGGGGGGGAGAGGAGTTTGTCACAGCAGGAGGTGGAGACACCTGTCACTCATGTCGGCCACTTGGCCTCCCTCCTCCTGCTTCAGCTTCAGCTTCTGATTCTGGACTCCTCTCTGCCACAGACTCCCACAAAGCTCATGAAGCCTGTTCCCTCTTCAGCTTCTGACACCTCCTCTTCTCCCTCTGACCTCTCATCCTCATCCTGCCACTGCTCCTCCCTGGGCTCTGAGCCTTCTTCCCTTGGTGGTTCACCTAGCTAGTTCCTCCCACCATTCCTCTGTGTCCAACCAGACCATGACAACAAGCAAGGGAGTAAAATGTGCCAGTAACATTATGCTCACTCCCTGGCATGGAAGCACCTAATATTCCATCCTTCATGGAACCAGTGCTCTATGTTTCCGGGCACTAGGTGGCGTCAGTATCTTAATGTTGCCTCCTTAGGCTGTTTGTTTATTAAGGTTCATTTCTTTTCAGTGTACCTCTTAAGGTGTGGATCAATAGGTTGAAATATTTGTGAGTGAGAACACCAGAGCATAAAGCTCTGTATTCCAGACTGTCACTATCAATACTGAATGAATAAAAATGTAAGGAAAGGAGTGGGGGCGGGGGAAGAGTAAACTAGAATCCCTAATTTTTTTTACCAAATGCTCTAGTTATCTGCACCTCTGTGTGCATCTAGATTGGATTGTGTTTGCAGGCCGAAACCTATGGTGCAGTTTGGTTGAGCTGGAGTGAGGGTCTAGAGCAGGCATAGGCAAACTCCGGCCCTCCAGATGTTTGGGACTACAATTCCCACCATCCCTGACCACTGGTCCTGTTAGCTAGCGATCATGGGAATTGTAGTCCCAAACATCTGCAGGGCCAGAGTTTGCCCATGCCTGGTCTGGAGCAGGACTAGGAGTGGCCCGAGGGCCATGTTAGTGGTCGGAAGCAGCCCATAGGAGGGAACAGAACTGTAGCTCTCAAACTTTTTTCTCTGGGTCACACTTTCTGAATTAACATTTGCCCACACCCCACATCATATTGTTTTATTGATAAAAATTACATTGGGAAAAAAGAAACAACTCCCAACAGGGTTTGACAACAACAACAACAATTCTCTTATTTATACCCCGCCCAACTGGCTGGGCTTCCCCAGCCACTCTGGGTGGCTTACAGGCTGTAACATTTCCCAGAAGGGGACTTGGCCCCCTCAGTATTCTGTGCCTGCGGGGGCCCCCACCGAACCTCCCTGCACCCACCAGGCCTCCCTGTGGTGCATGTGCCAGGCCCCCCCCCAAAGTTGGGCGGAACCCAGCGCATGTGGTGTGTATACAAACTCAATGAGAGGCGAAAGCTTGCTTTTGCTGGGTAATCTCATTTGTATTACGTCTAATTTGAAACAAACAAGCTCTCATCTCCTCATCAACACAAAAAGTCTTTCTCTTTCTGATATTTCATATTTGTCAAAGTTGAAAATCCCCTTTCATAACAATATGCCATGGATAGGATTGAAAATCTGGATGTTCGGCAGCCCTAGCCATGGAGAACTGTAGAAGAATAACCATAGCTCTTCCTCTAATTTTGAAAAGAAATCTATCCTTATTCTGCAATAATAATAATACTAATACTACTTTGATACTGTACTATATTATACTATACTAATCTGAAATGTTTAAATTATTATTATGAATAACATTTATTAAATTTGTATACCTCCCTCCATCTGTAGATCTGAGTTTCTTCGATTGTCCTTGGATCTTCCCATCACACTTGCCATCCTCTCTTGCCACACCAGTGTGGCACACCAAACCCTTTGAGAACCACTGGACTAGATCCCAACATTCCTCAGATGAAAGGGGTAGCGTACCATCCAACATTCCTCAGATGAAAAAGTTCTGATTTCATCTAAGAAATGTTGGCAGGTATGCAACTCCTGCAGCCCAGCGGGTGCCAAACGTATTGCTCTGCTTTCCTTTGGACCACATCAGCAAGGCCAAGAGGGGGCTCTTGTCATCTGGGTAGCCCAGGACCTCCAGACACACAGCCCAGGCTTGTGCCCCAGGGAGGCCACGCTGGTGCTGCTAACAAAGTGGTTTGACTTCGTCCCCAGAGGTGCACCCTGTTTTTGCTTGAGGCAGGCAGATGCCAACACCAGAGTCAAAGTGAGATGTACTTGCAGAGTATGCATGAGAGAGAATAGGGTCTGTATATACAGTGGTACCTCGGGTTGCATAGGCTTCAGGTTACATACGCTTCAGTCTACAGACTCCGCTAACCCAAAAATAGTGCTTCAGGTTAAGAACTTTGCTTCAGGATGAGAACAGAAATCGTGCTCCGGCAGCGTGGCAGCAGCAGGAGGCCCCATTAACTAAAGTGGTGCTTCAGATTAAGAACAGTTTCAGGTTAAGTACGGACCTCCGGAACGAATTAAGTACTTAACCCAAGGTACCACTGTATAGGATTTGATGTTGCCTGGATTGGCCTCACCTACTTTTGGCTTAGGTGGTCCCTAGGGAAGGTGGCCTTGGAGTAAACAATGGCTCCCCACCCTGCTTTAAGATTTGCACAAATGGGTCCCGATTCTGCTTGTGGCTGCTATTCTGACTGTAGCACTGTGAGTCAGCAACCCTAAGGAGGTCAGGAAGCGGGAGATGGTGAAGCTCTGTTTCATGCGCTGATTTGAACAAACCAGCCATCAACGGCAGGAGTCTCTTATCTGTTTAAAATATTCTCTTGGAACTTTCTCTCTGCTCCCTGGGAATTGACACCAATTTCTTTCTTGAGAAGTTCTCCTAATAAATTCTGGTCTCCCACTTCTGCCTTTCATATTGACTCCGTTGGGAGCCTATTGTAGGTGACAACTGCCACTCAACCAGCAATACCTTATGTGAAAATTAGAAGTTTCACACCTTTCTAATCATTATCATGACAAAGTGTGACTTTCCCCCATCCCTTTTAAAGCATAAAAGATGGCTTCCAACAGTCTCTTTTTTATCAGCTTGGCTTGCTATTCTGACCCGCTGGCTGACAGAAACAACAACAAAATTAAGGCTATTCCTTTCATTGGTCCACCTCAAGTTAATTAAAATATGTACTAAGCTTTTCAGCTTCACAGGAATTCTCCATCAAAGCAAGGGAGAATAAAAACTGGATCATGAGCTACTACATATCCAGATGGAGTTTTATCTGGCTCTTGGAGTAAGAAAATGGCTGACAGGATTTTACATATCACTTACGTTGGCCCACAGACATGCCATCCACACACAGAAACACACATAGGTGTTTAGCTGGCACTGCTTAGTTGCCCATAGAAAGGTTCTTCTGGCATTGGGATAAGTGCTGAGAAAAGCTGTACTTCCTCAGATTTATTTTAAATCAGTATTTTAATTGAGAATTGATGAACAAATAGTGTGGTTATGAAAGTACCCAAAAGTAATAAAATCTCAGAGTGGAATGACATTTTATTTGCTTTTTATTTCATGGAATACCGCTTAATAGTAAAAAGTGCTAAACTGTTGACACAAAATAAAATATACATTAAAATTATTGTTAAAAGTCAGAGTTAAAAAAGCAACCCTTAAACAAATTCAAAATATAAGCAAAAGCAATAAATATTGTAAAATAAAATTACATAATAGAACACATGCCAGCCTTATGTATCCAGGGAGGCTGGCCTAAGCAAAAGAGTTTTTAGCTGGCACTGACAACACTGAGCGCTCCTGGCTAACATCAAACGACAGGGAGTTCCAGAGTGCAGCTGTTGCCAAATTGAAATAACCTTATGTGGCACGTGCATTAGGGGTCTTTTCCAGCCTCACCTCCTCTCAGCGACCCTCATGCCCTTTCTGAGCCCAAGAAAGGTGGAATCCTCCAGAATGGCAAGTGATGAGTCATGGGGTCTGCAGTGGTGGGCGGGTGGGGGCTGGAATTGGAGGGTGTTGGGTGGAAGTGTAGGGGTAGCCCAAAGGGCCACAATATGTGTACCCCTGTGAACCCCTGAGTGTGCAGCTAATAGAGAAATTATGGTAGTCTGTCACTTTAAGAAATTGCTGCCTTAAGAAACTGTTGATTCTGCAAGTTCATCGTCCCCACCCCATCGGGGCAGAAATACAGCTAATACGTAAATCACAAGATATAGCACAAAACTAGAACATAAGTTGCTACAAGACAAAACACAGCACAGCTACACGTAACGCAGGCTCACATACAGCACAGCTTTTGCAACAACGTGGAGGCCATGGGTGGGAATCAAAGATGTGTCAGCAGAAACAGCCAGTGCTTATTGCGCAAGCGTACTAACCTGAAATTTATCTAACAACTTGAATGAGGTAATGATGTATATCATGGGTAGGCAAACTAAGGCCTGGGGGCCGGATCCAGCCCAATCACCTTCTAAATCCGGCCCACGGACGGTCCAGGAATCAGTGTGTTTTTACATGAGTAGAATGTGTCCTTTTATTTATAGTCCAGCCCCCAACAAGGTCTGAGGGACAGTGGACCGGCCCACGGCTGAAAAGGGTTGCTGACCCCTGATGTATATGATTGGATAAAATTAAAATGCTTTGTAAAAAAGTTATAAATACCCCCTCTTGCCACAAGGAGGAGGTCGAGACTTGGCGGAACATACCCTGATGGATCAATAAATGGCTGGACTTTATTTCCTCCCGGGTGCTGAGTTTTATTTACAACAGACTTAGGGGTTTTTATAGGGTTTGACCGCTTGCAACAGAACACCTCCTCCCATGTGTCCCTTCTTATGGGGGCTCCTGCACCTCATCTTGTGAACAGCTTCCACCTAGGGACAACCATGGAAAAAACAAAATTAAAACCCTATGTTTGGTCACCATTATGTGCACCTGAGTCCTAGTATCATTGTTGATTATGAAGAGATGAGTTTGGATACTTAATGTAGCTGAAACAGCACCCCCCCCGCCCCGTGCAACCGAGGGAGATATCAGCAAGTTTGGGGGGACAAAAACAATCTGTCGGAAACAACCCTAAGGGTAGACTCACTCACCCAACAACCATCATGCTGGTTGACTAGAGGAGTGACCATGTTGGAAGAGGAATTGAATTGAAGAACCTGGAAGGGGGAGCATGGCTGATGGAACAGGAGCACCCCACGCTGCCACATTTTGTTACAGGTCTCACACAAATGAACTGGAATGAAGGCATCGCATTCAGGACTCTAGACCACCAGCTAGAAAGATGTTTTGCTTCAGAATGATCCTCATCACCTTTTCTCTCTCAAAGACATGGAAGGAGTAATACTTTTCTCTAAATGTCAAACTCTGAATATTGCCTCTTGCTTTTCGTTTGCATTTTTAAAAATATTTTGTATAGAGCTAAATATTAATGAAGGAACAGCTGATTCAGGCTGAAGCCCTAAGTACCTTAAAAAGGTAAAGGTAAAGGGACCCCTGACCATTAGGTCCAGTTGCGGACGACTCTGGTGTTGCGGCGCTCATCTTGCTTTATTGGCCGAGGGAGCCGGCATACAACTTCCGGGTCATGTGGCGAACCAGAGCAGTGCACGGAAATGCCGTTTACCTTCCTGCTGGAGCAGTACCTATTTATCTACTTGCACTTTGACGTGCTTTCAAACTGCTAGGTTGGCAGGAGCTGGGACCGAGCAACAGGAGTTCACCCCGTCGCGGGGATTCGAACCGCCAACCTGATTGGCAAGTCCTAGGCTCTGTGGTTTAACCCACAGCGCCACCCGCGTCCCTACTAAGTACCTTACTTATCTGGAATTAAGCCCTGCCTGAAACCCTGGAGGTCCACTGCCAGTCAGTGTGGACAATACTGAACTAGATGGACCGATGAGCTGGCTCAGTAGAAGGCAGCTTCCTATATTCCTGTGCATCGGATTGTGCTGTTCAGCCCCCTTACAAACCTGGGAAGGTAATGTAGTGCCTTAAGCAAGTTCTCTGAACTCATTTAATGAAAGACGCAGGAGGGCTTCCATGGAGGAGTTTCTCAGGGGAATCCCACCCACTGTGTTTCGGAAGTGCCTTTTAGGCAGGTTTGCATTAAAACGGGGACCAAACCAAGTCTCTCCCCCATTCCTAGGGTACAGAACATTCTTGTGGGCCACAGCTTGTGCAGCTCCGCAATTATATCAGCTTATTGGCACAATGCCTCTTTTTTGTTTCCAGTGGTCCAAGGCTTTCTGACTCACGCTACCCATTTCTCTGCGCTGAAATCCTGTTGCTATGGCAGTTCACGGCTAGAGAGAGCATCTGCGTGATTGATGTTTTATGAGAAGGTAGCCACTGAATGGATTAGCTGGAGGACGCACTCCATGGTAACCAGTTGCTCTTCCATCTCAATTCCCTGGCTAGGCCCACAAATGCAAAACACATGCTAGCCACCTAACCAAACATGCTCTCTCAACTTTTGGCAGTTCTGCACAGCTTGCATCTGTGAATACCATCAAGTCATACATGATACTGCACAGCTGCCACTTCCCTCTCGGTTTTTAAAGTTTTCTTTATCTGTGAGGCTTTTTGAGACTTGCATATTCTCTTAAACAGCTGAATTACTTATGAAGATGATAAACAATGAGAATTGTTGAAGCAAAAGCTTTTCTTGCTCAGAGAATGTGAAAAAACTCATTATCAACTAAAGTATATGCTAGCAGAGAGCTAGTTTTTGTTTGTTTGTTAGTTTAAAATGTTTAAAATGGGAACTGTTTTAAATGTTCATTTTTAATCCAGCAGCATTAGCATCAAAAGACTCACAACTTCAAGAAATTCAAAACTGGTACAAAGAGTTTGAAGATATGGACCATCGTACTTCTGTCAAAATGAACTGTAACCAAATTATAGGTGCATATGCCCTGAGTTTTTACAGTTTTTTTACTTGTTTTTCTATGATATAGAAGGTCTTAAAATTGAAAAATATATCTAGGTTATTACAAGAAGGCTTGCAAAAGTTCTCAAATGTTATTGAAAAGATGGCTATTGTTTCATTACAAGATAAAACGTTATATTTTCTTTAATATATTAAAAGTACCGGTATATTTCATCTGATTTTGCTTCTTCATTGTTTCTTTAGGTACTTATCTGTATTTTGTGTTTTTTAAATAAATGCATAACTGAAATAAAATTTCCCTGAAATAAAATTACATTCTTATTAAAACAAATCTATATTACGTTTTCATGGAAATAAAACTGATTATTTTAAAATTAAAACAATGTTATATTTGTGAAAATCTGGGTTGTTTTTCTTAAAAAGAAAAATGTAATATGAAGGTGTTCTCACTTGAGATGATTTGATTTGGGAAGCAAGCAAAAGGGAAAAAACGAGGGTAGAATTCCGTGTTCTTTGCACTTTTGTGATCCTTTGAGACTTCTTTGTTCTTTTCCACAATGGCTGCAGTTTGAAGAGGAAGGCTAGTGCTTGCACAAAGAAATTAGTTGTGCCATAGGTAGCAGTTTCAGGTGCATACAAAGATTTCTGAATCACACAGCCTGTCTCTACAGTTCAGAATTCATGTTTTGGGAGGACAGCCATGGATGTACTTGAAGGGAACTTCAATGCTCATACGTTAAAAATAATGTGGAGATCTAATCTGATGCTAAACTGCATTGGCCACTAACTGACCGCTTGCACTTTCCCATGACATTTCTGCAGGCCCTAAGATGTCATTGAGACTCACCTTCATGGCATGATTAGAATTATAAAAAGTGGAAACCGCAACAAAATTAAGCAGTGCATGCCCCTTTTTAAAAGGACCCATTCAGGGTTCCCGATAGCCACTTGGCATTCTCACACGGTAGACTGGTAATCTGGTGAACCGGGTTCGCGTCTCCGCTCCTCCACATGCAGCTGCTGGGTGACCTTGGGCCAGTCACACTTCTCTGAAGTCTCTCAGCCCCACTCACCTCACAGAGTGTTTGTTGTGGAGGAGGAAGGGAAAGGAGAATGTGAGCCGCTTTATGACTCCTTAAGGGGAGTGAAAGGCGGGATATCAAGTCCAAACTCCTCCTCCTCCTCCTCCTCCTCCTCCTCCTCCTTCACACACACACCCTGCTTCACTTTACTGTGTGTGCATAGTGCCCACTGGGCTGGTGGTTGCTGTTGTTGTTGTTGTTGTTGTTGCTCTTTAAGGCCTTTAAAAACATTTTTCTGTGGTGTTCCCTCAAGCAAAGTGATGCTTGTCTCTTGATTATCAGTGGCCCTGTGGCTACACCTTGTGGCATTCATTATCTTTAGAAAGATCACCCCCCTTTAATTTTCCTCTTCAATTGAAATAACTGATCATAACATTCAATGTTAAATAAAAAGTCCCTATACTTCAAGTGTGGACAACCCACTCCTGCGAACTGATCCATCCATCTTTCTTCTCTTTTCATCACACAAGTTCATATAATAACAACCTGCTTATAAGATTTGTTCAATAAAGGACTGAAAGGCTAACCCATTGCCAGCTGGATATCCTTTTCCACAATAATGCTGTGGGAAATGAAATGAATAATAATAATGTTGCCTTAGAACAGAGACTTAATTGGAGGGGGTCTATTTGAAACTAGCAAGTTTGCTGCAAAATGAGATAGTATATTTTATCCCCATTTTATGTTTTCGGGATAAAATATTCTATCGCATGCGGAAGGGGTGGGTGGCCAGGGCTATGTTTAGCGCTCTAAAAACTGACAGTTCATGCTGCCTATTGAAAGTATATGCTAAAGTCAAAAACTCAGTTTCCATCCATTGCAACCAAAACAAAGAGACCTGAACAAAATTCAGGGAGAGAACGAGAAATGCAGGAGTGATGTATAATGTGTGAAGCGCGAGGTATGAGAGGATCACACTACTTTTGAAAAACTTTGGCTGCATTCAGATAGCATTTTATTCCATTTCCTGATGTTTCCTCATCTGAAAACTTTTGTGTTTTATGTGATCTTTCACCAACAGACCCCAAGTAGAAGCAAAATTGGAGGGGTCTGCATCACCCTGGTGGCATGTATTCTTTGAGTCAGTTTCTCTGGAAAAGACAATGAACATGACTTTTTGA
Organism: Podarcis raffonei; assembly: GCF_027172205.1. Classification (NCBI taxonomy): domain Eukaryota; kingdom Metazoa; phylum Chordata; class Lepidosauria; order Squamata; family Lacertidae; genus Podarcis; species Podarcis raffonei. The sequence continues at coordinate 4,096,015 of NC_070611.1, forward strand.
AACCATAGAGCCATAGAATAATGGACGTGTCCTTTCACCCTTAAGAGATCACTACACGAGCAACAGAAGCAGAACCAACAGATGCAGAACTGATAGTTGCGAAGCAAGGTCAACATTGGCACTGTCAAAGATGGATAAGAGACATAGCTTAGTGTCCAAGGTGATCTGTTTGTACATAGTTACATCTCCATCACATGATTCTCATAATTTACAACCTCGCCAGCATAAGGGGGAACCAGATCTTACAATATGAGCTACTCAGATGGGTTAAAAACCAGCAGTGGAACACCATCAAAAATTCCCCCTAATATTAGCAGACACAGACCTGAAGGGATGAGTGAACAAGATTTTAAGCCATTGAGAATCAATTTGCCTATAGAGTCTGTTTCCTACACCGATTTCTAAGTAGTAAGTGGAGAAATTGGAATTGTACCAGTAGGAATACGTCACAGAGACCTTGCCTTTCTGGGCGCTTCTGTTCATAAGGTTTCAGGGCTCTAGTGGCTACATCAGGCGCCACAGGATCTCTCAAGATGATGCTAATCTGGTGGATATGTGCATCTAAAATAAAACATATCTTCTTCTTTGGCAATCACTCGTAGCTGAGTAAGATTGTCTTCTATAAACACGGTTTTAACAATGAATCCATAAGTGACGGTGGAGGTCAATTCTGGATCCACATGTCCTTCCTCAGTGGGGGCATTGGTTTCCGGGCAGGAGTTGATCACGGTGTGGATTTGCCAAGTGTGCCTTCCTCCTAACACATTTCTCCCTTGCGCCCTGAGTTCGAGTGTCTTCAAAGCCCATGACACCTTTGGTAAAGGCTGTTGTGGTTCGAGGACCCGACCCCCGCGAAGTGAAATGAAGACACAAGGACAAGTGATATAAGGTTGATGGGCTAGAAAAGGCCACAACTTTATTGATTACAGCAATGAAAAGGTATTGGCTTAGGCATTGGATCGAAACAAGTGGGTTTATTCACCAGTAGGTGGAGCTTGTTGATGCTAATCCAACTATAGGCTCTCCCCTGCTGTCACCGAGGGTCGTGCCATGGCCTCCCGCCAAGCAGGCATCGGACAGAATACACGACCGCCAGATTCCTTTAACGGAATACCCCTAAAAATTGAAGGCATAGGCGATGGCCACACCTAGCACTTCGACACACAACACATTATTCCAATGCCTAACCTACCCACCAATACCACAAAAGTTGTGACGATTGCTACGAGGTAGGCGAAAAAACCAAAAAGCCTAATGCCAAATGGAAAAACTCCTACCAGGCCCCCCGGGCAACCAGGGCGACCAACCTAAGGTCCATAGCAAGGCCAATGACCTAAGCCCTAACTAAAAGGGAGTGGAGGGTGGGTGACTTGCGATGGGACGACGATGAGGAATGAGGCCAGGGAGAGGCTGGCACTGCAGCAAAAGGCTGCTGAACACGCCCCCTCCACGGCACCTGGTTGGGTGGCCATTGGGGGGGCGTGAGCGCCAGCCAGGTGAGCTGGAGGCAGGGGGCAACGCCCCCTGCTGGGCGGTGCTCGGGCTCCCGCCCACAACCACTCCCCTCTCTTTCAGGGAGGAGAGTCTTTCTCCACTCGCTGGATCATCACCTTGTTGTGGTGAGTGGGCTTGCATGTTCCTATGACCCTTGTGAGTGAAGCCATCGGGAATCTTGTACTCTCAGCAGGGTCACCCAAGGCGGCAAGGTCAAAGGGAAGGAGCTAGACAAAGAATGATCCAAGAAGTCCTCAACGGCAGAACGGGCGGGTGATAACAAGCGGTATGTTACAACGGCTGTGAGGGCGGATGAAGGCTGCAGCAGATAGGAATCTACCGGTTTGTCATGACTGCTTCATGCCATTGGAACAGAGCCCTACTGCGAAGACTATGCATTGGTCAGCGTGCACTGATCTACACACATAAAACAAATTCATGCACAGGCATCTTCCAAAAACCCTAAAATAAAACATATGTCAATGTAGGCCCTGCAGATGCCCACACAAAGAAGGAAGGCTGATGGCATGACTACACTCTGTTTGGAAGGTAAAAGTCATGGTTTTTTAAAAATGGGCCTGCACAGTGCTTTTTTTCTACACCAAAAGGTACCGGAACGCACCTCCCTCAGAAGACCCACCCCAGAGCCCAAAAAGGATATCTTTGGGTGGGTGGGGGTCTCCTCACAACCCAGAGACAGCCTCTCTCAGGCTCTGTTGGCGAGGTGGCCTCAGCTGCCTTCGCACAGGCGGGTGGGCTGCCTCTTTCTCCTGGAAGGAAGATGCGGCCCGCCCATGTGAAGATGGCGGTGGCGGAGGGAGCCCTGCAACGGAGTCTGTCAGGCTCCATTCATGCGGCTGCCTCAGCTGCCTTTGCACGGGGCCAGGGGCCACCTTTTCCTCCCAGGAGAAAGAGGCAGCCCGCCCTGCTGTGCAAAGGCAGCTGAAGCACAGTTGGAAGGCTTCTTTAAACTGCTCCACTGAGGGGTGTGCGGCTGCGTGCACCTCAGCAAAGTGACTTAACTCCAATGAGCCGGAGCAATGTGGCGGCTTCCTCAGCTGACGTGCGGCTTTTCTGCATGTCAGCTGTTAATCTGAAGAGCCTCAGCAAAGCCCCAAATGTGCCTCTCTGGAGCCTGCAGTGGATATCTCCTTTGGGCTTTGGGGAGGGTCTTCTCATGAGCTGGAGGTGCAGCTGGGCTTTGCTGTGACTGGTCAGGTCTCTCCTTGCATTTCCAGGGCCCAGCTGACAGGTGCCAGAGCACTGTTCTGGTGAGTTCTGGCTAAAAAAAGCCCTGTGTGTGCAACCTTTCAAAACTAGCAGATATTTTCATGGTTTGGGTATCAGATCTAGGCTGTAAAATGCTGGAAGAGGTGGGGATGAAAGGCACTGATATTGCCATGACTTTGCAATAAGCGTGAAAGTCGGTTGTGACGGTGATCATGTCATAATCCCCAAAGTTCAATGGGCAGAGATCAGCTCATTGCATGTTCTGTTGGTGGTGGATCATTGCCTTGTCCTGAAAAATTGAAGTTGCAGGGATATGACAGGAAAGTGTATATGCAAAATGGCTCTGAGTTTAACTGAAAACAGATTAATTTTAAAAAATTAAAACAGAACAATGTGGGCCTTTTTACTTTTATTTTCAGCTCTGATGAGTCTACAGCTTGCCAAAATGCAGGATCCATATTGCCTGTAACCCTGTTTCTAATGAGGTAGAGAGGTGGGTAGGTGATGAAATGCCAAATATTTTCAACATATGCATTGCTTATGACTCAGAATAGAGGTGGTTAAATATGGGCAGTGGCACCTGGGTAGAGTTGGCAAAGGGAACGAGCTATTTCTCATCTCATCTATAAAGTTTGCTGAAGCAAAGTTCAGAAAAAATCATTCAGAGTGGGAACATGCAAGTGGGCCAACATGGTGGCAAAGAGCAAGAGTCAAGACATGCTTTTTCAGACACCCAGCTTGAAGATAGCCCCCCCCTCTTGTTTTTGACTCACAGTAAGAGTGGGCGGCTTTTAGGGACACGGCAACAGAAGAATATGAACATTTAATAGCACCAACCTCAAAGTTTTCCTTATGGTTTGTTGCTTAGCAAAGCTTTCTACACAAGCAACTAATGTTATTGATGGGGCTCTTGGAAGCATCACATCATTTATAGAAATATTAGCAAAAACTATTCCATTGTGTAATAAGATGGGCCTACAATGTGAGACTGGAATTGAAATTAAAGAATGATGTAATCCCGACTTGAGTCTGTGAATCCATAACTAGAGATGGTTCAGATATGGGCTTCAGTTGTTGGGAGACCTGATGAAAGACTTCGTGAGCTGCATCCCTTTTGCATCTATCTGGTGGGTAAGTCTCACTGCACTCAATGGATAGGATTTTGCTGACAGAATCCCCATGTTCATCTGAATGTTGAACAAAGCACTAACATGATTTTCACTGACACTTTTGCATGGTGAGTTCACCTTCATATGATCAGACCTAAGCACATGCCCTGTTTAGTTCTGTAGATTTTCTCCTGGTTTTTTCTTCTTCAGATCAAAAGCAGCAGCAGCAACTGCAGTACTGAACAGAGGATTGTGGGAAGGGGGGTGGTGGTGGAGGAGGCAGCATAACTTTCACCTTTGGCTAGTTTCCTACTTAATGTTGCCGTGCCCCAAGCTATGCTTTTACCCACAGGCCAAAGTACAGATTGAACATACAGATTTATCTCAAGACTGGAAGTCTCATTGCAGATAACAGCAGCAATAGGCTTGGGAGGCTTCCACAGTGAAGTTTATTGTGGGCTCTATGCACTGCTTATGCATGCAGATCTTGCATTTTGTCTGGATTTACCATTTCCATAGGAAATCCAGTAAGTAAAAAGCAGAAGTGCTGAAATGATGGGTCATATCCAATAAAGCCCACTTCCACCTGTGCAACAGGACTTGCTCTCCCCCCCCTCTTCCCTGTGCTCCCAGGGGATTGGGGATTCCCAGATTTGGAGTGGGGGGGCAGAGGGCACCTGGGAAGAGGAAGTCCTGTTGCGCAGGCGGAAGTCCTTGACAACTTTGTTGGATGCAGCCCAATAAGTCTGGATGAAATGGGGGAGGGGGGGTATGAGCAGCACAGATTCCATGATCAATTGCCTTGTGGAAGCAGCCTCAGTGCAAGAAAAAAAACAAGTTTTATGGAGAAACTTATAGCATAAGAGACAGATAGATTAAAGACCTAGAATTGGTTAAATAAAAGGGGGGGAGAGAGAAAAGGGGAGCCGAGAGAGATTTAGAAATGCAGACATGGATTAATGAGTGAAGCAGAAAGAATTGTATAGGTCAAGGGAGAATACTTCATAATTAAAGCAACACCAAAGGAAAGGATCGCATCTTTGTTTGGTATTTTGGGAGCAAAAGAAAATTTTGTTGCTGAAGAACTCAAACTTTCATTGTGTTTATTGCAAGCTCACATCAAAGTCTCAGCTATGTTACAAATCAGCACTGTTTCAGTAGCTGCTGTAAAGCCTATATTTTGTGACAATGTAAAATAGCATAAAATAACAGTCCAGAAAGTTCAAGGAACCTTATCTGCCCATAGTATTTTATTCTCTTGCGACATCTCTCCATAGACCAGTTTGATAATAAAATAATGCTTGCAGTGAAAATGTCTGATTTAAATCTCCTGCTGGCTCTTGTCTTCTGTCCAAAATTGCTGGTAATATTTGAGGATGGCCAATGGCCCTGACACAGGAATGCTGAACAAGGGACTCAGCTACATTAGTAAGAAAATATGTTTAAAATGTGTTATAAACATGCAGTACCAGATGGCGCTGTAGAACACAAAACTTTTCTATGTGATTTTACACAGGGTGTTTTTTCTTTTGTTATAACGATTTAATTCATGACTTATTTCTAGTGGGTTTTTCCCCCTTTGTGTAGATCCACCCAAGCTTGGGATGACTTCTCATAAGCAACTATGCACCTATGTCTCAAATAGATAAAAGATTACATCATCATCTGGATCCAGTATTAAAGAGGCCTTGCAGCAGCCTTCTCCAACTGGGTGTCTTCCTGGTTGAACTACAAGTCACATCATTCCCAACCACTGACCATGTTGGTTGGGACCAATGGGAGTTGCAGTCCAAAATGGCCGCTTTAGAGAAAATTCACTAGGAGTTCATAGAATCGTAGAATTGAAAGGGATCCCAACAGTCATCTAGTCCAACCCCTGCAATGCAGGAATCTCAGCTAAAGCATCCATGACAAATTGCCATCCAACCTCTGCTTAAAAACCTCCAAGGAAGGAGAGTCCACCACCTTCCGGGGGAGACCGTTCCACTATCAAACAGCTCTTGCCATCAGAAAGTTCTTCCTAATGTTTAGTCAATGACTTCCATTATTGTTCATTCAACAAAACTTCACTTTTCGGACACCACAGTAGGCCTCTATGAGGACATTTTTATGTCAAAGCATTGTGCTTATCTACACATCTCTATCACCTAGAGCAGGGATGTCCAAGCAGTTGACCGCGACTGACCGGTAGTTCCCTGGGAGCTAGCAGTCGATTGCGGGCTCTTTTTTCTTCAGGGGAAAAAGAGCCTCCAGCCCCTCACTTCGTCCAAACGGCAGAGAAGAGTTTTCGATCATCTGGTGAGCAGCTTTTTACTGTGCCCTCTAACAGTTTATACTTGCCTCCATAAAAAAAGCTCAACAACTTTGACCTGCCCCCCCCCCTAGATCACTGCCAGTTTTTTATTCTGTGAGTAGATTGCATGTCCCTGACCTAGAGCACATGGACATGATGTTTTTCTGCAGTTCTGGCATTGAGGCATAGGTGTTTGCTTCTGTGCTACAAATCATTTACCCCTTGTTAATTCATTAAAAGAGTACAAGTTCTTCTTCCATAGCATAAAGTAAATAAACATTTTTATCAATCCTGAGATGCTTTAGAGGTATATTTTATTTTGTTGCATTATTGTATCATGACCCACCTTGGCATTATTTTTAAAGGCCACAGATAACTGAATTAATAAGGATTTAAAATCAACTCTTGGATGCAATGTTTTATCATATTTTCATGCATTGTGGACCACCTGGTATTCTTTTCAATTAAAGGCAATAGAGAATGGAGTTAAATAAATAAAACAAAACAAACAAACATCAATTAGAGGCGGCTGCTTGGGTTGGTTTTTTGTGGTTTAAAAAGAAACCCAATTTGTGTCGGATGTCCGTCTGCGAGCAAAATTAAATGACATCAGTCAATCCACACAGAAGAAGGTGGTTCAGACCCCTGGCTGCATTTCCCGCAATACTGCCAGCAAGGCATGGGAGATGGGCCTACGGAGAATGAGAAGTGGAGATCAGATGGTGAGCTGCTATAGGCTTTGTGATGATTTGCATTTAGTTGAGAAAAAGGTAGCAGCTGTTTTACACAACACTAATGAGGAGGATGGAAAAGCATATATTGGCATGGAGCGCTTAGCACCCGAAGGAACAGTTTTTAGCCTTGAAAAAACTGGTGGTGTCTTCTTTTTTAATTTGGCAATGAATTCAGTGCATCAGATTTAGAATTACTGATAGTTCACAGAGAGCCTTCTTTACTTCAGAACAGCAACTACTGGGGGAAAACATGTTTCTTTACACAGGATATTTCTAAAGCTCTTAGCTTACAGCGGTGTGTTGAGTAGCACCAGCGTGTCACTGCGGTCCTTGAGTAGATGGGAAACTTTGAGGATTTTGTTTTTACTTTAAGAGCAATGAGTTAGCACTTAGAAGAAGAAAAGAGCTGTGGGTTGTTGTTTTTTATTGTCATAGAACAGAAAAATGTGATTTGCTGTTACCTTTTTTAAGACTAACCATGAGACTAACCCTGTATAGGATTGTAACCAAAGTTAGTTTAAAGAAAGACAATCATGGCATATTTTGTTTGAAGAAATACTCAATGAGATCTGAAGGTGTAATCTGAAGGACAAAGAATAAGAGAGAACAAATCTGAATCTGGTGCACAGAAACAGTTCTTTCAAAGTACCATTTGTTAATCAATTTTTTTAAAGTTAGTTTAGCTTTGTGGTTAAGAGCATGAAATATAAACCAGAAACAACCCTGGTTCAAATAGCTGAACCACAAACACACTGGGTGGCTTTAGCCCCAAGACACAACCTCTCCTTTTCTACTCTCCTCCCTTCATCCTACAGGGCTATTAACAGTCAGACTTTTCCAAGGACTGAGATAATGTATGTGAATCCTTCTGAGCTTTTAGGAAAACAATGCTACACAAGCAGCGGTTAAACAAAGGTTGGATAGCCGTTTGTCATTTTGAAGTGTTGGAAAAACTGAAGTAAGGGAGCAATGATCAAACCAGCCTGGGGGTCTGGGGCAACTTCAGGGCTTCAGATCCCCCTCAGCTATGAAGTTCACTGGGCGTGACCTTGGGGCCAGTCACTGCCTCTCAGCCTGATCTACTTTGCAGTGTTGTTGTGTTGTGTGGATAGAGTGGGCACTGGGGTGGGGTGGGAGAACCACATACACCACATTGAGCTCCGCATAGAAAAAACAGGCTCTCATTGTGGTAACACACACACACACACACACACACACTAGCCCTAAATGCACAAGACCCAACCAAGCAGGGAGTTCTCCTGCACAAGCCCCATTCAAACCAACGGGAACCCAAGCAATGCCACTGCTGTGCTGGGCTGAGCTGATGCACTCCACACGACAGCCCCAGCCTGCCTCTCCTGAAATTAGTGTGCACATTTGGGGGAAATATGTTATTGGGGGGGTGGAAAGTGAGAAACACACATGCAGAAATGGTCCTTTCCTTCAACATTCTCCCTGACTCCATCAAGCTGGGGGGGGGGGGGGAGAGAAGGAGGTTGCCTGGGTGGGAGAGGTAGAGAAGATGAGGGGGGAGGGATATTGGGGGTACAAGGAGAAACACAGAAGGCACCCCCCACTTTCTGATTTATTTTTAGATCCCTCCTAATAGAACTGGGGGACTCTCAAAAATGGAGGGAGGTTATTGGTGCTGGTGGCGGGGGGGGGGGGGTTGGTTGGTTTTTCCTTCTTTCAAAAAAGCAAAAAACATTTCCAGGCACACAAACGATTAAAGCTATTTTGCTATTTTCTTGCATTGCTCAAGTCTTCTATGTAAAACTAACGAACTGTTAGTGACTGAAGCTGGGGAGGACTTTTGTTTGCGGTTGGTGGGGGAGATTTTGAGAAGATAAACAGTCATTCAAAAGCCTCCAATGCTACTTGAAGGGGAATGGGGAGATTGAGGGGAGACAGAAAAAGGGGGGATAGAGAGAGAAGCATCTGCATCTGCAGGGACATTTTCATTTCCTCATGGGGAGGAAAAAGGGAAGGAGGGAGCAAGGCTTCCCCAAACACTCTGGAGCAGCGAGGCGCAATGAAGGAATCGCAGTACAATATAAATCCCCTAGTGACTTGCACGTTAATAACTGACAAGGACAGCCACCAGGGAACATCTTCCTTGCACCAGATCTGTAGTCGGGACACCAAGGCAACCTTCCCGCTTCCTCCAGACGCCTCTATGTAAGCATGCCAGAAATGGAGGGAGGCAGGAGACTAGCAATCTGGGCCGTGTCTGTGAGGCAGTGAGGACGAGCAGCTGGAGGACTCCAAGGAGATGTATATGGGCTGCAAGGGAATGTAAGACAAGCAAGAGAAGGAAGATTGGCCCCACAGGCTCTCCTGAACATGCCTCAGAGATGGGGGGGGCAGGAAGATAAGGATGGCTGTGTGGCTCCCCTGAATGTTCCCCAAGTTTCCCCAGCGAGCTGCGTCTCACTGGTTGAAAACCACTGATATAACCATTTATAAGGCTCTGCTATATTATTTATCCCACTAGAATTTTATCTGATTGAAGCATGGTTGAGTCAACTGCCCACCAGTTGGCTTTGCAGGCAGCAAAATGCCTTAGGCCAGCCCTGAGAGAAGGAAAGAGTTGGCCAGTTACCTGTGATCTGAAAAACACATGGTGGCAGAAGTGAGCCCCCACGCCTCCATGACCTTCTGGCAAGGTAATCCAGTCAAACAATAAATTCATGGGTGACTAAGAGTCACTAGCTGAAGCATTAAAACACGTGTAAATTGGCTGAGTGAAAATCTCCACAAAAATGGGAGAATGTCAACAGGACTGTAAATGTCAGGCGACAGTTAAATGCTAATCACGGATTTGTTCATAAGTGAACAGGATAATTTCGACAATAACTATCCTCCATGCTGTATTGATTATGCATCTGCAATGCATGAGTGAATTGAATACCACCCATTTCTTCGATCAGCGCGGGGGCTCATTAAAAGTGTACTATGATGCCTTGCAGGCTGTCTGTACGTTTCAGATATGCTGTGCACTAATAGCCACTTCCAGCTTGTTATCTATTTAGGTGTGGAGCACCAGCTATTAAGTGGTCATAATATTAGTTCCTGAAGGAAGTGCAACAGAATTATAGCTTGTTTTTAGTACTCCACAATCACGCTTGGTTGGCATGATTTGGATTGGTGAAAAATTAAATATTTGAAAGCAGTGCTTTAACATTTTATATTTTATTTGTTTCATTACAACATGTACCATGCATGTTGTTCTGCTTATTATTATTTTTTAACTTATTATTACTACAAGGGCATTTACTTAGCTTTTTACTGTTCTAATTCAGAGAAAAAAATCTACAAAATGCAAATGTTCTTATTTATTTATTCATTCATTCATTCATTCATTCATACATACATACATACACACATACATACATACCAGTTTATTATTTGTTATGAAATAGATCGAATTGTTCATGCAATGACTCATTTAATTTGCTTTATGATTGGGCTTTTTGCATGCACCACAGAATCATAACTTTGTAACATTGTAAGGTTTCTGTTGATGGGGCAACAAGGCCATTTTAAGTCTGAACTCAAAAGATTTACCCAGTTTATTTCCCTCTTAGAATCTGCCGTGTTCCAGGGGGTAAGAGCTTTTAACACTTGCCCAGGAGGGTGAGATTCAAGGTACCGCATAGACCCCACAAGCCACTGCCAAGCACAGAGAATCCGTCCAGGTCCAAAAGGGGATCTGGCAGCACGGGGAGGAAATAGTCCAATGTCTCTCCTTCTCTTGTTCCTTTGCATCCCATCTCTCTTCAATAACTGGGATTCAAGGAGACACAAATAAAACAGAGAAAGCTAAAAACATATAAAACATTAACATTTACATAATTATAGCTAAAAAGTAATTAAACTATAATAAAATTGAAACAATATAAAAATATATTAAAATATAGTGGTAAAAATAGCACAGCCCTGTTAAAAGCAGCCAGTTCCCCAAAGTCTACAGGAATAAACCAGTCATTATTTGCCAGTGGAAGGACAACAAGAACAGAGCCAATCTAGCCTCTCTAGGAAGGGACTTCTAAAGTCTGGGAGCAGCCACCGAGAAGGCCCTATCCTGCATCCTCTCCAAACATGGCTGTAAGGGTGGCAGGGCTGAGAGAAAGGTCTCCCTTGAAGATCTTAGAGCCCAGGCAGGATTGTATGGGAGAATACAATATTTCTGATAGCCTGGGCCTTATCCATATAGGGCCTTATAGGTCATAACCAGGACTCAGAACATCCCAGCAGATGCAGTAAAGGGCTGGTATATCACCGATAGATGGCTTTTCAACCTGACCAGTGAGAGAGACTGCCACACCATAAAATAGTTTCTCTGCCCTTTACACAATGACCTTTGTCAGATCAATGATAATAATTAAGACAAAACAAAACAGCAAGTTATATTTGGAACCTTATATGGTATGGCACTAAGTAAAAGCATTTTCCTGGCTTGGCAAATATTAAAGTTTATATGGTTATAATAGTAACACAGCTTACAGACAGAAACCACTAGATGGCAGAATAAGAAATAAAAACAAAATGTAAATTTTGAAAGGTTTATTATTCTATTCCTTGAACAATGAATTAAAGATTCCACCTGTATCTTAACTTCTTTAATTGCTCAGTCCTGTTCCCTTCAACTGCACTACAACACCAACCCAGTATCCTGTTAACTTTCTCTTTCCTGCACACCAAAGTGCCCCACCTTGACTTTTCCAATACAGACTTTTTGTGTATCTCCCACTATTGAGATGTGCAAATCTGTTCTTATATCAGGAGCTTGCCAGGATCTCCCCAATGCAAATTTTCCCCATGGCCTTTGCTGCTATTAACATGGAGGGGCGTCTGTTCTATGGGGCAGAAACAGCTACTGTGTGCTAGAATGAAGAACAGGTGGCAAACCCTTCTTAGGACAAAAGGACGGCGGCAGTGCAGCCTCAGCCTCAGCCAGTATGGCCAATGATCAGGAATGATGAGAGTCCAAGAAGACATTGGCTGCCTGAGGAGAAGGACAAGAAGACACACTCTTCCAAGGGACATACAGAAGCCAACTGGGCTGGCAGTTGCCTCTTACTCCAATATTGGTGAAAGAACTCTTATCTTCCACTACACCTGAGGGCAGAGGCTAGCAGCGGGGAGTATAGGGCAAGCCACATGGCACACACAGCTCTGTGCCCTCCCTGAACCTCAGCAAGTGCCACCCTCTCCCTCTGCCTCCTCCTAAGTCCAGCCTTGTCTGGAGAGACACAGCTTCCTCATCCCTAGGATGCAAGATTCTATTTATTTTTTTAGAATAATATTTATTACTTTTCCAACAATTTAAACACTACAAAAAAAGAACAATACAATACAATACAAAAACACTACATAACACTGACACATTAAACTAACAAAACAAAACAAAAACAGTTTAAAACACATCAAACAATTTCAATATTTTATCTTTCATTCACTTATTTCAACGACCTCCTCACACCTCCCTTTTTGTATTCCACTTCTATTAATTGTTTCAGCAATTCCTTTCCATCTTCCTCTGTTTTCTATCCTATAATTATCTTAACATATTCTAACCTTATTTTTTCCTTTAATACTCTATTAATCTATTTATACTTAATTCCTTATAGCATTTCTACTAAAGCCATATAACTTCATTCCCACATTTTTCTAACATTCATTAATTTTACAGTATTTCAGTAAATAGTCTTTAAACTTCCTAGGATGCAAGATTCTAACCCTATTTTCCCAGGCTTCTTTGTGTCATTAGTCCACCTGATGTGTTATCTGTTGCCCAGTCAGTCTGACATCAATACCAGGGAAGATTCTGGAGCAGATCATTAAGCAAACAGTCTGTGAGCACCTAGAAAGGAATGCTGTGATCACCAATAGTCAGCATGGATTTCTGAAAAATAAGTCATGTCAGACTAACCTGATCTCGTTTTTTGACAGAATTACAAGCCTGGTAGATGAAGGGAACGCAGTGGATGTAGCCTACCTTGATTTCAGCAAGGCATTTGACAAAGTGCCCCATGATATTCTTGTAATGAAGCTGGTAAAATGCGGTCTTGACTATGCTACCACTCAGTGGATTTGTAACTGGCTGACTGACCGAACCCAAAGGGTGCTCATCAATGGTTCCTCTTCATCCTGGAGAAGAGTGACTAGTGGGGTGCCACAGGGTTCTGTCTTGGGCCCGGTCTTATTCAACATCTTTATCAACGACTTGGATGATGGACTCAAGGGCATCCTGATCAAATTTGCAGATGACACCAAACTGGGAGGGGTGGCTAACACCCCAGAGGACAGGATCACACTTCAAAACGACCTTGACAGATTAGAGAACTGGGCCAAAACAAACAAGATGAATTTTAACAGGGAGAAATGTAAAGTATTGCACTTGGGCAAAAAAAATGAGAGGCACAAATACAAGATGGGTGACACCTGGCTTGAGAGCAGTACATGTGAAAAGGATCTAGGAGTCTTGGTTGACCACAAACTTGACATGAGCCAACAGTGTGACGCAGCAGCTAAAAAAGCCAATGCAATTCTGTGCTGCATCAATAGGAGTATAGCATCTAGATCAAGGGAAGTAATAGTGCCACTGTATTCTGCTCTGGTCTGACCTCACTTGGAGTACTGTGTCCAGTTCTGGGCACCACAGTTCAAGAAGGACACTGACAAACTGGAACGTGTCCAGAGGAGGGCAACCAAAATGGTCAAAGGCCTGGAAACGATGCCTTATGAGGAACGGCTAAGGGAGCTGGGCATGTTTAGCCTGGAGAAGAGGAGGTTAAGGGGTGATATGATAGCCATGTTCAAATATATAAAAGGATGTCACATAGAGGAGGGAGAAAGGTTGTTTTCTGCTGCTCCAGAGAAGCGGACACGGAGCAATGGATCCAAACTACAAGAAAGAAGATTCCACCTAAACATTAGGAAGAACTTCCTGACAGTAAGAGCTGTTTGACAGTGGAATTTGCTGCCAAGGAGTGTGGTGGAGTCTCCTTCTTTGGAGGTCTTTAAGCAGAGGCTTGACAACCAAATGTCAGGAGTGCTCTGATGTTGTTTCCTGCTTGGCAGGGGGTTGGACTCGATGGCCCTTGTGGTCTCTTCCAACTCTAGGATTCTATGATTCTATGATTTGTACCTCACCCTCAACTTTCATGTGATTATGGGCAGTATATAAATGCTTCTGAAACAAACACATCTTTCTGCATCTGAGATCATGATGAAAATCTGCTTAATGCCAATACATATTTGTAGCACTTCCCCTACAATAACATGGTTTGCAAAAATAATGTGATATTACAATCAATTTTTCAGATAGGCGGCCAAGGTCAACGACATTTTGCTTATTGAATTGGAATCGAGGTCTCTCTGTCAAATTGGAACTGAGGCCTCTCTGTCTAATAGATTATAGTGAATCTCAACAGAGTCAGTAGCCTTTCCCTGCTGCACACGCCCAAACATTTCTCACTGCTCCTTAGTTTCACGTAAGCCCTGGGTGGGGAACCTGAGGCCCTTCAGACATCACTGGATGCAAACCCCATTGCCTTTACCATTGGTTATGTTGACTGATAGGAGGTAGAGTCCAACACCATGCACAGATTCACAAGTTCCTCAACCCAATGTAATCTAATTCAATACATTTAATATGACTTAATATTAGTCATCAGGCAGCTGTTCTCAAGGCACGTCTTTGTCATGGTTCTTTCATCATGGAAGGCATCCGCCCACCTGTTGCCATCACCTTTCTTCCTTACACTGAGCAGAGTCAAAGCTGAAAGACAAATGCAGCTTGATGCATTGTGACAGTTGCTCCAAAAGTCAATTTCAAAATGAAATAAAGCAAGGCAACTGCAGGCATTGTATATAGAGAGAGGGGGAAAGAGAGAGAGCATGCATTAAATGCCAAGAAATATGCCAAACCACAAATAGTGACTTGTTGAGGTATCTGTTATTAAGAAATAATCCAGAGATTTGTCAACTAAGTATTTGCAAGCTTTGCTTTTCATTCTTGTGAGAGTTACACGGCACATCACATTTGGAATTGCTTTTTTATTAATTTACACACCGGGCCTTAAAAAGCCATCAAAGCTGCAAAGGATTATAAGGGTAGCAGCCATCGTCAAAAGAAGAAAAGAAAATTGCTAAGACACATTGCACAGGCCAACACAGCTGCCACTCAGAGAAAGAAGAAATACATGCCGATTTGCTAAGCAAATGCTCCCTTTTGCTCTCTAGCCTCACAGTTCTATTGGAATCTATTTTTCTTTTGAAATGTTATAACAATTGGCAGTAGGAGGTACTGGATTCTTCACAGAGGGCAAGGTTTTGACAGAGCAATGGTGCTGCTTCTCAATTTTCTCTCCTCCAAACTTTCTGCTGGTTTTTTTTTGCTGTGCTTATGTTGGATGTTTTTTCTACTCACCAACCTGTGAATTGCCACAAATAATTCCAATATTTTCTGAAATCCCAGCATCTGAATGACTGGAATATAACTGATACACAACACATAGGATGTTAAGTCAAAAAGGCGACCAACCCAGACCTTAAGGTAATGAAGGGCTCTTGAAGACTGTTCACTGCCAGACAACCTGTTTAGTGAGCATCCACCCTGAAGTGTTTGTAGGGAGATTGTGCAAAATTGGATACTTTCTGAGCATTCATTCTTATTTGTCTGCAGGGAGGTTAGATGATATTGTGTCATGCAAGTGGTATCCCACACTTTCCAGCACAGTTTCCTGTCACTTTCCTTACTGGAAAAAGTCTGATCTTTCGGAGAAGCACTAATACCATTTGCATATGATTTTAACCAATGTGTGCATTTTTGTACATTTTACTATAATATGTAATTCTTTTTCTATGCATTATTTGACTGGACAGCTGCAAATCACAAAATTTGGAGATGTGTGAATTTCAAAGAGTGGCTTTGTTTCAGTTTGCATATTGTTTTGGAAAGTGCAAATTAGGGGGGGATTGGCTTTAAATGTGAACATAATCAAATTGCTTCCATACCCCATCTCCCATATAGCTTTCTATGTTTCTAAGAGCATATTTTATTTCAAAGCCATTGGTTCTGTGATACCAGAATGCTGCTAGAATAGTTTGCAACCCCTGGGCAAATGCACTGAAATTAATGCAGATATACTGAAAATAATGACCATGATTAAGTTAAGTCAATTAATTTTAATGGGTCTACTCTGAGAAAAACGTAGAATGAACACAGGGTGGTATTCAGCTATCTCAGCAAGTATTTATGGTAGCATCAGAACTTGCTTCTAGCCTTTTGTTTTGCAGGGAATTGCACAGCCATTAATGAATAATGTCTATTGCTAAACTGAATGAAAATTATCAGTAATAAACATGTCAAGATGAAATATGGATGTGGTATGTAAAAGGCATTTCTATGAAGAAAATTACAAATCAAAGGGCTGGGGTCATGCTACAAGATGAACCTGACAGAGTGAACTATTAGATTTACAAGGAAGGAGACACTTTTTGCATTGTGCAATCAGCTCTTTGTAAGGTAATGTAGCTGACCTCCGGCAGGCCATGATGGTAGAGTCAGTAAATTCCCAATTGCTTTTTTCTGTGTCTATACATCCAGTGAACTCACAAACAGATGTACTTTAAGCTAAGTGTCCTCTGCAGAGAAAGACAGAAGGAGCTTCCAATCAGTTTCTGTTAAAAAACACTTGCCTTTAATACTGCCTTTAATAAAATATTCTTAGGTGAGTGAAAAGATGAACCAGTAAAATAACTATCAGACACCAACAAACACAGAGAATGAGAAGTTTGGACACCATTGGCACATACAGCAGCTCAAAGCTTTTTTCTTTTTTTAAAGAAGTTTTAAAAGTCTGCTTAAAGTGGCCAGGCTCCTGGACTTGGTAATTTTCTTGTGTGAGGTCATGTCCAAATGTCAGGGTCATAGCAGAAAAAGCTATCCCAGTGATAATCACTACTTTTTCAGTAGCTGGCACTATCTCAGTGTGAAAGAGGATGCACATCAGAGAAGGCACTCCCTCAAATTTCTCAGACCCAGACACTGGTCTTCAGATGCATCTGAGATACTGTCATTGACTGGCTGGATACAGAGAAGTGGTGGGGGCACCTCCATGGGAACCCCCAGGGGAAGAAGCCCAGAGCCCGGGGATTGGGGGTGGGATGGCGATGAGTGGTCCGAGGCAGAAGAAGGAGCAGAAAAGGAGGAGGAGGAGGTGTGGGAAGCTGAAGAGGCAACAGGGTTTAGTGAGCAGGAAGAGGGTGTGGCAGAGGGCAGTCTAGACTCTGAGGCAGGAGGGGAGAGGGACCAGGAGACAGAGATGAGGCTGGCTGCTGAAGAGTCAAGAGTGTCTCCCCCTCCTGCGGCCAGCTCCACCCCCCCCCCGGTCTCTCAGAGCACACAGAGAAATGAAGAGGGAGGATCAACGAGAGGCAAGATGATAGAGTCTTAGGCTTCTGGGGAAGGAACTGGGAGAGGGGTGCCTTCAGTTCCCGCAACTGTCTCATTAGCCAGAGTTGCTGTCATCAATAGACCTGTGCTGTTTTGCTTTCTTTGAATATAGAGTTTTCACTGAGGACTCAGCTACATTAGTAAAGAAACAGCAATTTGAATGAAACACCAGATGGCACCAGATAGCAGGAAATTAAAAAACACCATTTTCCATACAGATTTTTTCTTTTGTTATAACGATCTAATTTCTAACTTATTTATAGCTTTTAGATCCACCCTGACACTAGTGTTTTTTATTGCTGACCTACTCCTGACTCTGGCTCCTGACAGAGAGACTGTGGAAGAGGATGGACATCAGAGAAGGTCCTCTCTCAGATATCTCAGATCCAGGAACTGGTCCTCAGGTGCATTTGAGATGCCCTAGAAAGACTTTATAATTTCCCTCTTCATAGCAGCCAGAATGGAAATTTCCAGGTCTTGGAAAAATAATCTCTGAGCTATGGTTGCAAAGTTGGGCTTCCCAATTATGGTGTGTTGTGCTGGCTGAAAAAAATAATAATACACATACTAACAAACTTTTCTGAGATTCTCTTGGGTCCCTTCCAACTCTAAGATTCTATGATTTTAAGGGGTTAAGTTGCTCCCGATCCATTTGTCTGATTTTCCTTCATATTTTTGTAAACATGAGTGTACAGGGCATTCAGGCTCCTAAGGTGCAGGAGTCATTTTGGAAGAATACCTTGGTACAGTGAGTTTCTATGATAACAGCAGTATGTCAGTGCCCTCTTCCCAGTGCTGGATTTAGGGCGGTGTGTGTGGCTTCCCCTCACAGGACGCCGAGCTGAGGGGGTGCAAAATTGAGAAGATCCATAACTGAAAAGATCCATTCAGGAATTAAATCCTATTTTATTTATTTATTTATTTAAAAGGGAAAGAGAGAGAGAGAGAAGATATCCCTTTGGGGTTGCCAATTTTTGTCCTCACTCAGGGCGTCCTACTACAAAAGATTACCAGAGAGTCCTCCCCTGGTCTTACTCAGCTTCATGAAGAAGGGGAAAATACCTCACAATGTGAACGAGGAAAAAATTGTCTATGTTGAGTATAACCTTGTTTGATTTCTTGTGATGTTCAGTTTTCTTGTTTGCAAAATACTAATAAACTTTTTTTAAAAAAGGGAGAAAGTGAAAAGTTCTTTGGTGGAAAGCACATTGTTTCACATGCTGGGGCATCAAATTTTCATAACCAGTGCAGCCCTCTGTACACCATATCCCTTTCTGCTCCAGGAGGCCCCCAGTTCTTTGCTGTAGCTTTTCCAGGACTTAAGTGGGTAGCAGAGATGTATGAAAATCAGCAGCCATGACTTGTGCGAGCTTTTCACTGTGGCACAGCTGCTGTTGGGTGCAGTCCATAGGAACATTTGAGGTCCTGTGAAACCACCCCAATATAGCACAAAAGCTGAGAAACCAATGCTATGAGTTTGATATCCTAATGTCTTGCACTGATATTTTGGGTGAGTGGTGGGGAAACTCAAGCCAATTGTGGTCCTCCAGGCTTCTCTGCTTGGCCTTCAGAACACCCTCCAGGCCTCACCTCTCGCTGGTCCTGCTGGTTAGAGGATAAAGAGGGGCCTGTGAGTATGTGTACAAACTAGTCAACATTCATGGCTCCTCCCACTTTTGCCTTTGGCCACACCCACCATCGGCATGGGGCCCTCAGACTGGAATGTGGACCTAGGGTTGTAAATCTCCTTCCACTCTGTCTTTAGGTTTTCCTTCTAGTATGTATAACCAATGTGGAACAATGCCTAAAATGTTATTATGAGATATTGAAACAGTAACTCCCCCACTTCCCGCAGTGAAATTACATGGCAAAAGTAGATGGAGCATTCAAATCTATGGCAGCCATAAGCAGAAAGAGCAGCGGAGGCAATAGCTTTAAAGTCCCTGAGTGTTCCCATTATAACCTCTGTTTTCAGGGGTCAGAAATGAACCACAACCACTTGTATAAAAATGAAACAATAATTTAGCAACCCATCAGGTGATCTGAGAGTTTCAAAGGCCATTTTTATGGCAGCAGTGGGAGGGAATAAAGCAAATTGTTACCACTTCATCTATGAAGAAAAAAGAAGTTGGGAGTTATTTATAGAGGCTAAAAATTGTCTTAGATAAGTAAAAAAATCTCTGAAATTTCAGATATTTGCAGCTGTAGGTAAAAATAGTTAGTAAACAGATGTACTGGCTATATTTGAAGCATGAATTTCCTACCCCCACTCACTGAAACTGCCCTGTTATCCTATTGTTGCTTTCAAATTCCACCCACACATTCAGGAGCCTATGACTGATCTATTTTTATTTTATTTTTATTTTTTTGCAGTGCAATATTTCCCCTGGTTCACCTAACACTTGGCAATTCCACTTGGCAGGCTGGGTACAATTACATATTGAGTTACTGAGCTTATAAACCATGTATTAAAAATATTCAGACACATTTTTGAACATTCTGTTTCAATTAGCTCAAGGAGAACTTTTGGTTGGAGGTTGTTCCAGTGTTTGGTTTTAAATCAAGGGTTCCAGACTTTGTGTTAAACTTGCTTCTTCCTATGCTTCTTGAAGATGGCTTTTGCACATTAATATGCAGACTCCCTCCAAAGACCACACATCTCTCATTGACTTTCAGTAGAGCTTTTAATATCAAAATGACAAAGAAAAAAACCTTAAGCACTAATACCCCTTCTTTAGCATCAACGCTCATCACAGACACACAAATTAAGTCATCTTTCATTTGTATTTCACTTCATTGTGCTCTCTCTCCTTCTGATGTTCCCCTTAATGGCTGCTGTCTCCTCTTAAGTCAACCACTTTCTGTGTCCTTCCCTGCTCTAGATTCTCTCACCCATACCAAATAAAAACATCTCACTCGTAATTTCTTTTCCATGGCATGTAGTCCTGCAACATGGCATTTGGGAAACCCCTGTAGGGCTACCTCACTTGGCTGGTTTTGAAAACAAATCTTTTTTTTTTTTATAATTAATTTTTATTCAAATTTCCAATAACCGATCCAATTACAATTTAACATCCAATTTAACTTATACGTCTTATAGACTTCCGTCAGCCTATCTGACAATTTCCATATTTCTCACAACTTTTCACATTCCTTAAATTTGTGTTGCACTTTAACAATCCTTATTTTATCTTTTCATTTAAGCGACATTCCTTACAATTCTCTTCACAAAGCTTCCTGAAATCCAACAAGCGTTATTTCCTGATCACACACAGTTTTGATATACTCTGTAAATTTACTCCAGTCCTCGGTGAATCTCTGATCGCGTTGGTCTCGAATTTTACATGTTAGTTTGTCCATTTCTGCGTATTCCATCAATTTCATTCTCCATTCCTCTCTCGTTGGCATTTCTTCCTGTTTCCATTTTTGGGCCATCAAAATTCTGGCGGCTGCAACTGCATATCTAAATAACTTCACATCCTTCTTTTCAACATCGTTACCTAATATGCCTAGTAACAATGCTTCTGGTTTCTTTACAAAAGTATATCTCAACATTTTTTTCATCTCGTTATAAATCATTTCCCAAAAGCTTTTCACTTTCTTACATTTCCACCACATGTGATAAAATGTTCCTTCTTTCTCTTGACATTTCCAACATTTATTACTGACTTTAAACATCTTTCCTAGTTTCACTGGAGTTATATACCATCTATATAACATTTTCATCACATTTTCTTTTATCGTAGTACATGCGGTGAATTTCATTCCCTCTTTCCATAACCTTATCCAATCCTCAAATTGTATATTATACCCAAAATCTTTAGCCCATTGAATCATTACCGTTTTAACTTCCTCATCCTTTGTGTGCCATTCAAGTAATAGTTTATACATTTTTGACAATATTTTTACATCACTATTCAAAATTTCTTGCTGAAACCTTGATTTTTTCCCTGAGTAACCTTTCTCCCGCATCTCTTTTTTAAACATTGCATTCAATTGAAAATAATGCAGCCAATCATACACCTTTTCTTTCACCTCTTCATATGGTTTCAAATTCCATTTATCACCTTCTTTAATTATTAAATTTTCATATGTGATCCAGTCTCCTGTAATATTAATCAGTTAAGTTGATGGAAGATCAGGCTGTCAGTGACTAATTATGTTAATGGCCATATCACCCACTGCAGGGGTGGCCAACACCCAAGAGACTGCGATCTACTAGCAGAGTTAAAAACTGGCAGTGATCTACCCCCTTTTTGGGGTTCCGGTCAAGGTTGTTTTTAGGGAGGAGGAAAGCCCCGTTTTTTGGGAGTGCAGGGCAAAAATATTGAGTTTTTTTCAGGGGAGCCAAAGTTGTTTAGCTTTTTTTGGGGGGGGGGGAGCCAGTGATCTACCGGTAGATCACAATCTACCTGTTGGACGTACCTGACCTACTGTATTTGGATGCAGTGTGCATCTGAATGCCATTCACTGGGGATTACAAGAAAGCTCAGCTGCCCTCAGGTCCTGCTTGGAGATCCCCCCCCCCCGGCATCTGCTTGGTCACTGTGAAAACAAGATGCTGGCTTGAGTAGGCCTTGTTTGGTCTGGCCCAACAGCCAAGCTCTTCTTATGTTCTCAATAGAGGATGATAGGAAGCTGTGTTGTACCTAGTAAGACTGTCGGTCCATTTAACTGAGTGCCATTGCACTGAGCAGCAGTTGCTTTGCAGTGTTTCAGAGAGGGAACATTCCAGCCCTACCTAAGGTTCTTGGGAAATAATGGTGGAAAGGGCTGAAGAGTCACATTTCACTCACAATACAATTAAGTTAAAGTGATGGCAAATAATAGCTGCCTTATTTAAGTGTGTTCCCCTTTTAAACTGTAGGCTTAATACTCAGTTACAATATGCCAAAGAAAATTGGGTAACCATCATGAAAATTATTCATTGCCCACCAAAAGCAAAAATTAGGGTTATAAGTTTCAACTGGCAGATTAAACAACCAAAACTTTCAGTTGATTTTCTACAGCCTGAAGTCATAGTCATTGTTTAAAGTTTTTTTTTAAAAAAAGACTACCTTTCCCCAAATGTTGTCACTCATTTTTATAATAATTAGTAGCTCATTTCAAAAATACAAGTGTATTGAGGCTTTATTGTATTGTTTTGGTTTTCTAGAGTCTCAGAACATGGGCAGAATGCCTTTATTCAAGGCAGAACACAATGTTTTGCAAAAGTTTGTAAAGTGATCCAAGAATGAAGTACCTTTGAGCATATGCAAAATGCCTTCTATCTGAGAACATGCATTTGAGTAACAGAACCAAATTGGCCTTCATTTTTCTCCTGTTATTCTCACTCCTCTTATCATATTTTTCTCTCGTAATTTAACTGCATATTATTACAGCTAAGTACTTAATTGAACGAACACATCTCTGTTGCACGGATGGCCCTTCTATAGCTGGGCCTTAGTCTTAACCTTCCTTTCTTCCTTCTTTCCTTGCTTCGCTTTGGTTAATTCTAGTTCTTGCTTTTATCTCTTTTCTCCCTTTGTTCTTAGTTTCCCTTCTTAATCTTTGTTTTTGTCATTTCCTGTCTATTAGGCAGTTCATCCTTTCTTTTGGGACGCCTTTTTTCTCCTTAACTTTTTGTCCCCTTTGACATATGTTAACAAGTGTCTCCTGAAGCTTTTTCAGATGGGATCAAAGGAAAGGTGAGAAGGCCAAGAAAGGTCAAAGGAGAAGTAAATGAGGAGAAAGGAGAAAAACAAACAGCTGAGAATTGTAGGCACCTCTGTCTAAATCACTTCTGGAAGATAATGCCTAGCCTTGAACTTGGACAGTTAGTTATTTATGCTACCCAAAAGGGTAAGTAGGAAGAAGTCAGTCCTGTAGAGTTAACAATGACTTGATAGTTGGCCATTGCTTAATAAATCCATCTGGAAAGCCTGAGAAAATAAACAGAGTGATTAATGTTGTTACAAAGAAGAGTCCATCCTATGTTTAGGCAGGAGTATAACCGATGAGAAATGAAAGATGGAGTTTAGAATAAGATGCAAACATTATATGAGTTATAATTTACAAGAGAAATTATTTTATTTTAAAACATTTATATGTCATTTTTCCAGGCAAAGCCTGTCCAGAGCAGCTTACTATCTATCTTTTTTAAAAATCTATCATCTATTCATCTATCTAACTAAAACTAAGGATAAAACAGATTTACAAAGTTCTAACAAAAAATATTTCAGCAACTGGGACCGAAAAATACTCATGGAAAGCCAATTGTAAGAAATGAGTTTTTAAGGCCTTCTGGAAAGCCTGACACATAACTGCCTGCCACAGCAGAGAGGCGGGGGAGATTTTCAAGGGTGTAGATCCACCAGAGAGAATGATCTCTCTCTCTCTCTCTCTCTCGATTACCCATCACACAGACCAAGGTGATGCCTCAGACTGAGATCTCAGGGTGTAAGTCAGTCAGTCAGGGTGCAGGTGGGCTATCTGATGGCTCAGGTCCAGACTGTTAGAGTGCTGAAGTTTAAAGCAAGCATAACTTGTATACTGGAATTTGCAAACAACAAGGTGGGAATCATGCCTTTAGCTAAGCATGAATTGTAAGTATGTCTAAAACGTGGCATCCGATTCTCAGCATGGATTTCTGAAAAATAAGTCATGTCAGACTAACCTGATCTCGTTTTTTGACAGAATTACAAGCCTGGTAGATGAAGGGAATGCAGTGGATGTAGCCTACCTTGATTTCAGCAAGGCATTTGACAAGGTGCCCCATGATATTCTTGTAAAGAAGCTGGTAAAATGCGGTCTTGACTATGCTACCACTCAGTGGATTTGTAACTGGCTGACTGACCGAACCCAAAGGTTCTGAACAGCTACACATCCTGCACAATAAAATGAAAGAGAATGCAACTTGCACAGATGTCTTGGGGAGAACAGAGAAGAATCAAGCTCATTTAATAAATTGGAATGGAAATGATACGCAAATATCAACTGGAGAAAACCCAGATATTTCATTTGAAGAAGGAAGTATAGAAGAGGCAAGGCTCTAATGCTGATGGTAATCAGATAGAATTACAGAGGATACAAAATAGCATCCATATATTCTCAAGGGTTACCTTTCAAAGATGCATTTTAAGTGGAGCGGAGTTATAAGCAATTTAAAATTCCTTGTAATGAGAGGTATCAGGCAGGCTCTAACTGCAAGTGTTTTTGTAGCAATGCCTTCAAGTATGGGCTCCTGTGTGGCATATAATTAATGTTGAGAAAAATGAAAGCTATCATTTTATCAGCCTACATGCTACAATTTAAAACACGGTGTGTTGGGGGGGGGGTGATGACCTGGGAGCTGTCCCCATCTCTTGAGCTGTAGCTTCTGTAAGTTAGTAGTTAGGTGCCTATTCATATGGCCATGCTAACCAGATTATGATTAGACTTATGATACCATTTGTGAAAGTTTGACACTTTCCATTGTTGGGGTGACACTGCTTGTGGTGTCAGTGCAAGGAAATATGGCAGTAAGCACAACCATATAAATATTGGCTATATGAGTAGCTATAAATTAAGTGTAGTTTATGACTTATGTTTATTTAAAAGGAGTTCCATACAATTATTTCACATACAATATCTAGAAAATTACACTTCAATTAGAGCTGAAACTAATGCAGGGGAACGCACTTCTCAAAAACACTTGCAAAAATTGTAATCTATACTCTTAATCTGAATTTTTAACAGTATCCGGTTTTTTTATTTTTTAAAAAATCAATGAATTGTATGACAAATGCAATATCCTATATTGACTCTGACAAATACAGTAAATGTTTGAAGTATTTCCCCTAAAACTGGTAAGATGTGATATTTATCCCCACCACCACCAATCAAATTTTGAGAGCAAAACTTGACATTTTTGCCAAACCTCATACAGGATTCAATGCAGGGCACAGTGCAACAGACATTCCAGAATATTTGGATCAGTGCTCATATTTACATTAGGACTGACACTAATCTTGAACTAATCAAGCAAAGGGGAAAATGTAGAAAGGCTATTCGCATATGTAAATGGTGAAGGATGCTCTTTTTAAAAGTGAAACAGAACAAACAAAACGTGAAAGACATCATTTAAGCATATCCCATTCAAACTCAAAATGAAAGAAAACAAAGAAACAAGAAAAACTATAATAGCAAAATTATATTAATGAAAAATAAGTTTGTATTTTATCTCAATATTTTGCATGTCAGTTAATTATGAATTTTATGTTAACTTGCTTTTAAAGTTTACTGATATTTTATAACATATACTAGCATTTTTAAATGGATATTTAAACAGATATAATGCAGTATACAAATTTGTTAATAAAAATGAATAAATAGAATGAACAAACCCCATTTATTTTATTAGGTGCATGGTCTTCTTTATAGCTTTTATAAAGCTGCCTCCCAAACCTGCTCATATCCAGTTCTATGAAACAGGATGTTAACTGTGGTTACAGACTATATCAGGCTTCCTCAACCTTGGCCCTCCAGATGTTTTGAGACTACAATTCCCATCATCCCTGACCACTGGTCCTGCTAGCTAAGGATCATGGGAGTTGCAGGCCAAAAACATCTGGAGGGCTGAGGCTGAGGAAGCCTGGACTATATCTTGTAACGGCAGTGTAACGGCCCATCTAGCCCAGCACTGTAAACACGGCCTGTTTAGGGACTCTTTGGAGTCTGAATAATTTCACTGCCTTGCTTCCACAGGGCCCTTAACTGGAGATGTGGGGAATTGATCCTGCTGCATATAATAAAACATACGCTCGGCCACAAAGCTGCATCTTCTCTGTAATAAGTGGTGCTTTTAAGCACTTAAGAATGAAAATTTTATGGATTAGAGACAAAGATGAAATATGATTACACAGGGAGCTGGCGTCATGGGAGGCACTTTTATTCTTGCCTGCCTTGTACTATGGGATTGATACTCGGAGCCTGAAACCCACTCTTCGATCTTTGTTTTCATGGCTTTGGCCAGAGTGCAGGGCCAGCCCCACCACGGGGCAGATCCCAGGGGGCCTGAGCTACCCCTGAAGCAGCTCTTGGGCACCAATAACTGCCAGTGCAGTGCCTGTTATTGAATATATTCTATGTTGGGGTTGCACGCTTTTGATTAAATATACTGGTCCTCTGGACTGAAGCAGAGGATGGAGCCAAGCCAAGAGTCTGGCAGGTGAGGAGCAGGGATGGAACAGAGCCTGGTAGATCCAGGATGGAGCATAACAGAATTTGTCAGATCATGAGTGAAGCTTGGCAGAGTCTAGGGCGTCCTGGCTTTTCAGATCACAACACTAGTTACTTGACAGTTTTACTGGCTGGACCAGTAATGTAGCATCACAGGAAAAAGATGGAGCGATGGAAACCCCAAATCCCCAATTCAAACTTCACTTCTGTTATGAACTACTAGGTGACTTAGGTTGCAATCCTATGCACATTTACCTGGGTGTAAGCCCTATTGAACTCTATGGGGCTTATTTCTGAGTAGGCATTTATAGTCTTGTGTTAGTAACCATGTTATTCTAAAGCAGGAATGGGCAACCTGTAACTTCTAAAATGTAGCTGGACTCCAGCTCCTCTCTGCTCCCGCTGGCATGGCCAGTGGTCTGGAATAATGGAAGCAGCACACTAATAAGTTCTGGAGAACCAGATGTTTGTATCTTTACATTGAGAAACATGCTCCATATTTAAAATAGCATGAGATATACATAGTTCAGGTCAAATCAAGCCCCAAAGTCAAAGATCTGGAGTTCTTGCTTAGAGTCAGGGCTTGAATCTTTAGGCAGCAGCAACCAAACACATTTAACTGGGAGTAAGCCCCTTGAACTTGATTGGATCTGCTCCTGAGTAGACATGTATAGGATTGCGCTCCAGGAGGGATTTTGCTTCAAAACAGAATTCACAGTTTGTTGCTCATTTGCCAAACACCAGGATCCCTGGAGAGAATTCCACCGGGGCCTGCCTTTTGCCTGTTACCTTTTAGATCTTTACAAAGCATCATTTCATAAACATGCAAGACCATCCTATAGCGGGAATGGATCTTACTCTGGTATACTGTAACTAATTTGTATTCTCCGCTTCTTCAGAAGCACAGTAATACAGTGGTACCTCGGGTTACAGACGCTTCAGGTTACAGACTCCACTAACCCAGGAATATTACCTTGGGTTAAGAACTTTGCTTCAGGATGAGAACAGAAATCACTCAGCGGCTGCGTGGCACCAGCGGGAGGCCCCATTAGCTAAAGTGGTGCTTCAGGTTAAGAACAGTTTCAGGTTAAGAATGGACCTCCAGAACGAATTAAGTTCTTAACCCGAGGTACCACTGTATAGCAATACAAAAAAGGCAGCACAGCAACAAAGACAGCCCTTCCCATAGTGTATTTAGTAATTATGATGACACACAGCTATCTCAGTGTCAATAACAATGCTCCCATGAATCAATGCACTAATCAACATACAGTAACCGCAGGAACAATAAAGTGACATCACAAACTTCTCCAGTATCTTTCCCTATGCATTTAGCCAGGATGAGTCCACAGCTCTTCTCCTCAGTATAGATCAGCATTTATGAAATTTGGGTCCCTAGCTGTTGCTGGACTCCAACTCCCAACATTCCTAACTAGTAGGGCCAGTAGTCAGGGATGATGGGAGTGGTAGTTCAACAACAGCTGGAGACCCAAGTTTGCAAAACACTGGTATAAGTAATGCTCAGGAGTAGGCAATGCGGTCCCTTACAGATGTTTTTGGGCTCCAACTCCCATCACTCCCAGACAGCATGGCCAATGGTCAGGGATGTTGGGAGTTGGAGTCCAGCAGTGTCTGGAGCGCAGGGCATTGCCTATCCCTGCTAATAGCTCCATGGGCAGGAGGGCAGCAATCTGTGCCGGCAATGAAAGTTCTCAGGCTTCTCTCTGAAAAGGTTTTAAGTCCCAACCCAAACTCAGTCGGCTGTCAAACATACCCTTTGCCAGGATAATAACCAGGGCTGGTCAGAAACTCCGATCACAACAACCAGGCACTAAAAATGTATGTAATAAATGTAAGTAATAAATAAATGAAAGAAATGAAATGTCATAGCCCTTACATCAAGGGTCTGCCATGCACTTTTGAACTGCACAAGACAAAACCATGGGGGCATCACCCGCTTCTCCTTGGCTGCTACAGTGATGCTGGAGGGCTGTGTGTGCATCCCTGTCTCTGTGCATGTTGAATAGCTACCTGGTTGCCCTGGAGAAGTAGAGAGAGAGAGAGAGAGAGAGAGAGAGAGAGAGAGAGAGAGAGGGTGGGTTGGGGGTTGATAACGACTAATGGCCAGAAGCTGCAGCAGTTCTCTTTGGTACAGGTTTGCTGTGTGTTTGGAAAAGGGTGGCGCCCCTCAGGGAAATCTTCTGTTCTGCAGGCTGTAACTCACCCCCCTCCTCTCTCTTGAATGATAAGATTAAAGTCTTTCTGGCTGCATCTTTTCCCCCTCCTCTAATTAGAATCTGTTCACTTTGCCCCCTCGCCCAGCAGATGGAAACACAACAACAACCCACAGCTATTCAGTCGCTATCGAACAAATAAATGCCCATGTTTCGGAGTCAGAGCCCTTCATAACTTGGCCCTGATGACCCAGAGCTGGCGCTGCCCCGTTCTGCACTCACCTCTGGCCCAAGAGCTGCCAGTGGAGCTGGAAGATCCCCCCGGGCGTGCTTGCTCTCCAGCTCCTTTGCAGGGGATGTTCGCCAAGCGAGTGCCATCAAGACCTTTGCAACCCATTGCAACTCCAGAACCGAAGGCCGCTCGCGCTCCCAAGTCCCTCTATTACCTGCCTGGCAGCCAGACTTCGGCATGGATCAAACTTTGGCATTTGTATGTTGTGAAGCGCCCTGCGATCTTCGGGCGGCATATATTCTGTAATCATAGTGACGACGAGAACAACAACAACCTTAACATGCCGGCTGCAGCAGCCTGGACCAGACCCCGCCCCGCCCTCCTCGCACCTCGGGGAAGACCAGACCCTGAACTTGGGGAGTTTCCCTTGATTCCCTTGTATGGCGAAGCTCCTCGCCCGCCCCCAGGTCGCGGACGCGGGAGGAAACCCAGGCGCCATCCTCTCCCTCCCCCCCCCCGGCTGCCTGCAATCGGGGGCATAAATCAGGGGCGGAGACGCGCGCGCACGCACAAACCCACCCCGAAAGAGCCAGGCGCGCGCGCGCGCGAGGGAGGGAGCCGGGATCTGTTACAAAAGTAGCCCCGATGGCGGCGGATCACAGCGCGCAGAAGCTGCTGCCGCCGCCCGAGTAGCGAGAGCCGCTCTCGCCCGCCCGCCTCTGGCTGCGTCTCCCGCCTCCGCCCGCCCAGCGCGGCCGCTTCCCTCCGCCTCTCCGCCCCCGAGGAGCCGCTGCCTGCTTCTTTCGGAAGCTGCCTGTGGCTTCGCGCAGAAGAGGAGAGAGAGGGAGAGATTGATCGATTAGTCTTATTCCTCCCGCGCTCGCCCCGATTCTTATTTTTTTAACTTCACCACTATCATCATCAACATCAACCTCCTTCTTCTTCTTCTTCTACCATCCTCCTCCTCCTTTTCTCCGGCACTTGTGGTCAAGGGGGCATCGATCTTCGATCAGGAAGATGGCTGCTGGCTGGTGGCTCTTTTTCACCCTGACCCTTTTGCAGTCCTTGGTGATAAACCTCTCCGCCGACGGGCCCTTCCCTTCTGCCACCACGTAAGTCCCACCTGAGTCCGGCAGGGCCCCCCCCCCTTCTCCTTGCATGGTAGAGAGAAGTCGAGGCAGGCAGGCAGGGCGGAGGAGATTTCGCCCGAGGAAGGGAACCGGGAGGAGCCGGAGTGGCGGGGCTCGCCAAGGCGGCCACGGATCCGGAGCGAGGCGGAGAAGAGTAGCAACTGGTAGTAGGCTGGCCGGGTCCGGGCTGGGCTGAGGGGCCTAAGGCGGCTGCTGCTGCTGCTGCTGCTGCCCTGCCCGCCGGAGCCCAGCCCAGCCCGGGAGACTCCGGCGAGGGATCAACAGCATCTCCAAATAGACGGGCTTAGAGGAAAGTTTCTCGTTGCCTCGTCACCACTGGGACTTGAGTGGCAGTTTTGACCTCGTGGAGATTTGGGGCAAAAAAAGGAGAAAGCAGCATTTGAAAGGAAAGCGTGCCTGTGTTGTCTAGAGAAATGCATTCTCCTGAAAGGCCCTGAAGTCACGGCGCAACGTTTAAGTTTTCTAAGGCTCCTTGTAACCTTCGTGCTTCCCGGGTGTGACATGAATGTTGTGACAGTTCCAGGGTTGGTTTTGCGCGTGTGGGGGGGGGGGGCTTTGCAAGCATCCACGCATGTGCAAAACCAGAGCAGTTGGTGGGTTTCTCTCTCCTTTTTCTCCCTTTCCCCCCTGTTCTAACATGCTATGCGAGGTAGCTGGGTGTTCTCAGATTTAGCGATGATCTCGTTAGGCGATGCATCGGCGAGTGCTGCTAATTATGGTCTGCTTTCCGTTTGCTGCCTTGCATGAGTGCAGGATAGCATCTTGAAAGCAGCAGGCAGTGATTAGCAGAAAACTTGCCCAGAGCAGGGCAAGAGGTTCACATCAAGAAACGAAGGCAGAAAATAAATAAATAGGCCAATGTCTGATTTTTTTGCCAGGGAGAGTTAAAGTAAGAATTGAGGTGACTGATCTGTGTTGCCTCAGAAACACTTTAGTTCTTAAATCTAGGCAGCCACCATCATTAAGCATCTTAGTGTGAATGACTCACTGTAACACATTTTATGCAGAGGTAAAACACACGGACACACACACACACACACACACACACACACACACAGAGCAATGCTAGCAGCCTGCATTCTTGGAAAATAGAAAGTGTACTGTGCTGGTTCAGTTGGTGTGGAAGGAGGACTTTACAGGGATTGTTCTAAGTGCAGTTCACCAATTAGCTAGCTGGTTCGGATCTCTCTGTGTGCTTCCTCTCCCCGAGTGTAAGCTCGAAAGGGGCTGGGCTCGTGGCTAGAAGGAGAAAGTTAAGGGAGAGAGCTGGGCTAGGAATCTCACCTTTTTAGAATGGTTAAATGAAGCCTTGCTCAAGCTGGTGGATTTCACCATCATTGCCATCACATTTCCTTGAGCTGGCTCTTTGCCATTCTGAAGCAAAAGCATCCTCCCAAAGCAAAACTGCCCAGCCTGAAAAAAAATTGTCATAATTTTCCATCCCTACTTTTGTTTGGTTTAGTGGGAGGGTTAGTGTTTGGGTTTACCACAGATGTATCCTGTCATCTGCTGTTGAATGCCTAAAACTTTAATGGGACTTGCACTGTGCAGAAATGTGTGTCTAAGCCAGGCTGATTACTTGGCCGCTGCATTTATGGTTAGAGGAAAGAAAAATGGGAGCAAGGACCAGAGATGCAAAAAAGATAAGCTGCTCAAGAGAGGGAGCTGAACAGAAGAAACAAATTGGCTTGTTACAGTCTCTTAAGGCAGTTGCTTCTTTGAACGGAAAGAAGTACTGTAGACCTTATGGATTCTGTCCACAACACAGGCTGTTTCATTTCCAAAGTATCCTGCAAGAATATTTCTTTGTTTCAAGGCAGAGAAATGAGGTTTTGGCTGGGGAATAAACCAGCAGGAAAGCTGAAAGATGCCTATTTAAAAAAGGAAAAGGGAAGTTACAGGTGCTGCTTGAAGATGTGTTAGATTGTTTATAATAATAACTAGAAATCCCCTCTTCTAGTACAGGAAGGAAACAAAGACAAATCAAATCCAGGATGTTGCCAAGTAAAGAATTAAATGCAGATGTAGTTAAACCAGAAAGCAGAGGCCAACAAATCAAAATCTTTTGATGAGCTGGTTCCAAATAATAATTGCAACTAAAAGCAAAACAATCCCTGGACCTTTTCATTCTCGTATTTGGAAGGGTCTTTCATTTGTTCATTCTTTCAAAATGATATACAATTTACAAGTACAGTATTTAGGGGAGGGGGGAAAACCTTCTGAATTTTCAGGAATATATAATAATAATCAGCTGTTTAGAAATGCCTACTTTTTGTTGTTAATCTTTTGCCTTATAAATTTCTCACCAGTAAATGTTCTTTAATATGCTTGTTTCATGGTTACATGCATGTATTAAAATGCATTTTAAATAAGTAAATATTTTATCAACACCTATTGATTAAAATTGTTGTACTTTGTCTCCCAATGGTAATTCTTCATCTACAGTAATATGATTTAAAAAACAAACTAACAAACAATTACTGGCATTTTTACCATACACACAACAGAACATATATATAGGCAACACTATTCAGTATGAACTTGTCAGATTTCTAGAATGATATGCAAGCTAAACTTGGAGATACTGCATATGTAACTATTTATAAATTGTTCTAGCAGAAAACAAGCACAGCATTGCCTTGTGTTAAAAAAGAGATTTTAAAATGAGATGGAATGTGTTCTTTTACACATTTCAGATGGGTGTTATGTCCCAAAATATTTTGTATTGTCTCATGGTTTTAAAATGAAAAGAATCCCTTTTCGTTTAGAGCATTAATTTGAATGTTTTGTCCAAGCAGTGATGATTGTGTGGTATGTTTCATGAACTGAGGATGGAATTATTTGAATTTCATTGAGCCTTATGTCTAGGTGTGCTTGTGTTTTTTCTTTTCTTTCTTTTTTTAAAAAATACCATCCCTATTTAATGCTATTTTTAAAAGCCAATCTGAAAATGAGTATGAGGCATACCTTGTTGCTTTCTATTTTCAGGATCCATTCAGACTAAATAAATCAAATTAAAACCATTTTGTTCTGAAATTGGGAGAATTTTACACACCATTTGCTCAGGTATAAAGTATAGAACACAAGGTCTTTAAGGAATCTCCCTTTTAGCAATCAGCTTGAGAGGGTGGTATTATTTTACTGTTCCCAATACAAGCTAAATGTTTGGAATGTTCAGCATAAAATACAGTGGCCTAAACATACTAACGGTAGAAATATCTGAGTTCAGTAAGACTTACATCATAGTAGATGTGCTTAGGACTAAGTGATTCATTGTGTACTTAACAGTATAAGTGTTAAGATACCTTACCATCAATGAAATATTGGATCACCCACCACATGTCGTGGGTATCAAAGTTCTATTTCAAATACTTTAAAATAGCCTTTAATGAATGGTAAATTGTTGAACACATGTGTGTTTCATAACTTTCCCACATGCTTTACTTAGTGGAAATTATCATTTACTGTAGCAGTTATTCAGGGGAGAGGGCTTCCATGTACAAGAGGCAGAATAGCCAGAAGATGTAATACGTTTGGAGCTGGGTGTACAGTGTCAGTGTCGCCTTCATAGATTTCTCCCAGTGCCACTTGTAGCTTGAAGCATAGGAAGCATAAACCGCTATAGTTAAAGTGTAGTTAACTTTTTATAAAATATAGTTAAAATTTTAATGGAAGTTAAAATTAACAATCATGAGTTGGGTGCCTAATATGCCAATCAATAACTTATACTTTTGTTGGCTGCAATTATTACTACAACTCTGTTGCTTTGTATGTGTCATATGGGGTGTGTGTGGACTAGATGTGTTTAAAGAGCACTATGTTCATTTTTAAGAAAATGACCAAAGGAAGCTGAATATTGGAATTTTTGCACCTTCATTTGTGTACAGCTTTTTACATATACTAATATTAGCAGATAATGTAAACATTGCAAAATATTAAATATCCCAATTTTTTGTCACTGGAGTATTTTAAAAAATTACTGTTGAACTGCATTGATACCCATGAATGGATATTTTCTGGGGCGGGAGGGAAGTGTTTTATTCTTGCAGCAAATATTGAAATATTGAGGTGCCTGGGACTTTGCCAGCCTCATTTTCACTAACAAGAAATTAGGCTCCCAAGGTGTCTTTCCACCTCTTGATTCTTATATTGCTGCTATATCTATGACTCTTCCATCTAGCTTAGAATGTGTGAATGTGTAGCTACACTGTCCTTTCCTTCTTTCAAATAATCTCACTTGCTAGATTGAGTAATAGCAGAAGACTTGCTTTAGGTCTTTAAGGCAGCAAAGGCAATGGGAATTTTGCTTTCAGTGGGCTGTTAAAATTCATCTAATCAATCTTTAGCACACAGAAAAAAGCAAATGCTAATTTGCAGTTATTCTCCAGAAGAATCCTCTTATACACCCTTTAACATTGCTAAAGGATAATTAAAAAACAACAATCCTGTCTAGATCAGCTAGTAATGCAGTAATCAGTAAGAATAAAAAGTTTATATCCAGTTCCTAAATATATTACATGAAAGCAAGTTCTCTTTAAAACAATGAAGCAAGTCCCCTACAGGTTGCTCAGGACCAAGGCAGGTAGGCGAAAGGCTATTGCAGTCTCAACCCATTCTTTATAATTGGAGCCGGAATACTCCTGGCATTCTGAGTACAAGTGCTGTTTTCCATTAATCAATCATTATAAGTTTTTACTTGGCTAGAACTTTGATCATTGTATTCTCCTTCTTCTCACTTTTTTTTCTCCCTGACCAAAGTATTTATTTGAATTAGGGTGATCGGTGGAGGTTTGTAGGTAGAAGAGTGTTTAAATTTCAGATACGGAAGTCTGGTTTCTATTATTACTTAGGGCATGATCCACAGAGCACAGGTGTAGCACCTATTCACAGAGGATACCTATAGGACCCAACAGGAGCATAAGTAAAGGGGCAGAGAAGGATGAGTGGATGGAGACATGGAAGAGGTGAAGAGACCTCATGTTGCCTGTTGCATATTAAGTGTGTGTGTCTGTGTACAGGCTTTCGAGGCTTATGGAAACCCTCTGTGTGAGAACAGCATCTCTGTATCATGTGAATCATGCCCTTATAAATACCAGCTGTGCTTTTTTCTTCTTTGCAAAATTCTTGATGCTTCTTGTACTAAGCATCTTGATCTTGGTCACTATCACCTGTTGCTTTAGACAACTTTTCCTGCAAAATGTTTAAATCTGTTCCTGGACTAGTATCATCAGTTACTCTTTAAACCATTCCTTTGTTGGTCAACATAATTTGTTGCCTTAAGTGGAAATTACATTATACCAAAAACCTGATTGTGGTCTTCTGGTGCAATTTCATTTGTATTGATGTTTTATTGCTATAAATGTGATAATTTGAATCCACTTCTTAATTTGCCCTGCTGAATCAAATGGATCACTTGAATCCTTAAGATACCCTGATGACAACCCTGAATTTTTTTTAGTTGCCAATGAAACATGTGGTATAAAGACTATTCCTATGAAAAGACAAATGCTGAGAGACTGCCCAGTGCAGCACTTTGTTCTCTGGCTTTCAGCTAATTCATGTGCCACTGATTTTCATGTGAATTTGGGCATGTTACTGAGCATGGGGTTTCCATTTGTAAGTCTTCTATATCTTAAAGAAATATTGATATAATACAACAATTCCCTCCTAGTAGGAGGGAACAGGACTTGGGAAAATATTCTACCTCCTTGTGAAAGTTGAATACTACCATAAGGCCTATTTGCTGTGGTGTCTCCCACAGCCCAAGTACCACTGCTGTAGGGCGACTGGGAGATACTAGAGTGGAGCAGCCCATAATAGCACAGGGCATTATACATCCACCCTTTTCCTTGGAAGCATTATATTATTGGAGAAGACTAGGGAGATTCTTCCCTGGCCAAACCTATTCCATAGAGTGCAGTCCTATCAGCATATTGCTGATGTCCTCTAATGGAATATATACAAAATGTCCATCTTCACAAGTTGCATGGCTATGCAGATCACACCAGCCCATTTGAAATCATTCAAAAGCAATGGGTTGAGTGTTGCTGGATTCCCTGCAGGAAACTCACCTTCTGGAAGGCACTTCTGCTGATATGTCATGCCTGTGCTTTCTACACAGAAGTACAAGTATTACCTTCAATGATCATTTTTTTTGGTCAGTGGAGGCCAAAAATGTTGCTTTAGTGTTATTGAAGCACATCTTCTGGAGATTTAACAAGCAGATGAGCATAATATAGCTCCCTTGTTATAGACAGATAATTCAGGCTTTACCTGGAAATTATCAGGTGCCTGTAGCTTCTTCAGGTGTGGAGGAATAGTTAGTATCACCTATCTCTAGAGAGTGATAGACCAGATGGGGATCTAGATGGTTGCTGGGGATATTGATACAGTAGCCCTTAAACCCTCTTTCACTGGATAGGATCAAGTTAAAAGCCCATTTGGAAGCCTGTGTTGTGCTGATTATGGTGGCAAAGAGAACATGCTGCCTTTACATTGTGCCATTTGTCAGAGCCTTTTCCAGGTAGTGGGAGGGTTCTGTCAACTTAGTTCCTCTGCTTTGGACTTGGGAATATCTGTGACTCTCAGTAACTTAGAATCATAGAATCATAGAATCATAGAGTTGGAAGAGACCACAAGGGCCATCGAGTCCAACCCCCTGCCAAGCAGGAAACACCATCAGAGCACTCCTGACATATGGTTGTCAAGCCTCTGCTTAAAGACCTCCAAAGAAGGAGACTCCACCACACTCCTTGGCAGCAAATTCCACTGTCAAACAGCTCTTACTGTCAGGAAGTTCTTCCTAATGTTTAGGTGGAATCTTCTTTCCTGCAGTTTGGATCCATTGCTCCGTGTCCGCTTCTCTGGAGCAGCAGAAAACAACCTTTCTCCCTCCTCTATGTGACATCCTTTTATATATTTGAACATGGCTATCATATCACCCCTTAACCTCCTCTTCTCCAGGCTAAACATGCCCAGCTCCCTTAGCCGTTCCTCATAAGGCATCGTTTCCAGGCCTTTGACCATTTTGGTTGCCCTCCTCTGGACACGTTCCAGTTTGTCAGTGTCCTTCCTGAACTGTGGTGCCCAGAACTGGACACAGTACTCCAGGTGAGGTCTGACCAGAGCAGAATACAGTGGCACTATTACTTCCCTTGATCTAGATGCTATACTCCTATTGATGCAGCCCAGAATTGTATTGGCTTTCTTATTGTATTGTATTGACTTCTGTTTGGGACACTTAGCTAATAAAAGTCCTTGAAAGCGTTCTCATGTAGGCATCATACTGGAGATGTTCCAAGCCTTCCTTCCTTCATTGTAGATCCTTGGATGTGTTTCCATTCTTGATGAGTGAGTAAGCTGGCCTAGTGATATCAGTTTCATAATTTTTGACTGAGCAATATATTGCAAATCATGTTGTGTATTATTGTCCCAAACCAGTTTGAAGTCTGTATCATGATTTCGCTTTCATAATTTTTGACCTGGCAATATATTGCAAATAATGATGTGTGTGTGTGTGTGTGTGCGCGCGCATGCGAGAGAGAGAGAGCGCTATGCAAAAATCGCAATGGGGGAAAAACAATGAAGCCAGCCAATGCCCCTACATAGCTCCAGCCTTATTTCAGACATTGTGATATATTGGTATATCACAATGTTTAGCTGGTGATATAACATGATGTTGAAAACCAGATATCACCCAGCCCAACAAGTTACGTAGACCAGTTTGCAATTTGCTATTCTCGGGAAGGTAGTTAATCAAGCAAGCAGTTGTGATTCAACTCTATGAAATTGTAGTTGTGGCAGATTATCTAAATCCTTGTCTGAGTTTTGGGCTGGTTCCTGATTGAAACTGTCTTGGTGACACTGGTTGACAATCTGTTGGAAGACAGAAGGAGAGTGATTCTGTTAATTGTCCTGCAACTTTAATCAACACCGAGTACTATTTTTTTCATAGTATTTGCTTGCATTACTTTTGTGGGCTAGGTTTGAAAGCAAGGCGGTTGTGGTAGTTTTGCTTCTAATTCACAGGTAGGCAGCAGAAAGTGGTGACAGACGATAGTTGTTCCTCCCTATGACTTGTCCTGTAGGCCTTCACAATGTTCATTTCTCTTTCCCCCTTCTACGGTGTTGGGGCTGTCAATGGGAATCTACCCAACTTACTTCTTTTCTTTGGATCCAGGTGAGGCAGTAGATTTCCTTAACAAATCAGTGATGAACTGGATATAAGTAAAAACTGAACATAATACAGAGGTATTGATATGGACCAATTAACCAAAAGGCAGGTAAAGTGCGTCTTCTGGGTGGAGTCATGCACCTTAAAATCTAGACACCTTTATCTTGGTAGGAGTCGTTGATTCCCTGTCAGATTAAACAGCTGGTTTGTGCCTTGAGCATGCAATCCAAAGACTGGAAGAAATGCTATCTCAGGTTAACTGATTGCTGAATAAGCGACCACTCAACTGAATGGCACAAGAGCATGGTTCTGTTCTGACATGTTTTAATTTGGTTACCCTTATTCCAGAATACTATTTGGTAACAATAATCCTTTGATTGGATTACTTCCTGGGATGGTAAGAAGAAGCAACAACCAGATTTGCTTGCTTTTTGCATAAATTTCACTATTTATTTACAAAGATTCTAATGAGTTTATGAAAGAGATTGACATTATATAACATCAACAAATCAACAAGCTTTTGCAGTTAATTACAGCAATCCAATTGCCTATTTCTAAAGCTACACACAAAATATGCTTATTAGAATATTGTTAGGAATACCTTTTCCTGATACCCTGCCCTACACATACACACAAAATGTGCAATTAACATCTTTGTAACCAATAATTGGCTGTGATAAGTTATAGTGTTTCCAAATATTGATTTGGGCCACCTTCCTAACATAGATTTAATGTAGGTAAAATCACTGTTTGGAAGAATGAGTTTTTAAGCAATTATCCTTTTTGTGCATTTGGACCTAGTGAAGTCAGTGCACATGCCCTTATTTCATTTTGTCTGCTGATGAGATTTCCTTTCACTGGCTTGGCTGGGAAGAACCGACCTCTAGCCAAAAAAGACAACAATTTTTGGTTTACAGGCTAATGCTACTGAATATCGCTTCCCCTAACCGCTTGGCTCATTGCCTTCTAATGCAGGAAACAGATGCCAATATTCATAGTAGTTCCACAGGTGTACTTAGTGCGGTTTGAGTAGGTAATCTGTGGTTGTTGTTAAGGAGAGTTTAGGAAGGAGGGTGGTACCAGAGCTTTAAACAAAAGAGCTCTGTTGCTAGGATACAGCCTTCCAGATCAGAGGGAGGAACCCACTTTGTGGTGTTTTCAAATATTGTCATTGTGTTCTGTTTCTCATTTGACTGAACTTTTCTCTTGAGGGAAGAACATGACTATCTTGGGTTCTCATCTCCAGAGGGACTAAACACTTTGTTTCTGATTGTACTCACCAGTTACTACTTCACAGTAGCCTTTTATTCTGTTGCCTCAGAAAATGGTGTAGCCATGATCTTTGGAAAGTGGGGTGGGGAGCCTGATTCATCTGCTTCGTACGCAGCAGAAGCTTTTTATAGAACGAGTGAAATTGTGCTGTCATACCTGCTTCTCTCGTAAGGATGATGGGAGACCTGGGGAATTAGGACCGTTAATCCTCACCATCATTATTTGGAGTTCAAGACAGATTGCAAAAGTAAACCTAATTGAACTTACCTAGGAGTCAGCAAAAAACTGACTGTGTGTAACTTGGGAAGCGTGACTGTACCTGGTTTGTGCTGGTGTGCTGCGTCAGCCATGACTGTGAATGTAAGCAAGCCCTGACACACAGTAAAAAAGAGGAGGGTTAGGAAGCCCATGGTGGTATTCTGTCACACTGCTTTCATAGCAATAGGAAAGCTGAGATACTGGGGTGTGGCTGGCCCATGGGGAAACTGCATGCATCAGTCACCACAAATAATTCCCTGCATATTAGCATTGTGCTTGGCTCATATTCATGTGTGGGTGAAATTATGCTAACAGTTCCACATGTTCAGGTCAGTTATCACATGGCTTAGGGAGCCATATGTGTCTCTGTGTGTTCCTTTGTGTTTCCTAGCAAGCATGAGAACAACCTTTGGCCGCTGCTTGTGATTAATGTGGTGAAAACTTAACCACGAGTCTTGGTTCAGATGGCACGCTAAAGCAAACTTTGGCTTGGCTCAGTGTGGCATAGCAGCAGAAAGGACCAGGGAGGAGTAAAGTGCCTGCAAGTCCCTCTTTGGGTGGGCAAATAAAATAATTTTAACTTAGTGCCTAAACCAACTTTCTAAATATACCAAACCAACCTTGTAAATAAGTCCACAAAAGTTACCAGTCTGTTTTGTTTTGTTTTTAAAACCAGTCTGCTAAGGGACTAGTGTTTCATGAGGGCTGTAGAGGATACAACTCCACATCTCCATGGCTGGAATGGAAACCTGGGCTGCTAACCTTTCAGGATTCTACAATAAAAGGAAAACATCTACCAAATGCCCCCACAGTCTTCTGAATTTCCATGCTGATAGTGGAGGAATAGATTTTCCTTTCTTTATGGTTAGCATGGAAACAAAAAAAGGCCGACAAAGGAAGAATTATTCACCATTCTGCTCATTCACCTGCATGAAGCGTCTCTTCACTTATGGCTACTGTAAAATACAATCCTGGCTTGTAACAATGATGGCACCACCTGGATATGTCTGACATTGCATAAAGGGGCACCACCACAGGGAAGTCCCTCTCCTCAGTCTTCCCCCACCTAACTTTTGTGAGCAAGCAGAACACTTCTTAAAATGTTGGACAAATTTGTATGGGAGAAGGCAGCCCTTCAGGACTCCTGGTCCCAAGCTGTTTGGGGATATAGCAGCCTCTAAATTTGTGATAGCCACAGCGGAGACTTGGAAGCAATCAGAGGCACACTTGTGAGCAAATATCAGGAATTTAGCTGCAGGAGGACATCCATAATGTAATATAATGAGAGAAAACTCCATTTTAAAGGCTAATTATTAGTCTCCTTTGATAGATCTCATGGTGGAAGGAAGAACTTAGACCACCTTTACTCAAATTTAATTCTTGTGGCATCATAAAAGTAGTGAGATTTATTCTCTGTGTTTAAATTTAATGTTGATTTATTGCCTATTGTTTCTCATCATTTGTATGTGAAAGGGGGAAGAACATGAGTACAATTGTGTTTGCATATGTGTGAGAAGGAACGCTGCTCTTCTCAATAGCTAAGTGGGCTTAAGAGACATGACGTGGTTCCATGGTATGTGGGCCTTGTTGCGTCAAACACATAGTCAGGGGAGTCAAGCATTAGCCCTTGAGAGGATTTGTTTCTGCTAATCCTTGTCTCACCAAATTCACCTCCTGCACTATCCCTAAATCTGTTGCACAGGGAACCTTGACATACACCTGGCTAGTGAAATTAATTGCATCTTGGATTGGTATCACACGTGCCTGTTAAAAACACTTCTTGAGCCTCTCTGCTGCTGTGCATATGTGAAAGGAAGAGCAGCAGTTTTAAATGTGCTTGGATCAGGTTTTTAAATTGATGGATGGCCATGCAGGGAAGATGGATTTACAATTGCTTTTCAGTTGTCAGCTGCAATTTTTTTGGTTCCACCTGTGAACTGAGGAAGTCTGTTTGAAGTATGTATTTAGTCCTTCACTTACCACTTTTCCCCTCAGAGCTGGGCCAGTTTTTAAAAGATAAACAAAAACATTAAAACAAACAAACCCATTTCTGTCCTTTTATCAAAGTGTTTATTAGGCCCTATTATGCAGGTATCATCTTTTAAAAGTGCCATGCTGTTTTCCCTCCTTAAAGACGAATTCCAGGGCAACGATTCCAGTTTGCAAAGCTCTTGAGAAGGACAGGTGAGAGAAAGGAGGAGAAAAATAACTGCAAAGGAAAAGGTATATAGCGGAAGTCATTATGTTACTCTGGTGCTGATATTGCCTTCCTTGTGCTATCAGGCCCCCTCATTTCCCCCTCCCAACCCTACAATCATGTAGTTCAAAACCTACTCACCGATTGTGTTTCTTTCTCTTACTCCCATACACTTAATCATTTTTTCAAAGGCACTATGTGTGACCTGAAGGGACGTGGGTAGCACTGTGGTCTAAACCACAGAGCCTAGGTGAAATATAATCGGAGTTGAGTGTGAATTTCATGCTCTTTATTCAGCTCATAGTAGCAATGAATGAAACTTCCCCCAAAACGTCTAGCTATATATACATTATTTACACAATGGGCCCCGCATGATTGGCTAATTCCGGGCTGCTCCTGCAGGCCAATCAGGTGGCTGATTCACTTCCACCTGGAGCTGGATTGGGTGGCTCCTGCGGACCAATCAGACTGCTGCATTCTGGATCCTATTGTTATAGGATTCAGCTCAGTACATAACACTAGGACTTGCCGATCAGAAGGTTGGCAGTTCGAATCCCCGCGATGGGGTGAGCTCCCGTTGCTCGG
Source organism: Podarcis raffonei (assembly GCF_027172205.1). Lineage (NCBI taxonomy): Eukaryota > Metazoa > Chordata > Lepidosauria > Squamata > Lacertidae > Podarcis > Podarcis raffonei. The sequence goes on from NC_070611.1 coordinate 4,138,580, forward strand.
TCCCTGCTCCTGCCAACCTAGCAGTTTGAAAGCACGTCAAAGTGCAAGTAGATAAATAGGTACCGCTCCGGCGGGAAGGTAAATGGCATTTCCATGTGCTGCTCTGGTTCACCAAAAGCGGCTTAGTCCTGCTGGCCACATGACCTGGAAGCTGTACGCCGGCTCCCTTGGCCAATAAAGCGAGATGAGCGGCACAACCCTAGTTGTCCGCGATTGAACTCAATGGTCAGGGGTCCCTTTACCTTTACCTTTATGTGTGACCTACCTTACTGGTCTGTTGCATGGGTCGGTAAAACAATACATGCCAAGTACTTTGAGCATTTGAGCAAACTGCTGAGTATTGCAGCAAATCCAGAAATTGGGGTCAATGCCTTTTTAATTGAATGGAGGCCATTTAAACTAAAAACAGACATCTTATTTAATAGATTTCTTACCCACCCTTCATCAGTCCCAAGGTGGGGCACAACAAGGAAATATACAATTATAAAACAAGTAAAACTGTGACAGCCATAAAACAAATGTGAAAACACTAAATAAAAATTCCATATATAAATTTAATACAAACATTTAAAAACAATTCTACATATAGAGAGCCAGTGTGGCATAATGGTTATAGAGTTGGACTATGACCTGGGAGACCAGGGTTTGAACCCCCTCTCAGCCATGCAGCTCATCTGGGTGACCTTGGAGTCAGTCACTGCCTCTCAGCCTGGCCTTCCTCACAGGCTTCTTGTAAGGGTGAAATCGGGGGGAGGAGAGCTGTGTGCAGCCCCTTGAGCTCCTTGGACGGTAAAGGTGGCACATAAATGGAATGAATGAATGAATGAATAATAAATAAATAAATAAATATAAAAACAGTTTAAATTACCGTATTTTTTGCACCATAACACTCACTTTTTTCCTCCTAGAAAGTAAGGGGAAATGTCTGTGCGTGTTATGGAGCGAATGCCTAAGGATGGCGGAGGGATCTGCTGCAGTCGTGAGCAGAGGATCCATGGTTCCTCTTCCTTCCCTCCTCCGTGGCTCGCTTTGAAACAGCAAAGCGGGAGAAGAGCCGCTGAGTGGGGAGGAGAGAGGGACAGAGAGCCTGCTTGCTTTAAAGGAGCAAAGCGGGAGAGGAGAGGAGCCTTCTCCTCTTATACCCCTCTTCTGCATTATTAACAGCATCCTTCTCCACACACCCCACGCGTGCTCCTTGTCCCTTGAGTGCTTTTCCTTCCCTCCCCACTTAAAACGTGGTTACAAAGCATGGATCCACATGGATCCTCAGGATTTTTGCATTGGGCTACCCCAAACTCACCGTCAGATCACATGTCTGTGGCCACAGCATGAACCACAAAAATCATACATCCACTGTTATGTTTAGAATATTTTTTCCTTGTTTTCCTCCTCTAAAAACTATGTGCGTGTTATGGTTGGGTGCGTGTTATAGAGCGAAAAATACGGTAGATATCCACCTAAAAGGCTTGTTGAAAGAGAACGGTCATTAGGCACCAAAAAAAAAAAAAAAAAAAAAGCAAGATGGTGCCTGTGTAATATGCAACAGAAGGAAAAGCCAAAGGGTCGGTGCCACCACAATAAAGGCCTGGTTCTTATATCGTATGGAATGGTTTGGGTGGTTTTTTTTTTTGCTTTTAATATTGTTTTTAATGCTGTAACCCACCTTGGGACCTCAGGGTGAAGGGCATGTAATAGATAAAATAACAATAGTAATGCTAATGCTACTACTAGGAATACCTGCAGGAGTCCAGCTTATTGCATATATAAAAGGTGAGATGAAATTTGGTCCATGGCAAGAGTCCTGTTCAAGCATTCAGAGAGAGAGGGGGGGGGTGGCGGCGGCGGCAACAGCATTGCTGTAGTGGTTTGTTTTTGTTCTTATTTTTATTATGTACTTTGTGTTTTTTACATTGTAATTTTATGTTGTGAACAGCCCCGAGATCTATGGATAAAGGGCAGTATACAAATTTTATAATAATAATAATAATAATAATAATAATAATAATAATAATAATATTCATCACGTCTGATGCAACCCTCTGCCCATGCAACTGTAAGAGGGACTCCCTGTATCGACCTTCTCTAATGAATGCATGAGACTGGAATCTTCCCCCCCCCCACATGCTCATTGTACACACCTGGAATACTGAAAAGGGCTAAGGTAATAGAGCCCCCAGTACACTCTCACTTTGCAAATTGGAAGTGTGTTACAGAAAGGTTTAGTAATAACTCTTTGCCCACAGACAATGACTGAGCAGATGACCCATAGCTTGAAAGTGAATCCCCTCCCCAACCATGGCCAGCCTTCTCAGACGATGAAGCTACCTGCATAAAGGTTCCTTGTGCTTCATCTCTGTGTGTATGAAACCAAAGAAATGTGCCACCATGTAGAGTTAACATGGACATATGTGGAATGATGGAAGACTATGGTTTTCCTATGCCATAAAAATAAAAGATTGAATTCCAGGCAAAGCAGCACTTTTTGTTTTTTTGTTTTATTAGATGTGTTGGGATTTTAATCCCACAGCAGTAGAGACATCTCTCCGGAGGGTAGAAAGAATGTATAAAATAAAATGTATTACATTTATTGTGTTAAATGACACGCAGGGGAATAGTAATGTATCACAGAAGAAACCATGCGTGATATCAGATGTGGTCATTTGTCTTCTCTTTAAATGATGAGCTGTTGCTGACATCATTTTGTTGGCTGTGTGCTGCTGGGTAAGTGTCCGTGCCAAATAAGGTGTCTGCGATAAAGACACAGTAAATTATATTCTGATTAGTATTGTGGCACGGTGCGGTTTTAAAGCATGAATCCCACTAAAAGTCAACATTAATACATCTCAGGAAGAGAATGCACAGCATGAAGGAGTGCATGTATTTTTAGCTTTAGAAATGTAAGCTCCTGTTCAGCCCATCACCGCCCCCTCAAAACAGCTTGCAGCAATAAAAATTATTGTCCTGAATTGGTGCTGATTGAATGTGAGTATTACTGGTATGTATTGTTCATATTAGTTGTTGCTGGTATCTATGTGACTTGAGAGACAATGGCGTGCGCCTCCAGGTGGAAAAGCCAAACCACTGGAGAATCGCAGCACCTGCTGTGGCTGCAGAGACCAGTAACAGAAAACTGCTGCCTCCCCTGCATTGTTTTTACTGCATTAGTAGCACTGAAGTGACCTCTCCGGGGACCAAGCCTGGGCAATGTGTATGGAGGTCCTTGGCTGCCCAGACGACAAGACTGTCCCCTGACCTTGTTTATATGGTTCAACAGAAAACGGAGCGATACGTTTGGCACCAGCTTGGCTGCAGGAGGAGCTGGAGGGAGGCGTTCAAGGTGCCATCAAACCATCCTAGGGACTCCACTCTAGATTCATGTAGGATTTGAGCCTTTTCTCTCTCCTGAAGACAACCCACAAGGCAGCAGAGGTTTAGGATCAGAGTTTTCCTTCTCTTAGATGGAAAGGTTGACGAGCCCCATCTGCCTCTCACTTTCGTCTACAGCATGTGCAGAAACTGCTGTATCGACTGTTGGACCCACTATTGGTCTCGTCCAGCCAATCCACTGGAGCCTGTCTTTGCATACAGGGGAAGTCCCTAACTCACCAAGGGTTTGAGAACCATTGGCTGCCCTGACCTGACTTAGAGGCCAGTTGAAACCATTCCTGGGGTGTGGCTGCTGTCACATGCTGAAGGCTTCTAGGAGCCACAGGTGAGAGCTGAGTGCAGGGTGGGGACCAAAGGTGGACAAACTACCCCAGAAGGAGCAGGACGTGTCCCTCATCAGAGGTACTATCCCTCCCCTGACACTCCATACACCCTCTCTCTGTGTGTATTTTAGTTAAAACAAAGAGACCATAGGTTATCGGAGGTGTAAAAACTATAATCTTGGAATATTAATAGGCTTCAATTTAATTCTGGCTACATTTGTCTTGAAAAAGGCCATGGATGTACCCATCAATTTAACATGATAATAAATAATATTGTCAGTGAAATATTGGGCATAGTAACAGTTAATAATAATAATAATAATAATAATAATAATAATAATAATGGCTGTGTGCTACCCCTGCATCCCTGCCCCTACTGTTGTTGCTAACCATTATGGTTCCAGGCTTGAGACACTGCTGGTTGTTCTCCATTTATACTAAAGTCGTCATTCTAAAACAGCAGGATGAGGAAGATATCTCAGATCTGCACAGAATATTCCAATGGTTTGTAGCATGTTCAGAATTAATTGCAAAGAGATAGTGTAAAAAGGCGCTGGCTTTCTGGGGGAAAGGAGCGTGTAAAAAAAATAAGTTTGAGTACGTTCAGGATTTGTGCTTGCTTGTATTAAAATATATGGTTATAGCACAAAATGGAATTCAGCTGCCTAAATATGAGGCTTGAGTGGTTTAAATTCAGTGTATGAGATTCTGGTATCCCCTCCGCACTGTTACTGGTGCTATTTTAAATCTAGCTAGCTTCTTGTGGCACAATCAATGGCATGATCCTGGAGTGCTTAATTAGGATTAGAGCATTATCTTTGCATATATCCAACAGCAATGGTAGATGATGCCGCTGCCTCGTTTAGGAACTGACTAAATATATATTTAATCTGGTATTACAGTAGCTGACTCTATTTCCAGCTTCCTGGAACAATGAAGGTTGTATGTGGTTCACAGCTTCTAATCAAACTACGTCCAAAGTCAGAGGATCTCTGTCTCTCAGCATTGTTATATGCATCTACCACAGGAAAGAAATTCATGTAGGAATCTAGTGTTGCATTTTTATTATATACCAGATGTTCTTGCAATAGATAAGCTAATGAGCTATTTTCTTTATTAACATCTGTGCAAGGGGACCGCTTGGGACTTGAAATTAAGCATGTGCATGAACTACTGTCAAAGGTTGTATTTGTGTGTTTAAAGTCATGTTCTCGAATCACTTAAGATTATTTATTGTTTTGTAGTGTGACAATCATCACCATTAATAATTGTGATTATCAGTGAAATATAAAATTCAGTTTATGATTTGTGCTTGAAACTGGCCTTGAGCAATTTGAAGCTGTAAGTGAGGGCACAGCCATGTGCAGCCCTTTCATCCTGTATGAGAATCCTGTCACTTCCGTAATCCTGTGGCTTGTGTTAAAAATACTTGATCACCAGTACTGTATGTCATTTCTTATTTGGGGTTCTCATCCCCTTAAATACATGTCTTAGGACTATCATTATTTTGCGGGTGGGAAAATCCCTACAACTTTCCCTCATGATGATCTGGTTTTTGTTTTAGGATGCATTTTCTCTCATTCCCCCACCCCCAATGTGTTTAATTGTGGAGGGCCTTTCAAAAACCTTGTGGACTTGGTGTCAGGGACTAACAACAACAACAATTTATTATTTATACCCCGCCCATCTGGCTGGGTTTCCCCAGCCACTATGGGCAGCTTCCAACAAAATATTAAAATACAATAGTCTATTAAACAGTAAAAGAATCTCTAAAGAGGGCTGCCTTGCTTGCAGAACACCAGTGAGACCAGGACTATTGGAGTGGGTGATGCCCCTTTAAATGATGAAGCAGGTGGGGCTAAAATTGGGGTGCAGCTGGTGATGCTATATAGGGCAAAGTCTCAGTTTGTTTATTGCTGAAGTAACATCTGAGCTTTGTGTTCCTATAGCATAACCTTGCATCCAGCCAGAGCTCTGCCTTGCCACAGAATGGGATTCTTTCCACCATGAAAACTCTGTCATTAAGAGAGTTGGTTTTCTGTGAGACAAAGGCCAAGAAAGCATCACCCAGTGTGCCTTTTGTCTTCTCATTCCTTGCCCCTGGCTACCCACTGCAATGTACTACACTAGAAGCTCATCTAAATGGCCACACCTATTTCTCAAAAGGAGAGAGAGAGAGAGAGAGAGAGAGAGAGAGAGAGAGAGAGATCTATATTCCTCTTCTAGTGGAGATCACAGTTTCTCCTGCAGCTTGGCGAGGTGCCAGCTTGGCCTGTTAACACTTGATAATTAACATGGACACACACCCCTGCTTGTGATATTCGCATCACCTGGGACAAGCTGGTTAATAAACTAATGATTGTTTTCTTGGCTGAAAGGCAGTACCTTTTCAGGAGGGAGCAATTACAAAAGCTAAAACAAAAAAACAAAAAAGCCCCACCCTTGGCTGGATCTAATCAGAAATCCAGGCTGCTTATATGCTTTATTTACAGGCCCATGACCTTGGCTTTGACGGGCAAAATGGGCTGTGGAGCTGAAGCCTCGTGATCAGGAAGGGCTCTGGAAGCCATCAGCAATAGTATTTGAGTGATGAGAGTAGTGTGAAAGGTTCAACAGAAGATGGGCTCACTGTGTTAGCTGCCTTGCATGCCTCAAATATATGTGTGTGTTTTTAAGAAGAGGAGGTAGAGCATGCAATATTTCTTCAATGTGTGTCAGTTTAAGGCTCCCACATTCTTAGGCTCCCATGCAGAGAGAGACAGACAGAGAGACGGAGTGTCTTGTGTTGTGCATAATTGCTTGCTGAAGGATAGCCAGCCTTTCACACTTGGTGGATAGGTTTCACTACTGTAATACAAAATCTGACACGGAAACAAGGTTTCCCGAGGGAACACTTTTTCGTCTTCCTTTTTTTTTAATATTCATGGAGACTTCAGAAATACAGTTAATTATACAAACAACCTTGTAAGAGCTGGTGCATTCTGGCGAATGACTCACAGAGTTAAAATGTCTGAGTTCCCGTCCTATCTTGGCTTCATGCTCACTACTTGACCTTTAATAAGTCAGTGTCTCTTGGCTCCAGTTCCTTGTCCTCCATCCAGAGAACTGGAATGGCTTATATGCATGCCAGTGGAGCTTTTGGCTTGTGTTTAGGCTCAAAAGTGTGCAGAATAGTGGCAAATTAATTTGTTTTTGTATTTGAGTCTTCCCCAGCCACATACAATGTTGAGTGTCTCATGCTCTCTCTCTCTTTAATGGAGTAGAAGAGTTGTGTTTGTGTGAGGGAAGCTAAGCCCTCCTTCCCATGACCCCTTTCCAGAAGTTAATTCTGGCTGCCCTGCCCCCAGAGCTTTTTGCTGAACAAGGCTCACTTCCTTGTTGAAGCCCAGCTGAGGAAAAGTGATATCAAAAGAGAGATGGCGGCGAGAGAACTTGTGGGTGGGGAACAGTTTAGGGTTACCGTTAGGCTCTGAAAATAGGAACACATCTACTTTATGTGTGATTGTTAATTCTGTGTCTTCCCCCAAGACAGGAATGAGGAATCCTTTTCAGTCTGAGGAACCGACTCCCGTCTAGGCACTGTCAAGGGGTCATGTGCTGGTGGTTGGCGGGTCCAGAGGCAACAATGAATCTACAGGTTGCCTCTGTACGGTTGGCCAGTGCCTGTGCCCACTCCCACAACCCTTCACTATCCCATAGCCAGGCAAGCAAGAGTCCTATCAGAGTTCAGGGACACAAACCAAGACTCAAGGAGTGGGGGAAATGGGGGACAAATGAGAGGGTCAGACAGAGAAGCCTTTTTGCCCCTAGGCCTGATGTCCCCCAACCCTGTCCCCCAAGGGGTCTGCTGCCACCAGATGCAATTTGAGCCTCATAAGCCAGCAAACCCTTCATTCCCATATTACATATTACACTGCTTTTGATACTTGGGGCAAAAAGCAATTTGTGGTATGCCAACTAAGTTCTGGCCAGAGGAGACCCACTGATATTGATGAGCCCAAGTTAGTTGTGGCCACTAATTTCAGTGTAGAACTTGGTGGGATACCACCCAGACCATGTTGGACATGGCAGAGACGGATTTAGGAGAGAGCCAGCAGTTCAGTTGTACTGGGCACAGAGCCTTGGGAGTGCCACAACGATGGTGTGTAATGGAAGGCAAGAGGTGAGGGGCTGTCAAATTTTGGCATCGCAGAGCACGCCAATTAAATTTGAGACCCAAGGTCCACCATTGGACATACACAAACCTTAGTGTGCAGCTGCTCTCTGTGCTGTGGGACTAATTCGTAACATGGGGATTATCTATCATAACACCCAACCTGTGTCTTGTGGATATTGCAAGGATTAACAGGGCAATGCTTAAGTGAAACCCTTGTACTCTATCTGCATCTGAGTGTTGCTGTCATGTATGATAAGGAAATAAAACACTGTACAGTATACTGAATCCTATTAGAAGGACAAGAGATTAACAACTGCTTGAATTTTTGAGTTTCCCTTTTTCTATTTATGGATTTCCCTGCCAGTTGAGATAAAAAACATTTAGGCTCAGTAACATTAAAAAAAACCCCTAGCCATGAGACTTACTAGATTTGGGGACAGACTGCAGAATCACTCCTTGAGGGATTTTGTAGATGCTTTGAGATTTGACATTTCTAAAAATATAGTCGCGTATATTTGTAGTGTAATATATGAAATGCAACCGCTTGCTGTTCATGGAATGCCAAGATAGTGGCATTCCTGTTTTCTGTTTTCATATATTTTTGTTTTATAGCAGAGCGGTAGGCAATCTCAGCGCTGTAGATAACAGCAGTTTTCTATAAGACTGCTTGGCATTCCTCCCAATGTGTGGGGCCAATTGGCATCTTGTTGTGCAGGCATAGGCGCACCCAACCCTCCAGATGTTTTGGGACTACAGCTCCCATACATCTGGAGGGCTGAGTTTGCCTACGCCTGTTGTTGTGCCGCAAGTGCCATCTCTGGCCACACGGGCAGGTAAAGAGGTGCAGGGCAAGAAGGCGTCTGGAGCAAAGGAAGAGGAGGGCAGGATTCTATTCTGGACCAGGACACCAGAAAGCAAGGTCACTAGAGTGGCAGATCTTCCAGGATCCTGAGCAGACAAACGGTTCCCTGGACCCTTTTTGAGCAACGACAAGAAGAAATTCGTCACCCTAACAAGGTAGTTTGGATGTAGTTTTTCCTATATGCAAATTCTGTCAAAATGTGAGTTCTTTTTCTGGAAGCATTCAGTTTCTCTAGCGTGATGACCCCTGTTAATTAGCTGTGTCGATTAGTTTCCAATCAATAACAACAGCAGACATTCTGTGTGGTGCATATGTGAGTCGTAATGGAGTAGCTTCTGGAAAATGCCATGCCCTACAAGCAAGCCGTCATTCTTTTGATATTCACTGAGTATAATAGAACTGTAATCTCCTCTGGGTTCCTATCATGTTAACATGTCGCTGAGCTGCCATCTTAGAGTAAGTAGAGTTAGGGCTTGCATATTAGAGATGAAGGAGATATCTGTCCAGATCACATGAATCTATTTATTACTTTTACATTCCAAACCACCCCACAACCCTAAATGCTGCCCCAACAATAAGACATGCCATCCCTTTTATTTTAGATGGTACCTCAAAACAATGGTTCCAATTGGAAACAGAACTAATTGAGGGAATTACCATACAACCTCAGCATATCCCTTCTTTAAGCAAACATGTAGAACCAGCCTAAAAGTTCAAAGCAGATTCACGCAAACCATTCTTAGGATTCCTGTCTTCTCTTTCCAAGTACTAATTCCTTCCTGACACCCCTCACATTCCACCCCACTATTTCACAACACTCCATGACAATTTGATGTGGCTGGATGAAGGGCTAAAGAAATATGGACTAAGGAAACTTACAACTCCTTGGTTGCTGCTCCACCAAATCTGCACTTTTTTGACAATGTCTGTGATAGCAGTTTGTCACACCAAATGTAACTGACCTGTAGAAAGGACTCTATGAATTGAAAACACAGACATTATATATACCCTTGTTAACTATGAAAATCTTTTCATAAAATTTTAAAAACGCTTTAAGTCTACCACTCAGTATTCTCAGTGGAGAGATTCTGTTAAGTAATAGATTTGAATGTTGAATGTGTAAGTTTATGTCCAGGGTCAGTGGATAAAACAAACATCATTAGCTGTACTGTTGGATAAGTGTTTAATGGTACTTGTATTTGTTTAAAAGCAAAAAGAAATGTTTTAAAAAGTCTTATTTTGTCAAGCATTAGAGAATTAACACTAAAGCTCATATATAGGTGGTACCTAACCCCTAAGAGGGACACGGGTGGCAGTGTGGGTTAAATCCCAGACCCTAGGACTTGCTGATCAGAAGGTCAGCGGTTCGAATCCCTGCGACAGGGTGAGCTCCTGCTGCTCGGTCCCTGCTCCTGTCAACCTAGCAGTTCAAAAGCACGTCAAAGTACAAGTAGATAAATAGGTACCGCTCCAGCGGGAAGGTAAATGGCGTTTCCGTGTGCTGCTCTGGTTCGCCAGAAGCGGCTTAGTCATGCTGGCCACATGACCGGAAGCTGTATGCCGGCTCCCTCGGCCAATAAAGCGAGATGAGCGCCAGAACCCCAGAGTCGGCCACGACTGGACTTAACGGTCAGGGGACCTTTACCTTTACCTTTAACCCCTAAGAAACTGGCAACGATCCATCCTGGTGACTCCCCATATTGCTGAAAGGGCTGCCCCACACCCAGTATATACAGGCAACCTGAAAACAAGATCTGAATTGTAAGATGAGACCCTTCAAGTCAAAATCTCCTGAGTGATGTGAGGGAACAGGAATTCTGCATTCTTAATGCTTCCTGAATTAATTATTGGCGTTTCTCTAACTCTCCAAACCATTGGCAGCTGATCGGATGCAAAGCTGCCTGACAGTGTAGCCTTTATCCCTCCCCTCTATTTTCTACTCAAATTAATATTGTTGGCTGCCTGCTAGAAGAAGAGAGTACAAGACTACTTGCCAAGTTGCACATTCTCTCTTTCTCTGTCTGTCTGTCTCTGGCTGTTGACAGGTGGAAGGAGGATACTAAATATAGAAGCCTACCATCAGTTGGAATCAACAGGCAGATTTAGCATTTTACGTAACCTATTAAGCTCTCAGTCCCTTTCCACTCAACAGCTACAAACATTATGAACAATTTTCTTTGGGAATCTGAAAACCATGCTATGTGTTGCACAACCGATGTTCTTGCTGGAACTGGTGGGAATTATAGCTCAAACATCTGGAGGGCACCAGGTTGAGAAAGGCTTGTACCAACTTTGCATGCCTCAAACCACAGAGGGGGTCACCAAGAGTGCTTCTAGCAAATCAGTGTGCACAATAAGGAAGCACTGGGAAAACTTTACGCATCTACCAGCCTCCTCTCTCTCAGCAAGACCCAACCAACTTCCTCTGTTGAGTTTTCAGCCCCATGTGCACCACACATTTAAAGCAGGGAAGTGCCATTTTAAATAGTTGTGCCCCCCTCCCCCCAGTCCTGGGAAATGTAGTTTATTATGGATACAGAGAGCAGTTAGGAGACCCCATTCACCTCACTCAGCTGTATTTTTCTCTGGGAAGAGGGATTGATAGTTAAACTACTCTGTTGCTTGTAGCTCTGTGAGGGAAATAAAAAGGACCCCTGACCATTAGATCCAGTCGTGGCCGACTCTGGGGTTGCAGCGCTCATCTCGCTTTATTGGCCGAGGGAGCCGGCGTACAGCTTCCGGGTCATGTGGCCAGCAGGACTAAGCCGCTTCTGGCGAACCAGAGCAGTGCATGGAAACGCCGTTTACCTTCCTGCTGGAGCGGTACCTATTTATCTGCTTCCACTTTTTGGGGTGCTTTCAAACTGCTAGGTTGGCAGGATCAGGGACCGAGCAACGGGAGCTCACCCCGTCGCGGGGATTCGAACTGCAACCTTCTGATCGGCAAGCCCTAGGCTCTGTGGTTTAACCCACAGCGCCACCCGCATCCCCAAACTATGGCCAGTGAGGGAAATAGAGGCCTCTTAATGACTCCCAGCACCCTTAACAAATGGTGCTTCTCAGCAATCTTTGGGGAAAGCCATGGTGGTATGATGCTTTTCTAAATGTGTAGTGCAAGGTGGAGCCTCCATTGTACTGCCAAAGAAATGCAACTAACCTTTTTGCTATCTAATTAGAGATGGAGGTTGGTAGATGATTTGGGGCAGGGGCTTAATTTGTGTCACCAACCCACCTACATAGGGCTGCCCCCCCAATCAGTTTATTCACACCGGAACATGTTTTTATAGCTTACTTTTGGACATACACTTGTGGCATGATAGTGCACAATGAGAAAGAATTGTCACCATTTTTAGTTTGATGATTAACAATGTGGGTCATTTAAAATTGGAATAGGTGCAATTTGCATAACACTGAAGTCCAAGAATTGCCCATATTTTAAAACGTGTATCCCATTCATCACGTACTCTAATTTCAAACACATTACTTTCATAATGCAGTTGCTAGCAATTTATTAGAAGAGGATTTGGCTATGTTTCCACTGTAAGAAAGATTAATGAAAGGTGTTTGGATGCACACATCCATAAATTTATTAATAATGAGCCTGGTATTATCAAACAGAAAACAAACTGTGGCCAGTGTTTCAATGGGACCTTGAAGTCTAGCAGTGTATTGGTCTATGTGTTTTAAATTACCTATAATGTTGTTACATTCCTGTAGGAACAGTAATAAACTACAGATTTGGTGGTGAATAGTTATGCCAACTGGGGGTGGGAGTCTATGACACCTGGAATTTGGGCAACTCTTGCCAGCCATGTTGGTGCCATTGAAAATGTTATTGTACCATGAATCCCTGAAATAGACTGTTCCCTTCATCTGTCTTCCACCTGTTGCCTTTCAAGATGAACAACAAACAGAATTCCAGCATGCAACTCAATAAATGGACTTCCAGGGCACACACACTTCCTGTCCCATTCAGAAGTCACAGTGTTGCAAGGGAGTCATGAAAACACTTCCATGTGACAGAACTCCAATAGGGTAGCACATTGATACTTACCGTAATTAAGATTTATCTTATAGGGGTCCTTTCCTTCATGCAGATCATGATTGTTGACTGGAAGCTAAAATTAATGCTGCTTGGCTGACCAGAGAATTTGGATCATACCCTTTAATCAATTACATTTAAGTAAATCGTGAATATTGCTAAAACCATAATACAGATATTTGGGGGGGGTTTTCTTTCAGACATCATTTCTGAAAGATATCAGGTTGGCTCCATCAGTTCAGGCTTTCAAGAAGTTTTAAAAACTTTATCAGATTTCCCTGACGTAATTGAATATGCTGCTTTATTGGTTTATTTTATAAGTTGCAGATGGATTTTAAAATGTATTATGCTAATTCTAGGGACGCGGGTGGCGCTGTGGGTTAAACCACAGAGCCTAGGACTTGCCAATCAGAAGGTTGGCGGTTCGAATCCCCGCGACGGGGTGAGCTCCTGTTGCTTGGTCCCAGCTCCTGCCAACCTAGCAGTTCGAAAGCACATCAAAGTGCAAGTAGATAAATAGGTACCTCTCAGGTGGGAAGGTAAACGGCGTTTCTGTGCACTGCTCTGGTTCACCAGAAGCGGCTTAGTCATGCTGGCCACATGACTCGGAAGCTGTCTGCGAACAAACGTTGGCTCCCTCGGCCAGTAAAGCGAGATGAGCGCTGCAACCCCAGTTGTTTGCGACTGGACTTAACTGTCAGGGGTCTTTTACCTTTTTTATGCTAATTCTTGTTTAGTTTCATTTATTGTTCCCATGATATTTGTCTTACTGTTTTGCATTGTGCTTTAACATATGCTATCCATCACCCTGATACCTTTTTGAAGAATGGCAAATAAAAATATTTTAAATATATACAATAATTTACTCACATTTCAGAATGTTTAGTCTATTTTGCTAAACAGGAAAGTACCAAACATGGATACTATATATTGCAACACATGTAAGAATGGTCTTTGTTAAGACATAGAAACACAATACCAAAAAAGAGAAGATCTCATTAGGGAAATGTGGGAATAGTTAGGAGTCATATAACTAACAAGTATGTTTCAGCTATCTAAAACATGGGTAGGCATATTAAGGCCTGGGGGCCGGATCCGGCCCAATCACCTTCTAAATCCAGCCCACGGACGGTCTGGGAATCAGTGTGTTTTTACATGAGTAGAATGTGTGCTTTTATTTAAAATGCATCTCTGGGTTATTTGCAGGGCATAGGAATTCGTTCATTATTTTTTTTCAAAATATAGTCCGGCCCCCACAAGGTCTGAGGGACAGTGGACTGGCCCCCTGCTGAAAAAGTTTGCTGACCCCTGACTAAAACAATAAGAGAGATTTAGAAAATGGAACCCAGCAGTTGAATATATTAACTCGCCTACCCCCAGCAATAGCTGGCAGAGAAGAAGCTTAGACCATCTACCCAGACCACCTACCCTGTAGGTCTCTTGCCAGGCACTTTGGCTCTGCCAGAGAGCTTGCCATCCTAGAAGGGCCAGCTTTGTCTGCCTTCGTCTGCTCTAGGGGGGCTTATAAGGAATGCTGCCTTGGGTGGAAAGTCCGCTCCTGGTTGGGGTCTCCACCAAAGGGAGTTAGGAGGGTGTTACCTCCTGGTATTGGGTTGATTCCTGTGTGAGACAGGAGTAACTGGAAGGGCGTCTGTGTGCCAAAGCAGCCTCTTGGTGAGTGCTAAGGAATGGTGACCTGGTGAGAGTACGGAAATCGTTCATGGTACATAAAATATACTTTGCGACCTTTACAATAGGAATTTCTCCTTTTAACCAACCAGTATCTACCGATGGATTGATTTTACTATATTTTGTATGTTGTAAGTCACTTTGATATACTTTAGGGAAGTGCAGGTGAGGCCTTGGTGGTGATTCCACCACCAAAGGTAGCCTGGTTGACACTGACCCCGCTCAGGGTCTTCTCAGTGGTGGTTCTCCATTGATGAAACACCCTCCCTAGTGACGGTTATTTTTAAATCCTTTTTACACTTGCATTTGGTGGCTGAAGAATACCGTTCCTAGCAAGCCTGAGATACTGAATGAAATAATGTTTTCCGCTGAAACTGTTTTTGGAGTGTTTTGACTGTTCTAGAATGCTTGTGCTTGTCTTTAAAAATGTGAATTTGTTTGCCACCCTGGACTTCTTTGGGAGGTAGGCTGAGAGATAAATTTAGTAAATAAAATAATAAAGTATTGGGTATATCTGAGTTAGAGGTCAGTAGTATGCTACTAAAGATGACTTTATTATTTTTTATATATTTTAGAAGATTATACAATTATGTGCATTTTTGGATTTTTGTATTATTTAGACCTTTATACTGTTTTAATGAAACACCGAGAGACATTAATATTTAAGAGTTAAGGTGTTTATCTTTCTTCATGTTATGGTATTGTCTGGATTTGTATGAACATTGAATGAACTCCTCCCTCCCCCACGTCAATTTATGGATATTTTTACATGAGAAATAGATACATTTTCTTCACACCATGCAGTAATCTCCTCAAATAATGTCCCAGAATGAATGTTAAAATATACATTTCATGGAGATAAAATACATATTTAATTATGTATTTTTGTGATATATGCATTTTAATACAAATTTGTATGCAAATTTATTTTGCAGAACAAATGCAGAAACAGAATTGAACTGTTTTATGAATGAACACATGCAGAACTGCCATGGACTGGAAATAGACTGATTCTTTTCATCTCTACTTGGGGTCTAAAGCAGAGGTGCTTGGACAAGTGGGAAAGGGTTCTGTGGTTGGAGGATGGGGTTATCCCGAGGTCATAATCCACCCTCTTGTGTAACTGATATAGTTTGCACGCTGTTCAACTGCAAATATTTGGGTAGGAAACCATCCTAGGTTTAATGGTTTTCGCAGAGGCATTCAGTCTGGAGTGTGTGGGTAAATTGTTCCTACTCTCCTTCTCCTTCACAGCTGGGAAATAAAATTAGACCAAACTAAGATCATGGTTAGAGCAACATTCTGAATAAGTGTGCTAAAATATTTAATAAAAACATTTCAACTGCATGGACAAAAAAGAAGTGCCACTTGTTTGAAAGCTGGCAAAGGACAGTAGCTAAATGTGTGTGCTGTGAGCAGGAAAGTCACAGTTCAAATTTTGCCTCAGCTACAGATTCAGTCTTGATAGAAACCATTGTTCTCTCAGCATGAATAGATACTACTACTGCAGGGATAGTAATATTGGCCTATTGTACAGAGATGTTGCCGTGATTATGGATATGCTGTGTGTGAAAGTCCTGAATACGCTAAAAGAAGTGATACAAGGGCTAAATATGAAAAGCCAATCTAGATTGTTCAAATGATTGATCCCATGATTTTCATGGATTTATGATCAAAGCCACAGGAGAAAATGTTTGGAACTGATACTCTGTATGCTTATGAACTGTATTAGATTCCTGCTCACAGATATTTCTTTTTTAAAATGCCACGGGTCGCCAGCTCTTCCAATGTGGAGGCTTCACAGAGGTTTCTGTGGAAGTTCTCAGGGTGGTTTTCAGATTCCCATCTTTTACTTGCTGGACTTCATGGTTCTGAAGTTCAAGGGTAATCTTAACTGCTAATTGCATTTTTATTGTATATATATCATGTTATTATATTGTGTGTTGTCTCATCTTCTCAGTAAGGTTATAAGCTGCTTTGGAAGCCCAGTAGGCTGAATAGGGACATATCAATCAATCAATAGCTGAGGATTACCGAGGTTTCATTGTTTTTTGTTTTTAAAAAAATACTCTGTCGTGTATTTCCCCCCTTCACTTTAATACTCAACCTTGGAATACTCTGACTCTTTCAAGGCTCATGCAAGACAATTCTATTCCTCTGCCAGCTTCAGTTTACTTTTTTCAACTGAAACCTTCCACATTCTGTGGTGCAACTTCCCTCAATTATAGACTGAGTCTTTTTCTCTGAGGCAAAAGAGCTACATGTGGAAAGGAATGGAAATATCCAGAATTAGCAGTGTGTGTCCTATCCAAACAACAAGTGTAGCTGCAAAGATACCTGCCTCTGGTGTTTTAATGTAAATCCAGAAGTTTATTTTCCAGACAATAAGATGAGTTACTGTATATGTTTTTTATATCCATGCTCACATTTTGATGAGTACATACATTCTTTGGATTTATAAGCAAATTACCATCTTACTTTGAGGTAGCCCAATTTTTCCTTCTAAATTGGTAGGCTCTTGATCACTGAAGATGCCTGTCTGAGGGATTCTATCAAAAAGGCATTGTATGGGGGATTGTCCTAACTTTACATGGACTATATGTAGGCAATAGTGAAAAACATTCCAAACTTCCTGCTGTGTGGAAGCCAAATAAATGTGTCCCCTTTATGACTCTCACCCAACAACGGGGAGAAATGGTGGGCTGTGTGTTTTTGTTTCAGCCTCTTCCTCCCTAACCACCCCATAATGCTTGATGCTGCATTCTAGCATGTAGTCGTTAGCAGTGGAAGAACATACTGGAGGGTTTCCTTGCTGCATGATAGAATTATGTTTTTGGTCACAATTGCCTGGGTTCAATCTTGAGACAACTAGGTGGGTTCACATAACATCAATCTTGATAAACCTCTGCTGGCAGCCTATATGTTTATGAGCCCAATTCAAAATGTTAACACACAAAATTTAATAATAATAAGCTAGTGCATGTTTAGTGGTGTGACAGAGAGCTTTTGCTGTGGTGGCACCCTGTCTTTTAAATAACCACCCCTTGGAGATGCACCTGCTGGAGTTTCAGTGCCCATTGCAAATGCATTTTTAAAATCCATGGTTTTAGAGGAGGTTAAGTGGCATAGCCGAAGACTCTTGAGAGTCCCATGGACTGCAAGAAGATCAAACGCATCCATTCTTAAGGAAATCAGCCCTGAGTGCTCACTGGAAGGACAGATCATGAAGCTGAGGCTCCAGTACTTTGGCCACCTCATGAGAAGAGAAGACTCCATGGAGAAGACACTGATGCTGGGAAAGATGGAGGGCACAAGGAGAAGGGGGCGACAGAGGACGAGATGGTTGGATAGTGTTTTCGAGGTTACCAGCATGAGTTTGACCAAACTGCGGGAGGTAGTGGAGGACAGAGGTGCCTGGCGTGCTCTGGTCCATGGGGTCATGAAGAGTCGGACACGACTAAACGACTAAACAACAACAACAACAAGTGGCATAGCCAGTGCTGTCGTGTGCTTTACCTGCTGTATCGTTGTTGTAGATGGACTATGAATTGTTTTTCACTGGTGGTAGTCAGGTTTGTAGTGGATGTTAGATAGTTCTTGTAACCACCTCCAGATCTGTATGATGAAGGGCGGGATTTATGAATCAAACCAAGTAAATAAGCACCTCTGTCTTTTGGGTAGAAAAATGGCTTATAAAACTTACACTAAACACCCACCCAATCTGGTGACCATATATGTGTCTCTTGGCTTGTCCACACAGGCAGAGTTGCCCATGCATGGCCTTGGTCATCCCTAGGTGGCTACATACCAGCATTCAGGAAAGGCAACGAGAGAGGGATCAGCTGCTACTGCCTCTTTTAGAGGCTAAGCCTCCCCCTTGTATCCATTTCTTCCCAGCTGCCTGACTGTTTGCTTTGAAACTATTTGTTGTGTACCTTTTAGGCTGAAGAAATTCTGGGATTCCTGAGCTTCGGCCCCCATGTTTCCTGAAAAGGGCCGGGATTCCATCCGAACCACTCCCTGGCTTGCGGGTGTCAGGCCAGCCTGGGTGTGCAGCTGTTGAGAAGAGAGGGAGGCAATGCCAATGAAGGAGAATTTGCTTCTGTGCTGCTTTGAAAGGGCCGGGTGGGGCGGGGGCAAGCATGGAGGGGGCAGGAGAGCAATGCAGTTTGATGGAAGAGCCGGGGTGGGTGAGGAGGAAGAGCGGACCTCTTGCCTTCTGGCCCTGGAATGCTGAAGGCCAACCGGCGCCGTTGTCTGCAGGCACAGGCACCTGTGTCAAGCATCTTGTTTGTTTTGACACAAGCAAGTGTAATTTGAAACGCAAACCCAGGCAGGATGCTGAACACAGCAGTTGTTAAGTAACATTATTAGCTAGCCAGGGATGGCTAAAGGGCAGAACAAATTGGAGTGTAATGTGTGCTGCTTGTTTTATGAACCCTGCTTACACAGGAGAAAATGAGACCCTTATGAAGCAAATGAAGAGCTGGCTGCCTGGGCAGCAGGCAGCTGTGCACCTTGAACAATCTCTCTCTCTCTCTCTCTCTCTCTCTCTCTCTCTCTCTCTCTCTCTCTGTGTGTGTGTGTGTGTGTGTGTGTGTGTGACTATCATCCCTGTAAACTTAGTTCTGATGGCAGCCAGCCAGATCTCAGTTCAAGAATTAATTCCCAATGTGTCCAAGGGACAGGGGCGAAACTAAGCTATATTTCACCTGGGTCAAATACCCAATGTGGCACACACATTTGCGTACACACAAACTCAGGCTGGGAGCCTCAGTGGCATGGACAGATTGCGAACTTTTATATTTCTTTTTTATATTTCCTCAAGTTGTATGGATTTTGCACTAAAATACTATATACTAAAATTAGGGGTCAGCAAAATTTTTCAGCAGGGGGCCAGTCCACTGTCCCTCAGATCTTCTGGGGGGCTGGACTATATTTTTTGGGGGGAAATGAACGAATTCCTATGCCCCCCAGAGATGCATTTTAAATAAAGGGACACATTCTTGTAGAAACATGCTGATTCCCAGACCTCCGCGGGCCGGATTTAGAAGGCGATTGGGCCAGATCTGGCCCCCAGGCCTTATTTTGCCTACTCATGTATTAAATGCTACATTTTGTAGTAAAATGCTGGTGAATTTTTTTTAGTACCTTTTTAAAAAAATCAAAAAATCACAAACTGATGTGGAAATGGGGAGAGCTGAACTTCAGATTAGAAAAATTAGGAATGTAGAGGAACTGAAATGGGCTGATTCACAAATCCCCACCTCCTTCCCACCCCCAGTGTATAATGAGTATAGAGCCAGGTTCAGGGTCAGTGCCATCAGCTGGCAAACTAGGCAGCCGAAAACCTAAGGCACAGATCTCAGAGGGGCGCATTACTGACCTTTGAGGGGTGCAGTGTCATGCAGATTAGGTTTTTTTATTTGACTGGGAAAACATTGGAGACATTCTAGAATCATAGAATTACAGAACTGTAGACTTGTAGAGTTGGAAGGGATCCCAAGGGTCATCTAGTCCAACTCCCTGCAATGCAGGAATCTCAGCTGTGTAGTTCATACGTGACAGATGTCCATCCAACCTCTGTTTAAAAACCTCCAAGGAAGGAGAGTCCACCACATAGAATCATAGAATCATAGAGTTGGAAGAGACCACAAGGGCCATCGAGTCCAACCCCCTGCCAAGCAGGAAACACCATCAGAGCACTCCTGACATACGGTTGTCAAGCCTCTGCTTAAAGACCTCCAAAGAAGGAGATTCCACCACACTCCTTGGCAGCAAATTCCACTGTCGAACAGCTCTTACTGTCAGGAAGTTCTTCCTAATGTTTAGGTGGAATCTTCTTTCTTGTAGTTTGGAACCATTGCTCCGTGTCCGCTTCTCTGGAGCAGCAGAAAACAACCTTTCTCCCTCCTCTATGTGACATCCTTTTATATATTTGAACATGGCTATCATATCAACCCTTAACCTCCTCTTCTCCAGGCTAAACATGCCCAGCTCCCTTAGCCGTTCCTCATAAGGCATCGTTTCCAGGCCTTTGACCATTTTGGTTGCCCTCCTCTGGACACGTTCCAGTTTGTCAGTGTCCTTCTTGAACTGTGGTGCCCAGAACTGGACACAGTACTCCAGGTGAGGTCTGACCAGAGCAGAATACAGTGGCACTATTACTTCCCTTGATCTACTCCTATTGATGCAGCCCAGAATTGCATTGGCTTTTTTAGCTGCCGCGTCACACTGTTGGCTCATGTCAAGTTTGTGGTCAACCAAGACTCCTAGATCCTTTTCACATGTACTACTCTCAAGCCAGGTGTCACCCAGGTGTCACCACATCTCATGGGAGTCTGTTCCCCTGTTGAACAGCTCTTACTGTCAGAAGGTTCTTTCTGATGTTTAGTTGGAATCTCATTTCTTGTAACCTGAATCCATTGGTTTGGGTCCTAGCCCTCTGGAGCAGGGGACAACAAACTTGCTCCATCCTTCATGTTACAGCCCTTTAATTATTTCAAGATGGTATCATATCTCCTCTCAGTTGCCTCTTTACTAAACATACTAAATTCCCTCAACTGTTAGACCCTTTATCATGTTGGTTGCCCTCCTTTGCACACATTCCAGCTTGTCAATATCCTTCCTAAATTGTGGTGCCCAGAACTGGGCACTATACTTCTGAGGAATACTGAGCATTTAGAAAACTATAAGACCTAGAGGGAAATTGAATCGCACTCATCTAAGGAAGCTACCATTGATGATATTTACGAGCAGAAAAGTAGGCAAGAGGAACAATATTGGCAGCAAATAGTGGGACACTTGATTGCTTTGGTCAGAGTTCTTGGCATGCAAAACTTGGCATTCTGTGGAAAACTGAAATGTTGTACAGTGCTAACAATGAAATGTATATTATGTTGATGTAATCACAGCATCAGATAGTGAGATATTTGAGCCAGAGGTAAGAGAACATTTATTGGAATTTGTTCCACTAAAGACTACAGGTGCCTTTATGACAAAAACTATTCTTCGACAGCATGAGCAAATGGGATTGAGAATCTGCATGGTCAAGGTTATGATAATGGGAGTACCATGAAAGGCAAAGAAAATGGTGTACAAAAGAGAGTCCTGGACATAATCCCATGTGCAATGCACACTCTTTAAACTTGGTAGTCAATGATGCCACTAAATGTTATCTGGAAGCAACTAGGTTATTCAGTTTCATTCATAGAATCATAGAATTATTCCTCTGCATTGTTTCAGTATTGACAAATTCTAACTAGCCATGTGTAAATCTTAGACATAACTATTAAGCCATTGAGTGAAACAAGATGGGAGAGTTGGATTGATGCTTTGAAACCATGGAGATATCATCTTGGTAGTACTCTTGGTTTGGAGGATTGTTGCTGTTGGTTTTTTGTATCTTTATTATATATATTACAAGGTAGAGGGAGCGAGTGGTGCTGTAGTCTAAAGCACTGAGCCTCTGGGCTTGCTGATTGGAAGGTTGGTGGTTTGACTCGGCGCAACAGGGTGAGCTCCCATTGCTCGGTCCCAGCTCCTGCCAACCTAGCAGTTTGAAAGCATGCCAGTGCAAGTAGATAAATAGGTACTGCTGTGGTGGGAAGGTAAATGGTGTTTCTGCACGCTCTGGCACTCATCATGGTGTCCCATTGCTCCAGAAGCGGTTTAGTCATGCTAAAGCAAGATGAGCGCCACACCCCATAGTCAAGTTTGACTGGTATCCCTGGTTACATGGTACAAGTTCCTTTTTGAAGTCTATCTTACCAGCAAGCTACTACAAAATAAGGAAGCCAATTTAAATTCAGCTACAAGACAATTGCAAGTGACCAAGAATGACCTTGTGAGATGCAGGTGTGATGAGGTTTTGATAGATGCTACTGAGATTGCAAAGGTGCTAGAAATACTATCAAACTTTGAGACACAACAAGTTAGAAAAAGGAGAAAGAATCGACAGTTTTCATGTGTGGCCCAAGAAGAAGCAGAAATTTAAAGTAGGTTTCTACTATGCTGTGATAGACATGGCTATACAATCTGTTGAAGAGAGATTCCAGCAGCTACAACAATATAATTCCCTATTTGGCTTTGTGTGTGATGGCTACAGCATCAAGAAAAAAAATCTACTGAAGATGTACTTAAGGTCTGTGAGGATTTGGAAAAAACATTGATGCACAATGGAAACAAAGATATTGATGCTGAAGATCTGTGCTGTGAACTTTTAGCAATTGCTCAAAGACTTCCAAAGCTTATGCTGCCACAAGGAGTACTTCTCTTAATACTATAACAAAAAACTCACGGATAATGTGCCTAACGTTTCTATTGCTCTGATGATTCACCTCACACTGCCAATGTCAGTGGGAAGTGGTGAACACAGTTTCTCGAAGCTCAAACTTTAAAAAACTTACATATGCCCAACAGTGTTGCAAAAGAGACTAGTTGGCTTGGCACCTATATCAACTAAACATGCCCAAGCATCAGCACTTGACCTGAAGGAATTATTAACAAAATTTGCAAAGGGAAAGGCATGCAAAGTGAGATTTTGATGTGCCTGAAACTGACACTTAGGCATAAATTTTAACTTCACAATTCACAAGATTGTTCAGAATTGTGTGCTAAAACATTTTCTTTTCTATTTGAGAAAAATAATCAAAGATTGTTGTATTACTTACTCTTGCCATTAAAAATAAAATTAGCAGTTTCATGTTTCTTGCTTTTTTTTTACAAGACATCTGTTTTTGAAAATGGAAGTTAGCAGGGATTTTTTTTTGTGGTAGTTAGCCTTGCCTAGGGCACAAAATAGCCTGCCACCAGCACTGGTTAGGTTTGAATGTAGAAATCCTTCTCTAGATATGCCAGCTTTCTCCTTCTGGAAGCATCCAAACATGCTTTTCTGCATGTTTGAATAAGGTCTGATGAGGGCAAAAGGAGGCAATAACATTGCATGCAACCTGTGTACGTCACCCTATAACTGGGTTTAAAATAACAGTTCTCACCTTTGTTTCTCTATATATAGTGGGGTTTCAGGTACTCGGATATTAGTTTGATGGGCAGGCAAGAATGGATACTCAGCGGGTGGTTAAGGCACACCCACATACAGTAGAGGGGTAGAGAGTGGAGATTTACATTCATGCCAAGCCAAGGATTGCTTTTATAGTATCTACAAATAACTTCATAATGCTGGGCAGCAGTTCATTTGAACAAATGGTTTTCAGAATGACAAGCCATGTCCTGACATAGTTTCAGAAATATTTGTAGTGAAGCATGAACAAAATGAACTTCAGACTCTGATTAAAATAATTGTCAAACAGATACTTCAGATTGCATTTCTAAAAGTGCTGCTCCCTTCACCCTTCCATATGCTGTGTGCAGAGGAAAGCCCACCAAATGAAATTGCAGAGATTCAAGAGCTAAACTTAGGGTAGACTGTGCAGAGCACGGCATCTTGCAAATGCTTGAGATCTTTTTAATACTTTGCCTTACACAACCCCTTGTTAGATATTTATTTAGAATCTACTGTAATAGAGATGAAAGAAAGTGGATCCCGTTGACCTTCATGTATGGAATATTTGCAAACTGGAGGCAAACCTTTTACTAATCAAAGCTAGTAAAAATCAAAATTGAAGAAAAGATGTAGGCTTTCAGACCATGCTGCCGGTTTTGTACATTATTGGTCTTGTGGTGCAGCTAATGGCAGCATTAACTACTTGTGTGAGGCATGTTCTCGTAGAACAATTTTTATTAATGAGAGGCTGCAAGGTTTGATATCCATCAAAGTTTGTCTGAAGAGGACCGTTCCACATAGTAAAATGAGTTGCTAAAAGACAACAATTTTTTGTCTTGCTAAAGGATGAGCAGTTACAGTACTTAAATGCAGCAAGTGAGACTGTATTATATAAATGCAGCAAGTGAGACTCTCCCTCCTCCTTGCTTATGTGCTCACTTGAACTTGGATGGGCAGTTGCCTCCATCAAGCTCAGTGTAAGAAATAGTTTCTTCACACTAAGCATTGCTGTTTTTGCTGAGCCTGAGTGAGGGCTGGTAGTCTGGCAGGATAGCTCTAGATCTTGATGGGACCTGGCTAAGAAACTCAGGGTGCTCAATAAAAACATGACTTTTATAGCTTGTGAGATGCCTTTCAGTGCTGACATCCATTTCCACTACAGTAATATAATGTGGATAGGAAGAATCACATGGGTATTTTATTGCCTCTGGTCCTTCAATTGACAGCATCCCTGTGATGTGACTAGAGCAGAGTGGGACATTGTCTCTACACCACAAGACTAATAAGTTGGTGTGTTCGCTTTAGGATGGGGAATCTATTGGTTCTCCAGATGCTGTTGGGACCACTACTCACATAATCCC
Organism: Podarcis raffonei; assembly: GCF_027172205.1. Taxonomy (NCBI): domain Eukaryota; kingdom Metazoa; phylum Chordata; class Lepidosauria; order Squamata; family Lacertidae; genus Podarcis; species Podarcis raffonei. Next base: position 4,163,404 of record NC_070611.1, read on the forward strand.
TGAACATAGATTATGTCTATGTGTTGGGTGTATGTGCTGCAATGTTGCATTTTCCTAGTACCCAAACAAACCTACCGTATTTTGTTTGAGAAACGAGTCCCTTCCCCAGAGAGTACCAAACCATTACAAATGCATGAGCATCTTAAAGAATCTATTTTTGCCCTGTCTTTCTAGCCAGGATGCCCTCAAGACAGCTTACAAACAGTAAAATGCCATAAAAGCAATTAAAACATTAATGGACTACAGTAATTAGTATAAACAGGGGTGTAAAACAACAAGATGAAACTAACAGCAGGCTATATTCCAAATATAGGGACGCGGGTGGCGCTGTGGGTAAAACCTCAGCGCCTAGGACTTGCCGATCGCATGGTCGGTGGTTCGAATCCCCGCGGCGGGGTGAGCTCCCGTCGTTCGGTCCCTGCTCCTGCCAACCTAGCAGTTCGAAAGCACCCTTAAGTGCAAGTAGATAAATAGGTACTGCTTTATAGCGGGAAGGTAAACGGTGTTTCCGTGTGCTGCGCTTGTGCTGGCTCGCCAGAGCAGCTCCGTCACGCTGGCCACGTGACCCGGAAGTGTCTCCGGACAGCGCTGGCCCCCGGCCTCTTGAGTGAGATGGGCGCACAACCCTAGAGTCTGTCAAGACTGGCCCGTACGGGCAGGGGTACCTTTACTATATTCCAAATGCCTAATGGAATAAAACACTGCTTTTAAGATAAAATAAATAACCATAGCATAATTTCAAAAGCTTTGGTGGGGTTGTCTAAATGTCAAAGACCCCAGTTAGGTTGTGTCTATAATGTGGAAGATAGAAAAGGAAGTTTACATGGCAGCCTGTACCATTTTATGCTGCCCTCTTTTTAGGGGAAAGGGATGAAGTACACTATTTCATTACTATTCAGTACTTAAATAAACAAATAAATAAATGTTGCCACACAGCAATTCTGTGCAGCAAGGCAGTCTTCCACTCCCATGAAATACTGTATGGACTGAATATTGTGCCACTATTGGTAGTAATGCACTATGGACAGAATGTGGTTGGGGGATGCATTGATTTTTTAAAAAAACCCTTTTATACTCAGACTTGCTGAGATGTGCAAGATTCTGTAGCTGAGTCAGGAAAGGCAGAGATGAAGCAAATGATCATCTGGCCTAGACTTGATTTCAGCTCCGGTCATCTTTAAGCTAAAGCCACACATTATTGCAAGGCATTCTAGGGCTGTAGGGAAAATCGGCAAGTATTCTGTCTTCCTTGTTTTTCACTATGGCTGGAGCCCAAGTGCTAAACTGCCACTTTGAATTTTATCTTGTTTATTTCCTTGTTTTTTCTTTGTTTCTAGCTGTGATGATCTTACCGAGATGTGGCTGTGTGTTTCTCTTCCACCTCCACTGAAACTCATTTTACTCGTAAGCAATCCAGAAATACCCAAGCAGCTTGCAGAGTGTTTGGAATTCAAAGATGAAATAACCTGTTGTTTCAAAGTGGTGTGTGTTTCTGTAGCGGAAAAATAATTTTATCTGCATACAATCCAGGCCCCCTCCCACATTACTGTATTAGAGAGTCAGGACCAAGAAAGTAGTTTTGTTCGGAGTCTTTCATAAAGTTGGTACTGAGACAGCTGCTAAACCCTTAATTTAAAGTAAGAACATAAGAAGAGGCTGCTGAATCAAGGCGAATGGCCCATGTAGCCCAACATCCTGTTCTCACAGGGACCAACCAGATCCCTGTGAGAAACCCGTAAGCAGGACGTGATCACAAGAGCAGCACTTCCCTCCTGCAGTTTCCAGATATTGGTAATCAGAAGCATAAAACATCCAGTATTATAGGAGGTTTATTCCCTGCCTTTTTAGGTGTGGACTTAGACCAACGGTGCCATTTTTGAAGTCACTGTATCACCATGCTCTGTGGAATTTAATTTCTTATGTGGAGGTTTGTTCTCAAGTAGAGAGATCAGATTCCAAAATTCACATACCTTCAGGAGGGCTGGGATTAGGGGTTCAGGGTAGAGAAGATTTGGTGCTTGTAAAACTCCCTTTTGAGGTCTGTGCTTTACGAGGCTCCTGAGGTTGGATTCCGAACCTGACAGAGAACTTTTACAACTCCAATTTTCCTGCAGCCATTGTGGTGCAATGTTACATGCTTTCAGAGTGCAATAAAAATGCTTTTATTGTAGCAGGGGCTCTTACTCTGCCCCCGTTCAGTTGGCATTTTAATCTGACTCAGAATAATTCTTGAAGCTTTTTGTAAAGTGGCATAGGGAGAGCAGTGTTTCAAAGACACTGTCTCTAGTCATAAAGGTCACCGACGAAGCCACAGATTCTAGGCAAGCGAAAGGACGAGACTTTTTGCCGCCAATGATTATGCGCGACCTGGCACAATTTTATATGAGCTGTGACACTTCATACATGCTGTCTGCATAATGGGAGCATCACTAGAGATGAAAAGTAGAATGTAATCATCCTTGAACTGGATTATGAAACTGTGTGAATAATGCACTCGCACAAGGCACCCAACTGCATTTGTCAGAAACTTTTCTGAATAGATCACCTACTCTGTCAGTTATTACACCCACCCATGTAGCATCCGTTCTGGCACATGTGAGGCTGGACTCCCCCAGGGATTCCTCTCTTACCCATCCACAAAGCTTCAGGTCTCGGAGCAAGCCAGCACATATCTTATAGATTCACCTAAGAACAAGGCACTAAAAATGTTCATTATGTTCCATCTCTTTTGATAACCGCTTTGCTTTTGCTTTTATCCTGTTGAATTTTAAGTAGCTGTTTGTGGCCTGATCTTGAACAAGCAGCAGAATTTGGAGGTAGAGGAGATTGCCGGTGAGCTGTGCGTGTCTCTCTCCCCTTTTGGAATGCTCCCGATTCAACACAAAACAAAACAAAATTCTGTGCAAGTAAAGAACAACAACAACAACCCAACACTGACTATAGCAGTAGTTTATTAATGGGAATGGGAATTGTAAGAACAGACCTCCGGAACAAATTAAGTTCTTAACCCGAGGTACCACTGTACAGACATATTATGAAGATGTTGAATTTCTAAGCGAATTTCTTTCTGAGGTCTGGAAAAAGCTGCTTTGGGTTTCCCTTTTGTAAGCTGAGTAACACTTGCATTCCTCCAGGATGGGTACATTGGCTTTTGTTTTTGTTTTTTAAATGCATATCCGTAAATATTATCATTTGATTTGGGGTTGTCTTTCAAGCTCCCAAAGAATCTCAGGAAAGTGGTTGGAAAAAGGAAGCAAAGGGGTTTTTTTATAACCCCCTTAAAAGAAGGAAGCATGCATGGAATTGATGTCATTTTTCTGAAAGGTAGGCTAAATTGTTTTGCATAGAAGGAAAACAATATTACCCTTAGGAAATGTAAAGGGTTTTCCTTGCCTTCTACACAATTTTTGTATTCCTCCCAGGACCTAATATGACAGATCCATCCAAGGGAAACAATGGAAAGCAGACTGATCCAGCTCAGTGTCATAAGAGGGGCTGTCATATTACGATGATTCATTAGCCTGTTTGGAACAGAAGCAGCACAGGCAAGCACAAAGTGTGGCCCAAGCCCTTCTGCTTGCTCTGAAAACCAACTTCTCGTTCTGCCTTCACAGCCTTTCTAGCACACTTGATTTTTGTTTGCACCCATGGAGAGAAGTGGAGAAAGTAGTTTTGCAGGTTGTGAGGTTTGGTGGCTGTAAACTGAAAAGCACCTTATAGGAAAGTTACTGTCACTTTTTAGACATGCTGCATTTCCGCCCAATTCATGTGTGTTCAGCGTGGTTCACATAAGATGAGCAGTCTGTACATAACCACTACAGGGTATAGTAAATATTGTAATATTGCTGTGACATACTTAAAAATCAACAGTTCATTTAAACTTTTAAGTGAGCACAAGCTAACCAATGCCCTCACATCCCCAAAAAGCCTCAAAGCTGATGGCATTAGTGCCTGGCAGCGTCCTTTGCCCTTGGATACATAGAGCAGGTGTCGGTAACCTCAGGTCTGTGGCCCCAAGCTGACTTTCCAGGCCTCTGTATCTGACCTTTGGAGCTGCCCCTAGGTCTCACCCTTCACTGGCCCAGTTTCACACCCTCCTTGAGTGTTTCCTGCCTGGAATGTGTCCTTGAACTCCAGCAATGCCATGTGGTTGCCTGAAAGGAACAGAGAGGTGTGCATGTGGAAACTAGCCAGTTAAGGAATGTTGCCTTGTACTGTATCCCCAAGGCTTGTGCTTTTAGTGTAATTATAAAACTAGGTATATCATATCTGTAAGGCTGGAGTACCCAATGTGGTGGTTCTCCCAAGGTCCACTGTCCCTCCAAATTTTAATTCTTCAGCGGGTTGTTGTTGTTTTCTTGCTTTTTTCAGTGGTGCCTGTATTTTTATTGGTTTTGGAGGGCAGCTGTGAGCGTTTTGGGAGGGTTCTGAACATCAACTGTTTTTCTTCTGCGAAAATGGCATTTTATGGTGCCCATGACAGTTTCTTTCATTTCCAGGTGTGCCCCAGGCCCACCAAGGTTGTAGATGCCTGCTCTAATGAACCAGTCCTACATTAAGTTGACTGGGTGGTGTCAGATGGGGGTACAAAACACATAGGAAATGCTTTTATCTGAAAGGGTATCTTGGGGTGGGTCAAGAGACTTAAACCACATTCCCTAAACTGAGGCTGCACTGTTGTCACTCTCCTGCCTCAACTATGTAGGGAGCTTATTCATATTAAGGAAAGTCACCAAAAAGAACTTCATTGGCTCCTCAACAAGCAAACAAAAACATAAAAATTGATATGTCTTGAAAGCTAAACATTTTGCTGTCGGTTTATACTGCAACTTTTTAAAAATAATAGTTAAAGAAATAAATAGAAAAATACAATATGTGCTGAAAACAGTGGTGAGTATCACTGGGTTGATACTTTCATCAGGCAGGCATTTTGTCAATGACTGTGCTATGCACTTCCAAAATGTTTTGCCTTACGGTACTTTTCGACTCAAAATAATAAAGAAAAACATGCTTTAGAAGTTTGTATTTTGAGGGACAGTAAATTTAGAAATGCATATTGTGGGAGAACAATACAAATTTAAATACTTCTTTTTTATCTGAAGTTTTGATGTGTGAGGAATATAGATGGGGAAAAAAGGGTTTGAAAATTAAGGTACTATTATAAGCTGTAATGCTTTAGGTGAAGGATTTGCTGAACAAATAATTTTAACTGGGATACGAGGAGGAGAAGTATGAGGAGGTCTGAGAAACTAGTCATTGAAAAGTATGATTTATGAACTACATATCTTTTTAATGTTTTTGTTCTGTTTTTGTTTGTTTAAAAAATTGGAAAATTCAATAAATATTCTTTAAAATAAAAAAAATAAAAAGAAGTTTTGATGTGTGTGTGTGTGTGTGTGTGTGTGTGTGTGTGTAAATCTCAGTTTAATGTAGAAATGGGATGGAATCTACTTGTGGGTGAACATGTGATGCAACTTGGGTAGGAATGGATGAATCACTCTTCTCCCGAGATTCACGAGAGTCTTGGGCCAGACTTGCCCTTTGGGACTCTGCTCAGGCTAAATTCCTCGCTGGCCCTGCTCTCCTTGAAAGCTTTTGCCTGGCTGGAATGTAGTAACTTGAACTGTAGCAGCGCCCCTAGCTTGCATGAATGGAGGATGGAGAAACATGTCTGTAGACACATCTGACTTTTGTGTGGCTGCAAACTAGTCTACTGCAGAAAAGTAAGAGCCATAACGGTTGCTCAGCCCACTTCTGAATTTGGCCCCCGCTCTCCCCCTGGCATGCAGCCCCATGAGGAAATGTGGCTCTCAGCCTGGCAATGGTTCCCCCCCCCCACCTGCACATGTGCATGTTTTCCTGTAGCACCTCAGATGTATCAGATGCTCCTAAAGCATTCTGACTTTTCTTTTTTCTTTTTTACAAGAAAGTCTCTAAGGAATGGCAGGAACATTTAAAAATGAATAATGCTCCTTGGAATTTCCTCCCTTGTTTGATTAATTTATCCAGTCTTTATTAGCTTCAAATTAAAGCACAAATCAGTTCAGCCCATTCTCGTGACATTGGTCTAATTTCTTACCTTCATATAAATTTTACGCTGGCATGTTAAAAGTCTGCATTTGCACAGTTTTATGGTTCAGACAAGCCAGTGTGAGGCTGACACTTCTGAATACCTTGCCTCTTTAATGTCCGCTGAGATATTTTCCTTCTTCTCCACTAAGCTTAATATATCACAGCATGGCCTGTATTGTGGAATGACAGTATCTTGGAGTCAACCAATTGTGATTTAGTGGGGGGTGGGTTATTATTAAAAAAACCCCATTGATCTAAAACAAGATTAGAATTTTATTATTGGCAATCTGCATTGCGGTTTTCTTTCTCCCCCACCCACCCCATCACTTGCCCTGTTTCTGCTTGTATTTGTAGCCTTGGCAAACTTGAACAAAGCCTGTGTTAAAACAATATCAATTATAATAAACTGACCTGTGGATAAAACATTTGCAGGGCAGCCATCTTGGAAAGGAGAACTGGCCACAGATTCTCAGTTGCCTGGACTGGGGCAGTAATTTTTAAACTGTCCCTGAATTCATTACTGTGCCATGTGGACAGCAAGGAAGATACATGCTGTAAATCACCCAGGCTGATGGAAAAGAGGCAAGGCCAGAAGAGCAGCTTCGTGGCTTTAGTCTCTGGTTAGCCCAAGTATCATGACAGACGAGGTGTCTCTCTGCATGGAGTTTTTCCTCTGGCCTGACCTCCTTTCCATCTGCCTCTGCTGGGTGTGGGCACCTTCTGCCATGGGTCCATACCAAAGGTGATTGAGGAAAGTTCAGTCTTTCATGATGGAGAGAGGGAGAGAGTGTGTTTGTGAGACAGAACAGAATGACTTGCTGCTGGAGGAAGAGTTGTGTTGCTGTGTGAGTTGCTGCTCTAGATTAGCATCGCTCCCATTGGGAAGCATGCCCTGGTCAGTGACTTGCAGGAATACAGGGAGTGGGGGCTTTTCTGAGGCCTGGCAATTCTTACTCTTTTACCACAAAAGGAAAAAAAATAGATGTTGATGCTTAATGCACAATTATTTTAACCATGTCCAGGTTCTCTTGCTTCTAAATAATGGCTGTTGGGGTATGCACAGGGATCTGGTGCACATGGAGAGGGGTTTATCTTCACTTGCCAGGGCCCCAATGAACCATCCCCCAAAGTTTCCAGGAAGGAAACTTCTGATGGTGCTTCAGGGGAAATTGTCATTGTGACTGCATGTTGGGGGGGATAATTCAACCCACTTACCACAGTTCCAGTCCTGATTCTTTCCCACCCTCACTGCAGCTATTGAGAACCAAAATAGAATAAAAGAAAGAAAAGGGGAAAAAGACAAATTAACTGAAGTCATACATTTAACATCTCATCTAGTTTGCACTAAAAGTAAACCTTCTTGTGTGTGAGAATAAATCAGGCCTCCAGTCTGAAAACAGAAAAGAAGTTTGCCCACTGGGATAGCTCAGTCAGTAGAGCATGAGACTCAATCTCATGGCATAGTGGTCCTTCCAATGCTATGATTTAGAAAACTGGGAAATTTTATATCAAACTTTGTCTTGCTGAGCTGTCTCTAATCAGAATTGGGGTCTCCAACAATCTTCATTCAAGCCACATTGGAAAATGTCTGACCTGCACTACTTAGTAAGCAGAGACCGAAGAGTCTCAAGAAATGGAAAGAACGGGGATTGTAGGTGTTCCGGAAGGTAGATTGGATTTTATTAATATTATTTTTTTGGCCACATATGCCATTGATACACTTGGTTCTCAAGTAGTTTTTGTTTAGGCATCTCTCCTCTTAGGGCCTGTCCACACTTCCACTTGTTCTTTGCCTAGAAAACAGGAGTCCAAGTGGTTTTCCTCTTTTACCTGCTTTTACCCATTGAAAACTGTTCTTTACTACTCAGTTGAAACAACAGCAATTTGGGTTTTATTTGGATTGGTGTTTGCTCCGATTTAGCACTAAAGAGCGAGTTTTTCCTGGGAAAGGAGCACTTTAACTGATGTTGCTTTATGGCAGAATATTACTGCGGCACTTAACCGTTTTGGATGTACAGTCCATGTTATTTAGGAAAGCTTATTTGAAGTGTCTGTACTGAAGAGAATTGATATAAAACCAACAAAACTGATGCAAAATCCGGTGCTTAATGCTCCATACCTTTTTAATATGCCTCTTGTTAGTGCTGCAGCTATTACAAGAATTGTAGTTTGGCTAATCAAGCAAGGCAAGATTACAAAGGAAGTGTTTTATCTCTTGTACAGATTAGCATGCATGTGTTTCTCTCTACTTGGCTTTGAGCTTCCTTTTCCTTTGGGAATAAAACAGAAAAGAAAACAATTCTGAGGTTTGTTCACCCTGCAGTCACTGAAGATTCCAGCCAACTGATCTCCTCAGCTGTAAAACTTCATGTTTAGGACTCTACAGTGGAATATATTCTACTGTTCTTTGCACAAAATGACAATTGCCAGCTCTTTTGTTGTGCAATAATTCAGGACAGAATTTTGCTTTTGGTGTTAAACCCAGTTGCATAGTGACTAAAAAGCTATGTTTAAAAAGAGAAGAATGTTTCTTTTTTTCTGGTTTCAGTGAATTTCTTTGCAATATTGGATGAGGAATAAACATAATTCTCGATTCTTGTCGTTGTATTTGTGGAGAAAGGATGACAAAAGCAATTCCCCCACTATCTATTTAATTGCCCCTTTCTCCAAAATGTGCAGTGTAAATTTCTCATCTTATTATTTATGGAATGTGAGCACTGCTCAGAGTGCCAAAAATTGACTCTTTGTTCACAGACAATAAGGAGGATGCAATACAAAAAGCATCTGCATTTTGGCATTAGCGAAACAGCGTCAAATCAGTTTTGACACCAATGTAACTGGGCTGCTCAATTCGTGAGATATACAAAATTGTGATGATTGGTCCCTGAGGGATAATCAATATTTTATTTTGTATTTTTTCTATCTTTTATTTGTTTTCCTTTATTAATTTTTTTGCTGTTATGACCTGCACTCTTAGGGCCAATCCACATACAACATTTTAAAATCTGGGACCTTCTATGCCCATTCTCCAAATGTTAGAAGTCATATTTAAGTGAAGATTGCAAGAACCAGGTACCAGAACAACACTTCTCCAGCCCCCCCCCCCAAGACACCAGGGCTGAACACAGGAACCTTTGCAGGGTTCAAACATGGAGAGAGTAGTGTTCTTGACACAGTACCTTCAGTGGTAGTTTGATGGGGGGGGGGTTGGATTTCATTCAGTTATCTTATGGGGTTATTAAGGAATCTTTATCCTATCAGCATGTGACAACGGCCACATCCCAGGAATGTCTGGCTGGCTAAATCAGTATGCCACCTTCTGGCAACTCCTGCAGCCAAGCTGGTGCCAAATGTATTTCTGTGCTTTCCTTTAGACCACATCAGCGAGGCTGGGGGGAGGTGGGCAGGTGGATCTTGTCGTCTCGGCATCCCAGAAGAAGAAGAAGAAGAAGAAGAAGAAGAAGAGTTTGGATTTGATATCCCGCCTTTCACTCCCTTTAAGGAATCTCAAAGCGGCTAACAATCTCCTTTCCCTTCCTTCCCCACAACAAACACTCTGTGAGGTGAGTGGGGCTGAGAGACTTCAGGGAAGTGTGACTGGCCCAAGGTCACCCAGCAGCTCAGGTGGAGGAGCGGAGACGCGAACCCGGTTCCCCAGATTACCAGTCTACCGCTCTTAACCACTACACCATCCCAGGACCTCCACTGCCCAGGCTGCTCCAGGAAGGTGGCTTCACTGCTGCGGTTTGACTTCACCCCAGAGGCACACTCCATTGTCTCTTGAGACAGACGAATGCCAAATTATAGGAATTTGAGCAAAAGATTGACTGAGCATTTTCTTGGCCCTTTGCAGGAGATGGCCCATAAGTCCAGTAAATGGGATTTGGGAGCTACATTCTTTATCTGTGTCTTCTGTTACTATCCTTTTGTGTTGGTCCCCCCCCCCCCGGACGAGTCTCGTAATTCATTCACCCTTTGAGGCACTATCATTCTGGTTGATTTGATGGTGGCAGCAGCACAAAAAGAGCATTGTGAAAGGGGTGGGCCCTTGTACACTTGTTTATATAGCCTATAAATAAGAGGTCAGTTTCGGATTTAGTAGGTCACTTGTTTCTTACTACTAGAAGCCAATGATGTTTTACTCATGCACTTGCTGCTCTTTCTGAAAAGCTCTTTGTGAATGAACTAGCAGGATGTCTTTTGAGCAAGACTCACTTAAAAAAAGAGGAGAGAGATTGTGGATGTTTGCACTTGAAAATAAATAGTAAACTACTTTATGGGGGAAAACACAGTTTGGGAGTCTGCACGTGATCTGGAAACCCTGCTTTATAAATGTAGTATAGCGGAATCTAAAATAACCTTTTTCTGGCAGTGTGGTTTATAGCATGGGATCCTCTCTGTGATCTACTGTTTCCTGAACTTGCTTTCTTGAGCTGTTTCCTGCTGATTTACCCTCTAGCCCTACAAGTCAGGGATCATCAGCTTCTTCTTCTTTTATCATCCACAATAACTGAGAAATTCATGGCAGTTTAATAACGGAGAGTGTCTTTTCTTTATGAGACCCTTTCACTCATTCTGATAACTGAGAGAGGCTCTGCAAAGAGGCCCCTCCTTTCAGGAGATGAGATCAGTTCTCCATAGACCTGCCAGACCCACTGTATGGAATAACATTCAGTGAAACTCACCTGAGCACTTACAGCAGGCCTTTAGAATGGTGCCAAAGACTTTTCTTTTTAGCCAGACTTTCTTAGATATTTAATTTGCAAATATGTACTGAGAAAACATCCACCCCAGGCCTTGGGAGTGGGGTGGGGATGGGGGTTACTGATCTCTAGCTGTGAGAATAGTTATTACTGAATTGATAGGTGTGTTTAATTTTGCTTATTGGACTGTATTTTAATGTTGTAAACCACTCTGGAATTGGTATGTTTGTGGTATATAAATGTTAAAAAGTAAATAGATCAGTTTCCCCATTATATATGTGTTACTTATATTTTATTTATTTCTATTTGTGAACTGGGTGGATTTTGTATTTTATGAGCTTGGATTTTTAAGTAAAGGGGACTGCAGATCCCTAAATAAATGCATAAAAGCTCAGTTAGTAACAGGGTTTCCAAAATGCACTTATGTTTTTTTATCCATTTGTGAGTTCCCAGTAGTTTGACACAAAAATTACAGTATTCAACCTAAAATAAACTACAAAAGCTCCTTTGACACACTAAGACAAAGCAACAGCTTACATAAAACATGGATTCTTGAGGTCCAAGAACTAGTCCACAGTTACACAATTCCTGCCTGCCCACCCTGTTTCCTGCTACTCTGGATAAAACCGGGATGGGGGGGCATCTTTTTTTCATAGCTGGAGGGCTACATTTCTTTCTAAATAACTTCCTGGGAACAATATGCCAAAAGGGGGTGGGGGTGCCAGAGGCAAAAATGAACAGAGCAATTAATGTGAATGTTACCTTTGCATCAAAAGCAAAAACATTGTCAGAGCTAAAGCCACTTCCCGTTCAGGCAAAGATGCCCAAAGCAAGAGTGAAGAAGGACTGGCGAGGGAGGTGGCCTGGGGAGAGTCTTGAGATAGAGAGGAAAAAGACTGGGGGCTGCATTTGGACCTGAGGCTTCCCACCCTTGGAATACATCTTTGTACTTCTTGAAATGGCTCTACACAGGAGTGTAGAGTGTTTTCGGGATGAACTTCAAATGTTCTGAGTTTGGGGCATATATGGAGCCAATTTTCCACTAGTTTTGCCACCTAGTATTCCATTAGCAAAAATGAATCTGCCTCTTGTCTTTCAGCACTTTTGTGACTTTAAAGTATAGGTCTCTACTGAGGATTATGGCTACTCCATGAGCTTTGACAACTCAATGCTCTTGAGTGGCTCTAAAGTCCAAACAAGGAAACAACCTATTTCCTTCTTTAATCCAAGCTGTCCAGCATGGACAGGAGCTCATGTGGAATTGTGGGCAAGCCTTAGCTAGCCAGATGAGGCTGGAGTTAACAGATGTTGCATACCTCCAAGCAGAGGTCAGTAGCTTAATTGAGGTCTTAATTCCCCAGAGTGGCTGGGGAAACTCAGCCAGATGGGTGGGGTATAAATAAATTAACAACAACAACAACAACAACAACAACAACAACAACAACAACATTTCCCCCAACACACCCTTTGTCTTTGGCCTCTTCCTGGACAGTGGGAGTTGAAAGGGTAGATTTATTTATTTTTTAGTCTGTATTTTAAGGTCAACCAATCTCCTTTATTGGCATAGAAAAAGTGCATCATATACATGGATCAGATCACAACACAGTTAATGAAACATAGTAGGAGATACTTTAGGATAAAACTGTCCAGACATTGTGAGGTATGAAAATGGTTCTTAGGACCTATGGTGACATAATTTCATGGCGTCACTCAAAAATCTTGCCACATTCTCCATAAAGTCATACTTACAATTATTCAGCAGATAAGACACCCTGCCCCTCCTTCAATAAGGGCGCCAAATGCTTATAATATATTTTTGCATAAAATGGGCAATAAAATAAAACGTGTTTTTTAAGGTAAACTGACATAATCCATAGTTTCCAGACTTCCATGTGGATCAGAATGCCATCAACAATTGCACTATGCATGTCTTCAAATTTAGCAATACGTTTTTGGTACAAAAGTGTGTGCCTTATGAGAAAAATGCATATAAAATTATAAGGAATAAATGAATTTTTTTACCTTCTAAACTCACTACATGTAGAAAAGTGGCACATGACTGACTGGAGAAACGGGGTCCTAGCTGAGCTTTCTCCCTATTTTTCTACTTGCCAGGATTTTGTGTTTGTTTTGCAAATTTAATTTGTGTGACATGTACATGAAAAGGTCACCAGGACAAAAAAGTTCGTTTTAAAATTTTAAATCCAATTTTGCTGTGCACTAAAAAAAAAAAAAGGCACAGAAATGGGATGGAAAATGTTTTTACTCAGCATGTTGAAAACTGACACGGAATAGAAATAGGCTGATCTGTCCACCCCAGTCCACCCTTGGACTCTGCATGTCTCCATCTGCTCTTGCCCTTTGTGTAGTCAGATCTGGTGACTGGAGACCAGAAAGCGTGAGCTCTTGCTGTAAAGGGTTTGGTTCCTCAAGAGAAGCCCTTTCTGGGGCTCCTAGTTGTGGCTGTGGGTTAGGCTTGGCCCCCTAGCCTGAGTCTATATTGGGCGCGCCTCCCATGATAGCCCTTCTTGACTCCTTCTCTGTGCCAGAGTCTTGGCTGCCATTTGAGTTCAGGATTGCGACACAGGCTCAGAGTAAGGAGGGAGGACACTCTGAAGGTGCAGTGTTTCTTGCTGCTTCCAAGTACCTCTGGAAGTCACAGGCAGAAACTCTGCTTATGCTACCAAATTTAAAGATTTTCCCCAAACCCATTGGGAATCTCAGGTATTTGTGTGAAGGCGATTTTTCTATGCTGGTGACTTTATGCCTTCCTTGAGCTCTTGTCACTGGTTTGCAAAGGAGCTCTTGCCAGCTGTAGAAATGCTATGCATTATAGCCAGTGTCCTCCCCCCAATATGTTTAGGGGTCCTCTCATTTTCCTACTCATAATGAAATACTGCCCCTCAATGAGGCCAAACTTAGATTCACAAAATGTTTAGGGGTATGCGTTCCCCCAGAAAAAAGCACTGATTATAGCAGATTCTGGGGAACACTCTAATGTTTAATTGTTTATTTAATAATTGTTTTTTCTATGTTTTTAGCCATCCTTATTTTTATATGTAAGCCACCTTGAGGAAGGGTATTAATAATAATATGAATATGAATATGAATGCTGTATAATAGCACTAATTGTGAAGCAGCGAATTGTTTGACCTTCACCCAGTCTTAACAACAACAAAACCACAGTAATGGTTTTGGGGAAAATTTTAGTACCTGTAGTGGAAATGCAGAAGATAAACCGAGGCGGATGTAGGTTTGACCTTGCGCAGCCCACCCTTCCTGTGTGTCCTCGCAGGAGCACCCCTGCCCTTGAGGGTGGCCCAGCCGGGCCTGGATTGCCCAGATTAGGAGCCCTAATTAGCACAGGTGGGGGTCATGGAGACATCCAGCCCTGCTTGGTTGGGGCAGGTACAAATGGCGCAGGGCAACAGTCAAGGAGGATGAGGGATCAAATGCTGTGGAGGTTACTTATGGCTGGGTCTGGTGCTGTATGTGGGTGAAGGTCTGGTGTTACTTTGGGGTTACTTCTCAGTGTAAGCGGGTTTTTATTGCTGTGAAGGTTTACTGTTTGAGGGCTTTTGTTGTTGCTGTTTGAGGGGGTTTTTCTATTCTGTTCAAATAAAAATATATTTCCCCTCATATATTGTCTACCAAAGATCCTTTAAAGAACCTGCCGTGTTAATTGGCAAAGCAGTACACCAATTAGATTTCCAGTCTATATTGCGGGAGTTAGTGGAGGTCAAGGGACAGGTGCCCTCATACGAGGTGCCTGCAGGGGAGAATGCAAAAACCAGCTAACGTGGTACCTTTTGGCTCTGTTGCCTTCAGGTACTGCACCTGGGAGTATATCACAGCTGAGAGCCTGTCTCAACAAGCTTCATATTTGCCACATTGATCTAATAGAACTTCCCTAATCTGAAGACAGAAGAAAATATAGTGCCTTCCAAAGCCCCTCTGAAACATTAATCAATAATGAGAATAGGAGACCTTGGCAGTGGGACAGGCATAAGCTTAAAATCCAGACTGCATGTTCCCAGCCAGCGGGATCAATTTTATTAGGGGACAGAGCCTGGTGCTTGTTCTTAACTATCTGTCTAAAATATCTAACAAAAATATGTATAATGGATTACTGTAATTTTGTGTGACTTTAACAAATGCTGTATGTAAGAGGTTCAATCAATAGCACTTAAATAGTGTGGCCTGAGTGTTAGAGAGTAATTTGAATCAGGCAGTTTATGCTCTCGAGAAGTGTGCGCACGCATGCGTGCGCATAGGAATCTCAGCTTGCTTCCGAGGAGAAGGAAAAGTTAGAGGAGGTTTTGAATTATTCATCTGTTTGCTTTCTCATGGAATCTCACTGACAGCACCATTCACTTCTCTGTAGGCTGGAAAGCCTTCATTGCATGCAAGGGAGCTGCTTTTAGAGAACATCCACAAAGCACTTGTACATTGTACTAGCTGCCCCCCCGCCCCCAGTCAGAGATTTTAAAGCTGCATTTCCTAGGAGAAAACACACCCCAGGATTTCTCTGATGAGAAACATATTGGGATGTTCCTTAATGATAGGATTGGTAATAGTGTGCAATGCTCAGAATGGGGGCTCCATTTCCCTGCTTCATCTTTCTGGGGTTTCCCCCCCTTAAATAATCCACCAAAATAAAGTGGGATGGATGCAGCAGTGGATGGCAAGATAAATATAACTTGCTTAATGTGTCATGGTGTGAATTGCTGTATTGCCATTTTCTAATGTGCAGAATTGAAAAGGACAGTGAAATATCTCTAAGTGCAGTATAAATGAGTGATGGGCAGTACTATGGGTGTTAAGACCTAATAGTTCGTTAAGCTCATCTGTTTCAGTAAAATGAAACTTATGTTAATGTATGTATTCTCCCCTCTGCTTTTTCTGTTGAAACCTAGCAAGCAGCCTTATACCAGGCCAGGCCATTTATACGGTACATCCAGCTCAGTCTCATCCATTCTGGCAGCAGATCTCTGGCGTCTCTGGCGCAGGAGAGTCACAACACCTGCTCCCTGCTCTTTTTAACCAGAGATTAAACTTGGGGAACCTTCTTCAGGCAAAGCACCTGACCAGTTATTGAGGCATGGTCTCTCCTCTGTTACATTTTGTAAGTAAACTAAATATTTAAAGTTTTTAAAATGCCACACGTGCAGCAGCCCAGAGAGGGTGTGTGAAAGAGAATTAAAGCAGGACTTCATGTTCAAGCAACAAAGGGAAAGGACAATCCTTTCTGTGCTAAAGGGTCCAGTGGCACCTTAAAAACCAATTATTTGTGGACTAGAGTCTACTTTATCAGTGCAGATTGCGGGCACATTTGATTAACTAGTTCTTTCTAAAGCAATGCACAAACTGAGGCACAGCTCTCATTTGAAATTTGCACTTCTCCCTATATTAAATTGTGCATAAACATGCATATGTTGCTGAGAATAACATACAGAAATGGGTTATAATAGGGGGGAGTGGTTTGTAAATTGTTTGTAAAAATGTGTGTATTGGGTAACATTAACATGCAAAAATGGGTGCATCAGGAGAAATTTACCCTAAAATGTTGATAAATTTTCATGAGGACTTTTAAAAATGCAAACTGATTTGGAAATACAGAGAATTCAATTTAAAATTGGGGGAAAATGAGAAACTGAGAGGAACCAATATTGGCAGGTTCTGATCTGTTTTGGGGCAGAACCAATGTCAAATTAGGGTTTTTTAACCCTAATTAAACATATAGCTGGAAGAGGGGTGGAAGAAGACCCCCCCCGACTGAGACCAGGACCACCACCCTTCAAGGATCCTGGGGTGGGGGTGGTGAATTCTCTGCAGATCACCCACATGCTGCAGGATGGCTGTTGGGTGGAGGGGTGGGAAAGGCATCAGGCCAAAGGGAGAGAGTTGGGCAGACAGGTAGTTGAGCTTATCTTCTTGCAGAAGATCAGAGCCAGGTCTTGGTTTTTTCATGGAGTTTTCCCACCCCATCTGTCTCTCTTTCCTGCCTGAAGTCCCACACCCTGACAGCCACAGATCACTCTGGGCCAACCAACCCAACCTGTAGCAATCTGTGGCTGACTAAATCCGACTCATCCAATGCCCAAGGCCCTCCAAATCAGTCCAATATGGCTCCAAGCCTTGGTCAAATCAGCCCTAAAAACAGAAATATGTATATATATAATCTGCAATTCAAGATAACACTTCATGCATATAAAGAAATGGACTCCAATCCTCAAAAATGTATGCTGTAATAAATGCATTTGTCTTTAAGGTGCCACAAGACTCCTTGCTGTCTTTGCTGTGAGATATTAATGGCTTCTCCTCTAGAAGCTTCGTCTGGTTACCCTTCTGATTTATTTCTTCTGCATAACTGATGGTGCGGTGGAAGAGAAGCACTTGGGCTCCCCCTCCCTCCATTCCTCACCCTAATGACCTGCTAGATAGGGACTGATTTAATCAACAGACACCTTTCAAGCGAAGTGATTGTGAATCTGAATCAGATTGTTGCAGAGCAAACAAATGCTTCCCAGCAGATTGCCAGGGGATATTGACTCCTCTTTTCTGTTTTCCCCTCAAATATATCGTCTTTTAAGGAGTGGCCTCCAAGCAAACCTTGGCAATATCTATATAGATGGCCCTTTAATCAAAATGTCACTAAAGCCTCTGCTATGTTACGCTTCATCGGAAAACAGTCTTCTTATTTATTTAAACCATTGAACTTCAGTTCCAGCCACCATTAACCCTGGCAAGCAAAGATGGATGGAGGAGTGACAAAAGGCGTGTGCCAGAGCAGTGATCGTTTACGCCTGCGTGATGTCTTGATCAGCTTGTAACATCCCTCGGGGGAACCGTTGAGCAATTAAGTCCGCCCATTACAGACATGGCTACCCCTCTCTTTAAGCGCTTCCATGAGAAGGAGAACCGGTAATTCCTTGTAATGACTGCTACATCTGTTCAATTATATTTCTTCATATTGATGCTTAATTAGAGGACAAATCTGGATGAGGGAAAGGAGGGGTGGGGTGGCCCCCACATAAATGTCAGACTAGTCTCCCTTAACAGCCTGTCTGTCTGTAATGCACATTGACTAGGCTGGCAGGCCTTCTCGCCTTCTGACCTCCGAGTCCCAGAAAGGGAACTTGGGTTTTTTGTTTGTGTGTGTAGAGAGAGAGGGAGGAAACTGTTTGAAAACTGTGTTACATCTAATGCTCCCTTTGTTTAGCTTCAGCATGAAATGACCCTGAGTGACCTCGAGGTCATTCTGTGTGTTTAGGAAGCAGTTAGATGGCTAAGCTTTTGGTGGCTATTACCAGGGTCTCTCTCTCCCCCCCCCCGCCATTCTGCCCTCTCAGGTGGGCGTCCTTGCCATTATAAGAGAACAAGGGACGTGTTTGTGGCGAGTCCCAGACCTCTTTTTCTAGAAAAATAGCACAGGCTAGTAGCACGCATAGTGCTGTTAAAATTATTCCTTGGATAATGTTGATATCTGGAACAATAGGTCTGCCGGGAACTCTTGGGTTAGGAGCGCTTAAAGCAACCTGCATGGCTTTCAGAGATGATTAGACAAATACTTAAGACTTAAGACATTGGCCCTGGCCCCGCTAGGTGCTGGGGTGAAATCGCCACAGCTCCCTCAGCGGGAACATCGGTAGTTTCACCCTAGCATCTTGGAGGGCCAACGCAGCTTGTTTCTCCCTCTGGGTACTGGCGGCAGAGGGACTTGGGAGCGTTGGCGGTTTCACTCATGATACACCGCCAGGTGAAAGAGCCATTGCATTCTGACCCTCAAACTGGTCCTGGGCGAAGTATTGACACATTTTCCCAGGCCTAGAGAAGGGATCCTACCTCAGATCAAAAGAAGCTTCATTTCCATGCATGCCCATTAACAAAGATTGTTTGCATTTTAAGGCAGAAATATGCAATGCAGAACTCATGCAGGCAGAAATATGTGCAAGTAGCAATGTGAAAAGGTGATGTAGCAACCCTCACTTTAAAAAACCAGAGCAAATAAGTAGGTTCTCAGATGGTGCAGAAAATCCATAAGAATTGATGCCACCTGTATAAGAGAAGGGTGGGAATTCCATAAACATGGTGCCAGTATTGAGAAGGCCTTACATGTCCTATGCTCCAACTGTCTCTGCATCTTACAGCCTGGTGTAAAGGGAATTTGGATTGCAGCCTAAAATAATTAAGGATTTGCTACATTTCAATGGATATATTCCTTCAAGTGGGACAACTGAACCTTAACTTAGGGTTGGCTTTAGAATGGGACATGAAGAGCCATCACAAAGAAGGGGTTACTTTTCTACTCTGGCCATGTTTTATGTTTTTCAACTTCACAAGCTTGGTTTTGGACTATCAGGAAAAAATGTGTTTGTCTGTGTCAGTTGAGGCTAATAGGAATTGGGCAGGCTAGTATGTATAGCAAGAGTAAGAAATGTATTACCGTAAATGGAATTAAAATCACAGGTTAAAAATTAGGTGCCATCTTCCAAAGTAAGATCATGCATTATTCAAGAGACTTGATAGAGAGTTTAGAATATTCTATCTGCATATCCATAAGCTTTCTTTTTTGCCTTGAGTGTCTTGAGATTGGATGCTTTCCCTCCCTACTTGAGATGTTTTCCAGTCTGACTGTGGTCATCTTAATTGGCATGTTTGGTGACTTGTTGTTTCTGGGTTGGGGGAACCCTTTAGGTTTGCCTCCCTAAAAAACTCCACCATATTGCATGTAGCACCCAGAATATTTGCATTCTCTGACACATTTTACACTGATGGACTTACAGGTGATGCTCTCATGTAATACATTTTGGCAGCCATTCTGCTTTTGAAAATGATAGATTCCCTAAGATGAGAAGAGGTGATATGACGATGGGGTTCACAGTGATTTCATCCAGGATTGATGATAGATGGCTTTTATTTCAGCTCTCACAAGTCGTTTGAGAAGCTGGTGGAAAAGCAGTGTGCCGACGGCTTTTACAAAGTGCAGTGAGTGGCTGCCAATTGTGGACTGGTTCCAGTAACAATTTGAGAACTGCATTAACTCGATTGCATGCAGTAGTGCCATTGAAGACTCATGTATCACTTCTTGATGTCCTCCTCTCCTTCAAGCAAAACAAGATAATCACAGATTTGTGCAACATGATTTGTAGCCGCTTCACTGTGCTCCCTCTCTTTTTTAAGACCAACTTTCATCTGTTAAATACACCTCTTCTTTAAGGGAGAGATTACAGAAGCTTAAGACAGGGGTGGGGAACCTGGGCCTTCCAGATGTTGCAGGACTACAGCTACTATCATCCTTGCATGTTTCTTATGTTGCCTGGGGAAGATGGGAGTTGGAGGGCCACAAATTTCCCATTCCTGCCCTACGTGATGTACCATATTGGCCCGAATATAAGACACACCCGCAAATAAGCCGCACCTTTAAAATTCAAGGCTTATTTGTGGGTGCGGCCCACCTTCCGGCACTACCACCCTGAATGGGGGATGGGGGGCAGCTGGTGCCGGCGCTTGGTTTTGAGCGTGCTGTGTGTCCACCTCCTGGCGACTGGGGGAGACTTGGGAGTGGCGGGCAGGCAGTGAGCTACTGCCCCGTGCTGCTCGGGGGGGGGGGAGCCGTAAAGTCGCAAATATAAGCCACATTTTTTACTTTTCAGAGCCCAATTGGGGCGGGGGAAGTATGGCTTGTATACGAGCCATTTTGGTAGTTTAAACCATGGCATTGCTGCCACTGATAACATTTACTGAAAATAGGGTAATCAGTCATATCAACAAGCAACTCTAAAGTCATGGCAAGCTAGAAGTCAAAAGGTTTTTGGGTATCCATGACTACATGAGCTTGCATTGCGCAACAGTATGCCACCTTTCGTTTACAGATGTTTTATTTATGAACCTTTGAGACAATTATTTAGCTTTATAAAGAAAGAGTCCATTATAAAGAGAGACCTAAAAGCCATTGAATGCCATCTCTTTACTGCAAACTCCCATGATCAAGGTCCTGTGATGTGTGGAACACGGTGGTAATAGCTACTGTACTTTTCCTGTGCCCTTGTTTTTATTCGTATCTAAAAGTATTATGTAAAGTATTTTGGAGTTACTTCGACAACAAAATGCTGCATGTTTAAATCCGCCCCCCCTCCCAAAAGCCTGCTCTTAAAACTGTGTGTTAACTTTTCAATTGCCAAGATCAAAGGAATCTGTAGCTCATTTCAGATGTTCAATGAATGCATGGTTCCTCACCCCTGACATTTATATCTTCATTGTAAGATCTTTCTTTTACCTATATATGTTCAACTGCATTGTAAGGCATACACGTATGCCCCGCTTTTTTTAGGGTTCCTGATAGCATGGATAGAATCCAGTGGCATACAGTTTTATGCGCATTGGCTGTATATATGCCAGGCTTCTGTAATCTGATGTCCTCTAGATGTTGGGACTCGAGCTCTCATCATCCATGACCAGTGGCCATGCAGGTTGGGGCTGATGGGAGCTGTAGTTCAAAACATCTGGAGAGCAGTAGGTTGGATACGTCTGCTCTGTGCTGTTGGTATCTGTCCCTGTCTGCTTGTATTTGTGTCCACTAGGCAAAGAGAACCTGTGGCATTCCTGCAACGTCTAAAGGGCCACAGCCTCTTTATTTTGGGCCAGATATGTGCAGCAGGAACTCTTGTCTACCCAATGGAACAGGGAGCGCAGTAGGCCAAAAACAAAAGCCATCACTTTTGTTGGGACAAGTTGCTCACTCAGAAGCTCTATGAAATTCGTCCTGGTCAATCTCCTCTAGATCTATCACCCTCTGGGCGACTACCGACAGAATTAAAAGCACACTAAAACATCAAACATTAAATACCTCCCTAATCATTTGGTGGTCCTTTCTCCTCTTCATCTTCCTTCCTTCCTTCCTTCCTTCCTTCCTTCCTTCCTTCCTTCCTTCCTTCCTCCCCCCCCCATCTTTGGCCCAAGAACAATGCATTTTAGTTTCAAAAGCAGAATTACAAAACTCCCAGTAAGGATTATTCCTCAGGCATCGTGTTCAGTGTTCAGTTTTATCTGACAGCCAAATCAAAGAAGTCCATATTGTTTTGGGTGTTTTTCAAGCTGCTTGGAGTTCATGGGTTCAGTTTTTATGTCTTACTGTGAAAAGTGAAATGTTTGTCAATTTTTCAAGCCCTCTCATTTTATCTAGTGTTTAGAATGAGAAATGAAGCTGCCTTTAAAAGATTGCCTTGATGTAAACCTAAGCAGTGAAACAACTTACTACTGCCACAAAATTCGTGTTTAAAGTAATGCTCATGTGGAAAAGTGAATTTGGGCGTACGGGGTGGAAATCGTTTGAGGGGATGGAGAAAGGAGTACCTCTGAATATTATTATTCACAGTTCTAGCCCAACCCTTATGTTTCATTAGTGAAGGGAAATGCATTTCTAAACAAGGGATTGAAACAAGATTTAGAACTCTGTTTGCAAACTCTGGTTGATGCTAGTTGTAGTGGTAGTTATCCCTTGGTAATTCTGGTGCAGTTATTTATTTCATTTATATGCCATGTTTATCTTCCGAGGAGCTCAAGGTAGTGTACATGCCCCCCCCCCAATTCCATCTTCAAAACAACCCTGTGAGGTAAGTTAGGCTGAGAGGTGAAGATTGACCCAAAGTCACCCAAAGCTTCATGGCTAAGTAGGGATTTGAACCCTGGTCTCCCAGGTCATAGTCCAATTTTCGCACCTTTATGCCTCACTGGCTTTGATATAGTGAATGCCATCCATGAAGAGCTGTCAAGGGAAACAAGTGGATGAGTACATGGTGCTGTAGTTAGAAGATCATTGCCATATCCTCAGCAGGTCTTCAGCGTAAGTTGTGAAAACACACTATGTTCAGGAATAGCCAAACTGTGTCAAAAGTTATCAATGGAGGCTGTCGCTGACTGGTGGGGAACCGGTGGACCAGTCCACACTGCAGCTGCCATCTCGATCATTGGCTATGCTTGCTGGTTTTGCTGAGACATGGAATCCTAACAACATACTGAGGATCTCAGATTGCCCATCCCTGCTAGAGTTCATAGATTTGAGCCCTGGTAGGTTTAGACTCTCTGTAAGATGTATAATATTCTTCTCTTCTACTCACTTCCTTGCATATGGAACAATAACTACATTAAAATACAGTGTATGTTAGAGAACTTATAGTAAAGAAGCAAATTGTGTCGCCTAAGCAGAACTTTTGCCAAGGCCAATCAAAATAGCCTTGGGAACAGATATTTAAATATTCCATGCACCTCTAATTTTTATCCTCATTTGTATAAATCCTCTTTTCTTTAAACCTTTAATCTCTTCTTTACCAGTATCTGATCTGCCATATTTTAATGTCATTATGATTTTCTCTCTCTTTCTAAGGCTAAAATGTAATGCTTATTAGTTTTGGGGGAAATTCATTTTGCTATAAATGAGTCAGGATGTGAACCTCGGAGGTTAAACACAGCTGATAATACCCTTTCATGCCTAAAGTGCTTTAACAAAGCTGTGCATTTATTTCACAAAGTCCTATTAAATGAGATTTATTCTGCCATTGCATTTTGATAACGGTACTTTGTGATACTAGTGTTGTGTGAGAATTCTACCACACAGACTGAGGGTAACTAATGTTGTATGCAGTTAGGATTTTGTATCAGAAGGGGCTGGTTATTGATCTGATTCACTATGAGATAAATAAAAACTGTGTGAAGGGTCTGTTTGAATCTCTAGCCCACTTTAGATGTGATCTTCCATGTGCCCAGAATAGTACAGGAGAAGAGCGCAGGACCACCCCTGTGGCCCATGTGTTGGGTTCTTAATTACTCACAGCCCAATCGTAACCATATGTACTCAAAAGTAATTCCTATTTAATTGAATGGGGCATAGTCCCAGGTCAGTGGGATTAGGAATGTAGGTTCTAAATCACAGAGGGGAGTCTTTGTGTTTCTTAGAATGTCCTCCCTCCCATTGTGTGAATATTGGTTGCTGGGGATATGGGGATGGGGCCTGTGGGCATTTCTCACCCCCACCCCTTTTCTTCCTCTGTTTGATTATGATTCTGCTTTGTTGCTTTTGTTTGTGTAAAAACCTGCACTATGGATCTGGTAGCCAGCAAGTTATTCCTTTCCAAAGTGTAAGCAAAAATGCTGCATTTTAAAAAAGTTAATTAAAATAGCCAATGATCCATAATAGCAGGGCACTGTACCTGGAATATGCATAGATGCAAGGTGAAAACATAACGCGTGTTCTGGGTCCTGATAGCATCGTCAGTGCTGGTTTCTTCATGGCAGAGCATGATGTCTTGTGGAGAACATCTTTTCTCACCGCTTGTGTGGAACTCTGCAAAAGTTACGGAAAGTTGTGCATATGGGTGCAAGACATTTTTCTTTTACATAAGGAGAGCTTAGGCTTTTCCAACAACCATACTGGCTGCCTCAACTATACTTGCTATTTGCAGGATGGTTCAAGAAGCATTTGCCGATCCATGAAATGGGCATGCAAGTTAATCCTGCGTCCTTGCTTACTTAGCATTCATCATGCTTTGCCTAGCCATTGTGGTAATATATATGTTTGGTTTACCCATGCAAGTATAGGCATTGATGGGGAAGAAAGAACCTTATTCCAATGCTTTCGTTTGCCTAGTTGTTGCCAGAAGCCAGACAATGGGAATCCTGCATTCTGGTTCTGTGATTCTGTGGTTGCTTACTTACCTGTTTACAGTTACCTCTATGAAGAGACATCAGAAAGGCAGAGCACTTAGCATGAACCCCACTATAAGTGCTTTGAACTGGATTGTGGGGGTGGAGATGTAGGTGGTGAACTTGTGACAGATACAGGATGTGATACTGACATTCTGTTTTATATGTCAGCCCTTAAAGTCTCCCGCTTTGATTATCAGCCCACTGAAGCCAGTTCATCTGCGGTACAATTATAGCCCAAGCATCCTTTCCCCTCTCCTTCCTCTACTACCGTATTTAGTATTCAGTTATTTTAGATGCAAACACGGTTCATGACTCTGGTACATATTAAAATACTGACCTCAGGGGTAGCATTGAGCTATGTCTGTTCCCTGCTCTCTGTGACCCCAGTGTCTGGGGCAAGTGGCAGGTTTCACTCCTCAGCTGTGCCCCAGTTGCAATCTGCATACATTGTCTCACTAGAATTTAATGCAAGTCACCATGAATCAAGCCTGTTCCTATTGCCCTTTGATCTACTTCCTGGGTTCTGTTTCTTGATAGTATTGATTGTGGTGGAAATTTAGCCCTCTTCAGGCAATCTGAAGAGAGGAAATTAACACAATAGAGTCCTCCCCTCCATCACCTGCCACAAACTGGTGGGCAAATTTCTGAATCTGGGAGCTCCTGTAATTGTGGAGGCTTCCATGTGATTTTAGAACCCTGATATTCCAGGGTTTAAATTGCATGGAGAGCCCTCTATGAGTACAGAAAGTTCCCTATTTCAGAACTTCACCTTCCAACTTGGGATGGAGTTTAGGATTTTTGGCCCTGCTCACATGAGTATTTAACACCTGAAAAGGGTTCTAAAGAACTGACTTTATATCTTATTTACTTTATATTTGGGAAAGTTGTTCCTTATGCATTTGGATATTCATGTTATCGTAACCAAATTTTTGCTTGATGGTACCTACAGTCAAGGCACAGGTTTTCCTCTATATTTTTTGATACAATTGGATGCTATTTTGAATCAAGATGGTGGTCCAAAACTTTCAGAACTGCACTCAATTTGACTCACTAATTTCAAAACTGCACTGTTTTCGGATTAGATAGGGAAAAGCAAGAGGAAAGAAAATTAATACAGAATTCTTTTGCTTCTGTTCAAACAGCAAAAGTTTTTTTCTGGTTAACTCAGCTCATGGTTTTGAAATATGTAAATACAGTGGTACCTTGGGTTAAGAACTTAATTCGTTCTGGAGGTCCATTCTTAACCTGAAACTGTTCTTAACCTGAGGTACCACTTTAGTTAATGGGGCCTCCCACTACCGCTGCGCCGCCAGAGCACGATTTCTGTTCTCATCCTGAAGCAAAGTTCTTAACCCGAGGTACTATTTCTGGGTTAGCGGAGTCTGTAACCTGAAGCATATGTAACCTGAAATACATGTAACCCAACGTACCACTGTACTGGTTAGTTTCATGAAGACTCAACCAAAGTTGGATTATGTTGCTATTAGGAGCTAGTCCATGTTGTGCTAAAAATAAAACTGTAGCTAACAGACTAGGTTAAGAATTTGGGCCTTATGTTTTGTTTCATGTGCCAGGAACTATTTTAAATATAAACAAGATTAATAAGAGCTCAATCTTACTCTGGTTTTTTTTTTTAAACAAAGTACTACAAAAGTTTTCTTAAACTCATTATGCATGATAAATTTCTAGGAGTCTAACTATGAGTGGTAATAACTGAGTTTTAGAGTGTAGCAGTAAAAGCTTGATTTGAGCATTTGATTAATTTACTTGGTATAAACAATAAATAGCCATTTTTAAGAGCCTTTAATGAAACACCTCCAGGAAACAATGGCAATCAATGAACCCTAACTTAATTAAGTCTTGTATCTTTTCTGTGAGATACTTCTCATTTAACTGCTTTATCACAGTCATCTTCTTGAATTGCTTAAATTATTAATTTTTCTTACGATGTGTACAGCTCTCTATATTTATGTCAATACATGATGCAAATTATTTTGTGCTAGACATATGTGTCTATTAATTTAATGAGGAAAAATGGAGAGAAAGTATTAAAATAATGACCTAACATTAATTTCTATAAGGAGACATTTTCATTTCACTTAATGCACGGCTGCAAATGAAAATTTTCTTTTATGCATAATAGTGGAAAGTAAATTAGCCAATATGCAAACTAATGCTTAAAAGACTTTAATCTCATGGTGTTAGGAGAGATCCTGAGTTCTATATGGAATGTCTTGATTCTCTTTACTACCAAACTTTGAGCAATAGCAGACTCTCATTTTTGAGACTAGGAAGGCTTATTTTGTAGTGTCCAAAAGGCACTGATCACAATATATCTTTTTTTCCCTTTTCTGGGTTGAGCTTGAGGAATCTCATAAGCTTTAGACCACTTTCATACTTTAAAATATGCTAATAATTCAACAAACAAAGGGATAATATTTAGGATTTCCTTCTCTTCTTCATCCTCCTCTGGCAAATATAACAGAAATCAGCATACAGTTTGCTGGTATGTATGTCTACAATTTGAAGTGTGATGATGGAGAGAGAAATGCTTCATGACTTGAAGATGTGCTACAAGTTCTCCTTTTTAAGATTTTGTCTGCCCGGAAGCAGTTCGCCAGGTGAGGTGGACCTGCTATACTAGCCTCTCGGCAGATGGGTTGCTGTTTTTTACCAGGAGGGAAGAGCAAAGTGGCAAAGGGTCTACACAGTTGTAGTGGATCCCACCACTGTAGACCAATTATGTAGCGGATCCAAAACTACATACATATCCTATCATAACCACCACAGGTTATCTTTTGGTCTGTGTTTGAGGGAAAACTTAGTGATTTGGTGTCTTTGGCACAAGGTTTTATTTACAGTGCAAAGTTGGTAAAACAAAGATGGGTCAGGAGTTGTGTTTTTTCAAGAAA
The DNA here is from genome assembly GCF_027172205.1 of Podarcis raffonei. NCBI lineage: Eukaryota > Metazoa > Chordata > Lepidosauria > Squamata > Lacertidae > Podarcis > Podarcis raffonei. The sequence continues at coordinate 4,190,795 of NC_070611.1, forward strand.
CAGTTAACTTATTAATTACACTAAATCTAAAGATGTTGCAGGCATTAAAACAAAGCAGAAAATGCATGGCTTCCCTTAAACTTCAGTTCCTAAAAATCAGTTGTTACACTTCAGGTAGATGTTCAGTTTCTAGAATAAGTGGTAAAATGCTTAACTCAGTTTCTGTTACTTCACTCCCATTTCTTTACATAGTTATGACAGGTTTTAAACACTTTTGACGCAGCACAGCTTCCTTCACAATACTCTGGTTCATGACTGAGGGGCATTTTTTGTCAGTTACCCAACCTCTTAACAATCCCACTCCTGAGGTATTCCAATTAATATATCACACCTAGAGGATACCTCACTCCTTTTAACTGGTTTGGGAGTCTTCTCTTTCTAGAAGATCTCTCCCCTTACTGGAATGAGACCCAAATAGACTGTTTTCTCACAGTTTCTACTTCTGCTGACTCACACTCAGCCTCCCCTTTACTTCTGTCTGTATACTTTCCCAACACGGTCTTACTATCTAAGCTACGAGGCTCCTTCCTCTAGCTATTGACATTCTCCTCAGAGCGGATCTTAAACTAAGATTTGACCTAAGTCTCTCAGACAAACCCTATCCTAATCCCTATATCCCATCTCAAATTAAGCCCTGTGTAAAAAACAAAAAACACACCCTCAGAAACTGAAGCAATACACGAATGAGTATGATGCCTGCTCCTGATCTCTATCCCAGGGAGAATGTAATCCCTGAATTTTCGCGTTCCCGTTTGTCTCCTGCCTCTAGCTATGCTTGCTAATCACAGTCTCTGGTCTTTCTCTCAGAGTTTTAGATATTCATATCCTGTGGACAGGGGACCATGAGTGTCTGTGGTAGTTGTGCAGCTGGGCACAGTGTCCCTTCGTGTACTACTATCATTGTTGCATGTTATTAAGTTTATTTTTTATTTTATTTTAAAGAAATATTTGGCTCTCATACTGGAAATATATTGGAAATAATTTGTAGATGATATTAGCGGGGATGGAGTAACGCTAACAGCAGTTAATATATAAGATTAAAAACAAAGTACGTGATTATAGAATTTTTATTTGATACTTACCAAAAGGGTAGAGGGGAGTCCAAGGGTTTTTTGTTTGTTTGTTTAGGGAAGGGATATAATAAACTATGTAAATGAAAGATATGTATATCTATATATATATTGTAATATTTATTGGCATGTTTATTTGTGTACCTTACATTTATAAGAAACTGTTTATTTACAAAAATTTGAATAAAAATGTATTGGGGAAAAAAGAAAGAAAGAAATATTTGGCTCTCATACTGAAGGCCATTCTGGGCAGGAGGGGGAAATGACTTTGCACTGCTAATATATGACTGACTCAAATCTCATTTATCTTAATTCTGAAAATACCATCTCTTTTCTTTTGAATTGTCCTGGGATAGACTGGCCTTCATTTGGGAATTGTTTGTTTGTCTGGTAAAGTGGAACCAACCGAATGAAAGGAAGAGAAAGATGTTGTTGAATACCCGTGATTCTCTTGTCTCTCACATTAAACGAAGTATTTCTAGACTTCTAGGCATGAGACAGCTTCTAAAACAAATTATAACAAGAAAATGTACAGAATCAAGGGGCTTTGACATATGAAAAGAGGAAGAAATGATACAAGGATATATACACTCATGTTACAAAATGCAGGGTATTTGCATCAGTGAGAATGAAATTGCACAGGAAAACTTTTTTTAAAAAAAGCTAAATAAAGTGGTGACCATTTTTTAACCTTCCCCATGTTAGATGAAATAATAAATAAAGTAACACAAGAAGTCTTAATGCAGAAACTAGCCACAGAGCACAGCCATCAAAATGCTGTGCAGAAGAGCAAATGTCCTGCTCCAGCCAAGGTACAGAGTGCAGCCCAAGATATCTTGGCAGTCAAGGCAGAAATTCCCACATTTAGTTTATTGTAAAATGAAATATTTTATTTGTTGCCCTGTCACAACACTCTACAGTACATCAGATGCATGAGGTGGTTGCTTCACTCTACTCAATGGAAGGGCAAGGCCTGCCAGGAGCCTAAATAGCTCAGAAGTGAATTGGCAACCACTGTAACACAAAAAATATCCTTAATTGTGGGGGCTTTGTTAATACTGGTTGAGTGAGATTTAAGAAAAATGACAAGAGTAAAACTGGTACATTCAATTTCCCGCAGTTTTACATTTCCTCATGTAATCTCTCCCCTTATTCTCCTTTGTATGCAGGTATCTCGCGTCTTATGCAAGGGCTCAGTTCTGGGGAGTCCATGTGTAAGCCTAAAAGGCAGGAATCCCTGGCCCTGTCTTTCCCCATGAGGTGGAGGGCTGCTTGCCTGGCTTTGGGAAGGCCACGCAAGGCTTCTGGCTGCATTTTAGAGCCCTCCTGCTGCTTTCCCAAAGCTGGAAAAGCTCACCATGGCAGCTGTGTGCAGGTTTGTGTGTGGGAAATAAATAAATGGAGAGTGGGTTTCCTCCACTCTCCATTTATTTATTCCCCCTCCCCATGCAAAGCTGTGATCGCATAAATATAATCAGCGTAAGATGTGATTTACCTCTATTTGAAATGGTGTCCCTGGTGGTAGCCGCTATTGACAGAAATAAACAACAACAAAAGTCCTTCTGGGCACACTGTAGTTCTCTGGATTGCAATAAGGGTTACTGTGCATCACAAATTAAGAAAAGCCAACAGACATGCCTCCCCCCCAAGCAAATGCTTACTCCCTCTTCTTGAGCACAGAAGCATCAAGGACCATGCATGCACTATAAATTGAAAGCACATGACCCCCCCCCCCAAAAATCCTGGGAACTGTAGCTTGTAAGAGTACTGTGATTTTGCAGCTCTCTCTGGAGTGAACTATAGTTCACAGGGTTCTTTGGGGGAAACAATGTGGTTTAAATGGTGTAAACACAACCTTCGTAAGGAGACAAAAGCAGCTCATCTGAATCTTAAAAACTCACCAGCAATTTGCACGGGCAGAGAGCTGGAGGGGCCAGAGGTGGGAGGAGCTGTTGTCATTTAACATGCCATCTCCCTCTCCTGGGCATAATGCAAATCCTATGGGCTTCCTCTCTTTTTGACATGGTTTTCATTGCAGTTTAATGTTCTGCTTGAACAGTCAAGAAAAAAACCCTTTTGCCTGAACCTTTGTTTTGTTGATGCCCTGAACAGCATCAAAGAAACCCAGCGCTGTCTCCTTAAGGCCCCAGACTTCACGTTTGGTGTGACATTTTTCTTGTTGTTAAATAAACTCTGACCATGAGCAGCTGTCAGGCAGAAATACACCACAGGCTAGCATTCAACGAAACACCAGACAAGCATTTTGGCAGCCAGAGGGCTCTTGTTTTCTTCCCTTCCTATTCTCCCCCACTCTTGACACATGTAAGAAACGAAAATTCAGTAAAGCATGCAATCCTTGATTAGATTTTTTTTTCTAATAAGGAGAATGTATTACATCATCCCAAGTGGTATACTGTCGACTTAGCTCTCTGTGTATAGACATATATGTGTTTGTGTGTGTATCGATCAATAGTAAATACATCCAAACTTAGTTTGGCGTTTGAAAAACAGCCATGAGAGACCACACCTGTCTGGAAGCAACTCGTTCATTTTCAGTAATACACTTTTAAGGGATTTTAAGAATGGGAAAATAATATACAAATATAGTATCTTAAAAAGAATACTAATAGTTTTCTTATCTGTGATCATCTGAGTTCATTTTGTCTAGTATAACTGTGTGTATGTTCTCTGATTCACATATATTAGCTCCCCCTGAATCCATGTTAACAAGCCAAAGTTCCAAATCCATTCCCTTGCATAGCAAAATGAAGAATATGTGGTTTTGCTTTTTTGCCATAGGAATAGCCAGATAACAAAATATTTTGTACTATTTGCATTTCTCTCTCTCTACTGGGATAAAATGCATTATATGAGAATATTCTTTCTGGAAAATGCTTTTTGTTGTTGTTAGTGACTCTCATGTTTGGGTGTTTTGCTTTTTAAAAATGTAATCAGCAAAAGAAAATAGTATAAGATACAGAGGGTTTAGGTTTTTTTTTAATAACACTTCCCAAGAGGCAAAATGTGTGTTACTTTTTTATAACTGTTCTTAAGCAGTTGGAGGCAGTATGGTATTTTTATGTATCAGACTTTGGTTGGGTGATTTTTGTTTGTTTGTTTTACTCCTTTCTCAGTGCCAGACTGTTTACAGGAGGCTCTTCCTAACCAAGTTAAATCTAAAATATGCCAAGAGTTTCCATGAGAGCAAGCGAGGAAGAGAATGGTGTGGAAAAGTATGAGTAGAGCAGATTCACAGCAATATCAAAGGGACTTCAGCATCAATCTGCCACATGGAAGACATTCTGTCAACCTCTATTTATGCTTGTAATAATCATAGCTATTTGCCTTTGATCTAATGGGACGTCTCTTTTCTCCTTCTTTTTTATTTCTGTAGGATAAAGCGGTGGGTGGATAAGATGCAAGAAGACCTAGTAAGGCTGGTGAAAACAGCGAGTGGGGTGGATGAACTTGCTCAAGTAAGTGACAATTACATGGATGTAGAGCATGAGGAGGTTCACAAATGGGCACCTAGTAAATGGTGGACAGTCTCGTTCCACTAAGGAGTTTTTCGGAGAGCAAAAAGCCAACACTGTTAGGGCTCAGTTTCAGATTTGGAACACAGCCCTGGTGCAAATGGGGCAGTAGCTTCTCTTGAACAGCAGTTGCATCGTAGGAGCCTTGGTGGAACAGTGTGCTCCCTATGGCATTCCCTACTATCCTCAAGTAGCCAAATGTATTGGGCTGTCCCTGCATTCTGGAGCCTAGTGTCATATTGCATGTGCTTCTATTGCTGCTAACAAGTTGAAAGTCATGGGCAGAAGCAGCAAGGTGCAGATGGCACAGATGTCCTGTGGAAGACACCATCTGTACCCTCCACTTATTTTTCATTTTTGAGCTCTTCGCATTAGCCAGCATTCCCCCCTGCCACTTACACACAATCCAACACCAAAGGGGTTTTTCCAACACAAACTGTGACAGTGAAAACAAATGTGGATTCCTCCTTTAAAAAAAATAAAAGAAACTGAAAGCCTAAAATTTCAGGAGCACAAATAATTTAATGCATTGTGTGCTGTATGCAAAGAATGGCCTGGAGCACATAACAGCTCTTCCTATTATATTTCTTTCCTCCAAAGCTAACTTGATAAAGGAGGTTGCTGCATATTCATTAATTGACTTACTGTCGTCTGACTTTGTTTAGTCAGACTTGCTTATTGTTAGGAAAAGCTAATATTTAATCAGGTGCAAAAGGCATGGGCTTATTACTGCCTCTCACAGCAGCAAAAACTCCTTTCATTATACTGCCTGTCTGGTAAATGTGAAATGCTGTAAATGGTGACTGGAAAAAATGTGGGGGTGTCTGTAGTGAGCTAGAAATGCCCAGATTGTCATAGATTTACAAGGCATTCCTCTGAAAGGAGAGCAAGTCTTTCACAGTAATTCAACTCTGTTACTGATTTCATAGGAGGAATGTTAGAAGCACTTTGTGGAAGGGAAGAACTTCCTGATTGCAGAGGACATGACAAGGTGTGTGGTTGTCAGTCATTGTGCGAGTGGAATGGGACCTGCGTGTTGTCTCTGGATTCCCACGTGGATGTGGGAAGAGAAGTCACCCCTTGGCAAAAGGAAATCCTGCAGCCCTTATTGGAGGGGTTGGCCTCATTGCAATGGCTTCCAGAGAGCTGTAAACAGGCAGTTTGTCAGTTGCATGTAGGCATCTGCACTGTGAATCCTGTAAGCAACGCACAGTCACAAGACCCAGATGCAACTTTGTGCTTGTTAAATAGATAGGAACTTTATTTGCATTAGCCACTAGCTATAGCAATAAGATAACATACACTGGGGATAGAGCTAAATAGTTAGCTATACAAAATACATTCTGGAGGTTTACATCAATACAAATGGAAAAATTTCCTGGTAATCTGGTTCTTTCTAGTTCTCCACAGCCCCTTAGGATGAAGCCAGATGGATTTATAGTGACCTTCTCCTAGCTGTGTGCTCTCCATATGTTGTTGAACACCCAAGCATCAGCCCCAGCAAGCATGGTACCCTCAGTGGTTAGGGTTGATGGGGAAGGCTGCGCGCAAGCTACCCAGGGCTGACGTAGTCCAGTTCAAGCAGCGTCCATCAAAGTCATTATACAGATAGTCCTTGCATAAACTCTGAACATAAGCCTATTTAGATAAGCCCCATCTTCCCCTGTCCATCACCTGACATCATGTATGTTAGGTTATGACAGGTGGGTGTTGTAAAAGAAGCATAGTATAGACTGGCTAGCCAAAGCTTTCTAACAAGCAGAACATCTGTGTTCAACCTAAGAGTCAGGGTAACATAATTTTTTAACCTGTTCCATAACAAAATTCAGAGTCATGTGAAGCTCGATTGACAACTGGGTTTACCCTTTTGCTGTTGAGATCTGGGTATATGATCCTATTGACTTTACTCATCAACTGACCATTACCATGACTTGCCTGCTGTAGTGTTCTCTCAATCTAATTAACATTGTGTGTAGTCTAAAATGCAAAGTAATTAAATGTTCATGCTCTGCTAGAGTCCCTTACTGGACAGGGTAATAAAAAATGAGGTTACACTCTGTCTGCCTTAATGTAGGTTGGCTCTCAAATGTCAAGTCACTTCAAGGGAACAATAGCTCCTTTGAAATGATGAATTTGCCCTTCTTTCGCAACTCAGGAGTGAGGAAAAAAATCTAGAATACAGGAGAGAAAACTGAACCCCCCTAATAGAACCTTCTTGCAAAACCACCTAATTGGATAGAACACTACTCCCAGAATCTATTTCCATTTTGATATGGAGTTGCACTAGCAAGTCAAGCGTGATATTCCCAAGGCATTATGTTAGTTCAGTCCCAGAGCTATGGAGCAAGTGTATACAGTTAACTGTCTGCAGATGATAAAACATAGAGTGAAAGGAACATTGGATTTAGAGGACGGATGCTAAAGGCAGCTTTGGACATTGCAAACCAGTGGTGACAGAGGAAGTGTGTTTGACCTGAGCTCCCTCTTTTTCATTGCTTCCTCTTTAATTTGTGGAATGGGGGAGGCTCACTCTCCACATGCATCTGGCATTTGCATTTTTGCATTTGAAAGAGCAAAGAAAAAAATGGGGGGGGGTGAATCACAAGTGATTTGCACATCTTGTGATACTCTTTGTTCATAAGGTATGAAACTTCTTTAAAACCCCAAAGAAATGTGCTCATCCTTACTAACCCTTAGGAAACTAGCACAAAAGCCTTTGGAAAGCTTCTAACATGTATGTTCTACTTTTTTCTATGTGGTGTAAGGGAGGCACAGGAACCAGGTTAGCAGTGACTAGAAGTTGGTTAGTAACATGTTTGTTTGTTTAAATACTGACTCATGTGACCTGCAAACCAACACAGCTGTGTTTGTGTGTATGCATGTGTGTACACATAGATATATAGGATTTTGAAAAGAGTTGTGGTTTAAAAATAGAATTTTTTATACACATTTTGTAAACACAAATGAATGCTGATAGCTGCAAGATCAGTCTGGGCTCAGCTCTAGAGCTAAGCCAGGCAATCAGGATAATAACTCTTGCTAGACTAGACCACACCGGACTGCAGGCAAGGGATCATATGCCTGAATGCTTCTCCTTACCAAAAATAACAAAAAAGCCCCTACTCGCAATGTATTAAAATAGTATCTCAGGAGCAATGAGTAAATCATCTCTTTGGGGGCATTCAGCTCCATGTCATTATAATCACATGGAAGGGGAGAGTGAGGTCCTATCTCTACTGTCACATCCCCCAACGCCCCACTCGTCACCCACACATTGGGGAAACACCTGTAATAGGGGACCTTCTGTGTGCTTGGGGAACAGGCATAGTCTATATGTAGCTCTCCAGATGTTTTTGACTACAACTGCTGGCGGCCCAACTCAGAATGGCCCAAGATCAGGGATGCTGAGAAGTGTTGGTGAAGACATCTGACAGGTGCCATGTTAGCTACCCCAGTGTAGACTCTTCCCATGACTCACAGCCTTTATAACACAGGGTTCAAAATCCCAGGGAGAACCCTTGCCCACACCACAGGCTCTGCTTACACCCATGGAAGCTAGGAATGGCAAGGCCTGTAGGCTCTCTCTCAGAGCTTCCATAAAGGGCTGCCATCATGAGCAGTGCAAAGTGGCACAGTTGGCAGCCTGCATTTTATTTCCCCTTAGTCATATAACTTGAAGACAGGTCACAGCTTAAACAACATTCACTTCTGTTAGTGGGTCTGGCCTGGAGGTTTGTGGTGTGAGAGTCACTCACACCAGTACAGAAAGAGTAGGAATCAAATCTTTGAGACCTGGGTTCAAGACCCGCTTTAGCTGTAGTCTCATTATGTAGCCATTGGCAAGTGGTTATCATCTTCCAGACTTCTCCGTCTGTAAAAAGCAAACTGCCTTTCATAGAGTCAAGCTGAGAAAATGAGGAGACACCTGTATACTCCGTTATTGACAATAATCGTTCAGAAATGGGGCTACTGAAGTGTGAGTGTGTGAAGAAGCTCTAGCTTATCTTTGAGGTTATTTTCTTTTCCCCTCTTGAGTCTGTTTTAATTTAAATAATAAAGAAGATGGAATACTTTGAAAACTACTGACATTTTATTTAGACTTCGTGTGTATGAAAAGGAAACTGTGTGGGATGTAATCTTTTCTTGTCTAATCATGTCAAAACTTTAAATTGCTGCAGGGCTATGGCTCATGTTTCACAAGATACAGACCACAGTAGAATTTGTATCTCAACAAATGAGGACAGGGCCTTACACTTCAGCTTACTGGGGTGTATCTGAAAGTAGCTTTAGACATCTCTACCAGTGTGGAGAAAGCAGGTGTATGACTGACTTGGCCATTCTCTTTTCATGCCTTCAATTTAGTTTAAAAAGTGCTTCCCCTCTAATATCTCAAGAGAAGAATGTTACATTTCTTCTGCAATGGGATCTGTGAACTTCCCTGACATTTGGAACACAGACATCTCAGAGTAGAGGAGCTACATGATTTCCCATTAGGTGGGAAGCATGAAAGGTGCACAAATCACACATGGACCTACTTTATACGAACCTGATCCAGAATCCTGTGTGATGTGTTCCATGTTTCCATGGGACATTAGAGGAGCAAGCTTCTCTCTACTTAGTATCCATCTTTCTTATCTCTCTAAATATGTCCCACCATCTCTATTCTTTTGGGTTTATTTCTTCAGATTGATGGCATGTGCCATGCACAAAGTTTTCTATAGAGTTTTGTACATCCATTACGTCTTGTCTATCAAGCAGCAGGACACTGGGAGAAAGGACAGATCAGGAAGCTGAGGCTCCAATACTTTGGCCACCTCATGAGAAGAGAAGACTCCCTGGAAAAGACCCTGATGTTGGGAAAGATTGAGGGCACAAGGAGAAGGGGACGACAGAGGATGAGATGGTTGGATGGTGTTCTCGAAGCTATGAACATGAGTTTGACCAAGCTGTGGGAGGCAGTGGAAGACAGGGGTGCCTGGCGTGCTCTGGTCCATGGGGTCATGAAGAGTTAGACACAACTAATTGACTAAACAACAACAATAAGCCACCAGAAAAAAAAACCCAAGGGAGAAAAAGAGAAATATTGTGTATATTCTGAAATGGAAAGTATTGTTTTTAGGAAGCACGGTATCAGAAATCTTATTTCTGAGTACTGGCCCACTCCTAAGAGGCTCCAGCATAGGCATGCTTGGAAGAGGGAATGCCAGTAGTTATGCCCCTGAAATGCTATAAAATATGGCCCCAGTTTTGCAAGGTGATTATGCAGTTTCAAGTACTTTCTCCTTGTCTTGTTCCATGTTCTGATGCAGTAAATTCCTAAGCTGCCACTGTGTGAATTTCATATATGTAACACAGTGGTCCTTATTCTCTAGACTTACGCTTGGTTTTCTGATATTTCTTCCTGGCAAATAACTGTCTTTATTTTTTTACATTGTGGGAGGAGAATGTCATTTTAACACATTGTTAGTGTACACAAAAATGCACTCAAGAGGCCATGATTTCTGTCCCACCATGGTTTTGTTACAGTCTGCATTGTTTCTGTTCTGTTACAATTTGGCTTCTGCTAAAAGCTACATTATTAATCTTGCTATCTGCTGTAGCTGAATCTTACATACAGGTACTTAATTATGTGATTAATTTCAATGCATTTCAACAGAAGGGAGACATAAAAAAATGCATTAAATAACACAATTATTTGTGCAATATTTAAGGCCTAAAATGACCACTAATGCATTTATTTGCTTGCATGGTTTCCATTCCTCGCTTCTGACAAATAAGCAGATTGTGGGAATTTCTGCTGCTGTTTCTGACAGAATTCTCTACCATCCCAACGTCACTTGTTCTTCAAGTTTCAGCCACCTCCTGAAAACAGGGTCTCAGAGGGGCAGCTCATCAGCCATTTACCAAAGCCATTACTAGATGTGCCAAGAGATGGGCTCGGGCAACTGAAGAAAACACTCCCTGCTTCAGAAGCTAGTACAAGTTAGGCTGTTGTAAAGTATATTAAATACAACAGGAGAAAAATAATTGTCAGTTTGTATGTGGCACAGGCAGTGGCGTCTTGTCTGGTTACAAAAACACAATAATAAAAAAACTATTTTCATCTGTGGTGTATGTTGGAGCATATATAATTCTTGGGGTTTTAGTACAAAAGTTACACCACGTGCACAGGATTTCCAGAGCGGTGTGACTATGTTTAAACTCCTGTAGGAAGAGCATATTTTTAATGGCTTCTTAAAGATTAAGCCTTATTATGACAGAAGCCCTTGGGGACTATAGTAGTGGACTGAGTACATTAAAATTTGTGCCATAAAAAATAGTCTTTAAAGAGGCATGATGATTTTGGGTGTTAATGTCTAAAGCTGTGTAAGCCACAATGCAAGCCAGCCTTGCCAGGATAGCTTCCTTGGAGCCTTGTGCGAATCTCAGACTGTACAGGACATATTAGTCAGTAAAGCAGAAGACCTTCAGTTATGTCTACCATCATATTTTTAAGAAGCATATCTTTCTACTAGTATACTGGGGCAGCCTTACCATGAGGCGAAGTGAGGCAACTGCCTCAGAAGACCAATGCCAAAAGGCAGGTGTAGGCAAACTTGGCCCTCCAGATGTTTTGGACTACAACTCCCATCATCCCTGATCACTGGTCCTGCTAGCTAGGGATCATGGGAGTTGTAGTCCCAAAACATCTGGAGGGCCGAGTTTGCCTATGACTGCCAAAAGGCATGGAGGCAGCAGTGAGATGTCAAAGGCCAGAGCCACACTTCCTAAGTTAGCTTGCTCTCCCACCACCAGTGTTAAAGTAAGAGTCACTTGCCGTAATGGTCAGCTTCTATATGTGGAAAGGTAGGAGCACTATTTTGTCTCTTGACTCAAGAAGCAAAATATTTGGGGCCACTCCTGTAACAGTCTAACATTTCAGCAACGTTTTATTTTTATTTATTTGCAAAAAAACCTATTTATTTAACGATGTAACACAAGAAAACATTTTTTTTAAAAAACAATAGTACACCATGTGATACTTTAAAGTTTCAGATTTGACGGAGATGTTTAAAACTCATGGGTGGTATTTAACAAAGAGTAGAGCCCCTGAAATTAATGATCATGACTCAGTTAAGCCCATTAATTGCAGTAAGTTTTCTTCAGGTATATAAATATTAGTTAAATACCCCTCAATGCCTTTAATAAGCTTTTTTTTATTTCCTTACCCCAACCAATCATGCCATGTTTTGAAGGAGTATGTATATTATGTATATTGACTCTCTCATTTTATCTCTTCACCCATTGAACAATGCCATATCACTGGCACACAAAATCATCCTCATAGTCTAGCTATCTTAACGTTTGGTCAGCTTTTTGGCTTGTGCGTTATTTCAGACTTGGTTATGCTATTCTTGCATTCCATTTTTGTGTGTGATGGGTTACAGGGCAGAAGCAAAACAAAAGTTGTGTATCTCTGTATTGCAGGGCTGTTTGAAATTTTTTATTTTAACTTCATTAAGCATCACAAGTAGGGAAAATAAATCAATGACACCTCAGACCCTAGCAATGGAAGCTTTATGTGAAACATTAAGAGGGACCACTGTATATGTGTTCTTGTTATATGGCTCATCTGCCTCTCTCTTAATTCATACGAAAATGTCCCAATTCCCCATGGTAGCCTTAAGAGCAAGTGAGGTAATTGGCTCTTTGTGAGAGATGTGTAAAATGTGTCTTTGAAGACACAGTGGAGTAGAAGGACGTGCTGTTTGGCAGCCTTCTTAACTCTCTGCACATTAAGCAGACACTTTTGCATTGTGTGCAGCTTTGTATCAACATGCAGAAAATATTACAGGCCATTAACTTTGAATAAATATGCAGCATATGAAGAACAGTAAGGGAATAATAACAATGGCACTCTCTCTCCTGAGTTGCAAGCATCCTTGTATATTGACATAAAATTGGTCTTATGATGATCTTAGAGAATGGATTTATAAATGTGGGAGGATTTTACCATCAACCTGAAGAGCTTTTAGCAAAACAGCAAACTAATTGAAAAACTTACATAAAGGCTTTGTTAATTTGTATGCTTTTGGTAAAAACTACCACACTGCTTCCAGTGAGTTCTTTAGGCTCTAGACCACAGAAGTAGCTGAAAAATAATAAATTTTGGATACCTTTTGACTACTTTGTATGAAGCATAAGAATGGAACACATTTAGTTATTTAAAATATTTTCATCCCAAAGAACTTTAATTCACATGAATTTTCAAGGTGACCAACAACAGTTTCAATATAAGCATTTGAGTCTCAAAAAAATTTCAGTGAAATATCCAGATTTAAGAAGCATCACTGAGCTGAGCAGCAAAACAGACAATACTGTAACTAGGATTAAAACAGTCAGCTATCTCAAGCTGAAGACCTTGCACATTAGAATTGTTTTTTATCAGCTGATGACACACCATTGAAGAACAAATCTGGGCTTTCAGGACAAAGTCTGGTTGCTGCAACAGTAAAAGTCATTTCAGATGAATTCTCCAACCACTCTTTGATGGTGGTACACAATGGACCTCCCCCTCCCTGATAGTCCTTGAGATGCTGGCAGCATCTTGCAGGAGAAATATATCCTTTTTAAAATATCCTAGTCACAAACTGTTTAGGGATTTAAAGGCAAAATGGAACTTCAAAACAAATTGGGAGCCATTGGTGCTGGTGCAGAATTATGGTCAAGTGATTAAAAAATAATAATCCAATTGAGGCTACCTTCTCCAGCCAAGGGCACAACCAAATGTATTCATAATCACTCCAGAGCCAGAAACAAGGAAAGTCCCAAACAAGCAGTGCAACTGAATCAGATTTCCTAGTTGACAAATGTACTTCTTTCCTGCCTGGATTAAGTCTCAGCTTGCTCACCCGCATACTATCCTTCACAGTAAATAGGTTATGACCTTCACTGCTTCTCTGGAATCTAATGAAAAGCAGAAACAGATTTTGGTATCATCAATATATCAATGTCACTCATACCCCTATCCAATCTCTACCATTAGGAGACAGAATGCTGGCTTGGTGCCACACAATTGCCCTCCTGATGCTGGTGTCACTGTTGCTTCCTGGGATGGTGTGGAAATGGGGCAGGGCCAATCCAGTGCTCTTACTGGTGCAATCATGCAGCCCTGACCTGGCTGGCACCTGCCCTTGCCTCGTCCTGGTAAGTGCCAGTGATGCCAGCATTGTAGATGTTGAATAATATTGGGACATGGTATAGCACTGGCTCCCAGAAGCCAATGGGCATGGAGCGGAACAGTATTGGTACAACCTTTACCTAGGAAACACAGGAGCCAGCACATAATGGCTCCTTCTGGCCGCATGCTGCCCAGGTGTTTCACAAGGTTACCATGGTTGGTAATATTGAAAGGGTCATAGTCCTCCTGCCTAACTGCTGGTATAGGCCATCTACCAGGGCAACCAAGACAATATCATGCCTCACTTGCACTATACATTTAAAGCAGTGTCAGGTCACTTTCAATGGGCATGGTTTCCCCAAAAGAATTTTGGAAGCTGTAGGTTTTTTTAAAGGTGCTGGGAATTGTTAGGAGACCCCTATTCCAACCACAGCTACAGTTCTCAGAATGGTTTCACAGCCAATCCTTCACCTCAGGGTACTGGGGGAACTGTAGCTCTGTGAGGGGAATCAATTTGCTTTTAAATTGCATATATCTAGCTGGATTAGGCTTGTTTAACTGCTTTTAATACTGAAATTTAAATTGTTGAAAGGCGGGCAATAAAGTTATTAACAAACACAAACAAACAAACAAACAAACAAACAAACAGTTTTCTCAGAATGGAGATTTTGTACCTGTTCAGAGGCACTATATTCATTTTTTAAAACAAAAGTTGTCTTAGGATGGAGGAAGGATATTTGTGCCTGATCTGAGGTGTCAGTCTGGGGGTATTATTATTTTTTTTAACCAATAAAAAGCAAATATTGCTATTCACAGAAGTGTCCAACTGCAGAAATATCAAGAAGGGAAAAAGGCAATGTGGTGTTAATCCTTGGCATGGAAATATGGAGAAGGCAAAAAATCTACTTTTCGTGTGTATTGAAATGACAAAAAGAAAACCCTGGCAGATCATTGGCAAAGCCAGTTAAAGGTGGGATGAGCTGGGGATGTCATTAGCAAAAAACAAATTAAAAAATAAAATGCTTAGTCTTGTTTGAAGTTGACTGGCTTTTTATGCTCCAGTAACATAGTGCACATTTGACAACCTTATTTTCTAATGCCAGTTGTTATTGAACAAACAGATCCACTGGCTGTGCTGAAAAAATGTGCGGTAGGTAGGACTGTCTGGCCAGAGTGGTGCATGCTCTGGTTATCTCTCGCTTGGACTACTGCAATGCACTCTATGTGGGGCTCCCTTTGAAGGCGACCCGGAAACTACAATTAATCCAGAATGCGGCAGCTAGACTGGTGACTGGGAGTGGCCACCGAGACCACATAACACCGGTCTTGAGAGACCTACATTGGCTCCCAGTACGTTTCTGAGTACAATTCAGATGTCAAAGAGAACAACTACCAGACTTTTAGAAGACATCTGAAGGCAGCCCTGTTTAGGGAAGCTTTTAATGTTTGCTGGACTACTGCATTTTAATATTTTGTTGGAAGCCGCCGAGAGTGGCTGGGGAAACCCAGCCAGATGGGCAGGGAATGAATGAGTGAATGAATGAATGAATGAATGAATAAGGGTTGTGATGGATGGAATTAGATGTACTTTTGATATGCAATGTTAAAAATGAAACAAAACTCAGTGGTAGATCACTTGCTTAGTATTCAGAAGATCCCATGTTCAACTTTTGACACCTCCAGTTAAAAGGATCAAGTAGCAGATGGGGTGGAAGAACCCTGTCTGAGATGCTGGGAAACCACTCTCAGTCAGGGCTAGATTGACAAGTCTTAGTGAAATAATAGGAAAGCTTGGAGCTGCTTTTTGGGTTTGTTGACAGTTTCCAAACCACAATAGGTTTTTTGCTTATTTTTGGAAATATTGTGTGCCAGAAGCTGCTGGAAGTTGGCCAGTGAATTAGGCCTGTGTTTATGCTGCCTGAGTTTACTTCCCTTGAGACAATGTGACACCCACTAAGCAGGGGCATAATGTTTGTGTAAACTCAGGCCATCTGTTGAATTGATAAATGCATTTTCCTTATTTACTTACTTAGCCTTGAGGTATCTGCTTTCATAGACTGCAGTGCACATCCTCTTGATGTCAGTAGTTAAAACTGTTGATTGTAATTAATTCGGAGGCTTACCTTTTTTTTTTTTGATCTTGTGTGCAGGTTTCTGGGGGCATTTGCTCATTTTATTCCCAATTAACCTGCTCTTTCTATCAATCTTAGGTGGCATTCTCCCTCATGTCTCTCCTAACAGCATAGGTCTATGAAAGGAGCAAAGAAATAGTTTCCTACCAAAGAGATTTTTACCATAGCATCTTATTCCACCTTCTGGTGGCCTGCTGGATGTTGTTGGGTTCCCATCAGCCCAGGTCAGCATAGCCCATGGGCAGGGCTTATGACACCTTGATTCTAATAGGACCACCAGTGTCAGATGAAAATTGCTTGCGGGTGGGGGAGAAATTCAGCTTATGTACCATGAATTTTCTATTGTTCATGCTAAGCCTCATAACAGTGCCTAACTGCCTCTTTTTCTGTCCTTCTTCAGATATACCTGCGAAACACAGACTTATATACCGTGGAGGCCAACAATGCACGGCAGCTGGTAGAAAGTGCAGCCCGAGAAATTGAAAAACTCCTGAGTAACAGATCAACAGCATTGGTGGTTTGTATAGACTGGTTATTTTCTTGTTTATATTTCTGAATTATTGTTTAATGTAACTTTCCCCCCTTGAGTCTTCATGTTCAGTTGATGAAGCTTGTCTGTTGTTTGTTTTTTTCCTATGAAATCCTGGGCAGTGTTATCCTGATGTGTATAGGATGAGATATAGACAGAGTGATGACTTGGGACGTTATGATGGAAAATCCACTTCTTAGTTGGCTAGCAGAGGGCAGATGCTTAGACTGTTGATTGACGGACTGGGGACCATTTGCCAGATGGCAAACAGGAGTATAAAGAGGTTGTTTGATACTCTTACATTAATGCTTGTGACATGGATATATTTTATGCTAATCAGAAATCTCAAAAACCTGTTAAAAAGACACACAACACTACAAAATAACTTGTATTGCATAAATACACAGTGGTGCAATGACAGACCATGGGTGAGAATCACAAGCAGTGTGAGACTTGCTCATGAACAAAAACAGCAGCAGCAACCCCATGCTAACAATGAGGATGGTTTTATCAAAGGATGCCATGGGAGTAAAGGGTTACTGCAGCCCACATCCAGTTTGGGACCCCATGGCTTCTATTAATCAATTTTCTTTAAAATCACACAGGATTTCTCTCACACCATTGCAGCAGCCACACTAAAACCTATGCAGCTGTTTGAAAATGGGCCACCCATTGCCTTTCAGATGCGGATTGTTTAATGAACGCTGGGTGGGAATTTTTGAAATGATCTGAAACACCCTCAATAAAATACGCTCACTGGGATTATACCATCTAAAATGAATTGTCTTGTGATCTTTGATTGTGGCAGAAAATGCCTATGCAAGATATGCAGACTCCTAGATCAACTTTTCTTGGACTCCTGAGTCTAAGCGGCTGTTTGAATGTCACCTGTAGGTCACAAAGCTCTTAGGAAAGTGGCGATGGAGCCAAGTGTAAGTGTGTGGATCCTGCAGGATTCTGCTTTCACCGTGAACACTGGCAGAGGAAGAGGGGGTGGGGGGAGTGCACCGCCCCCAGCACCACGATCACGGTGGGGTGCCATTGTGGCTGCCCCCCCCCTGCAGGCGGTGTACCACGCCCCCAGGATGCAGGCCAAGCCCCTGAGGGTGGTGCGCCAAGCCCCCAGGATGCGCGCCACGCCCCCGGGTGCGTGCCAGCCATGCTCCCCTGGGTGCATGCCAGCCACGCCCCCGCCTGCTCTCCGCCCCCAGGTGCTGGAGCATGAAGCTCCGCCACTGACCATGGAGGTTGGAACTAGAAATCAAGAGACCTGGATCTCTATGCACCAGTCTGATTCTTTCCCCTTAAGTCATAATGCATTACTAGCTCTGAGCATTCAGACTGAACTTTGTGTGGCGATGGAGTAAACTCTGCTTGGTCAGGCTCAGAATTTTAGAAATCCAGATTCTTCCTGCCCCAATTCAAAAAGAAGCTTATTGCTACCTTCTGAGCTAAATCAATGCCTGCCATGTCACGTCTTTGGGAGCATGCTGGGATCTAATGTGTCCCTTCCAGAGACTGTCCAAAGCCTGGCTCTCTCCTACACACAACTTATCTGGCCTGCTGCTCCAGTGGCAATGGTGGAATGGAGCAAGGAAGGGAAGTCTTTCTGCCTGTGGTCTTCTTATATCTGGTGCCTGGTGCCAGGGTCTGTGAGGGAACTTCTTCTTCCACTTTTTTTGGAGCACCACTGAAAGTAAATGGATGCATGGGATGGGGAGGTTTGGAGGACTTACCTGCTTCTTAGCCTAAAATTCAAGCAAAAGAATTTCTGGGGCCATAAGGACCATCTTGGATTCAAGCAAGCATTCCAAGCCACCAAGACTCTTACTTCTGAGTCAGGAAACTGCATCATTAATCTTGTATACAGGTGTCCCCTTGTTTAGGTGCTCATATGGCACAGCGCACTGCAGTGTCCTGAAGTCTTCAAAACCCTGTTGTTTTGCTCCTTGCTGCACATTCTTGTAAACTAATATTTCTTAATTTCTGATTTGGGAGTCTCTGTGGTTGCTCTATTAAGAGTGTTTTGTTTCTCATTCTGCTGTGGTCCAGTCTATAAAGGCATGTTGTGCTTCCTGCATCTGATTTGCCAGCTGATTTCTTTATCATGACTAGGCTTCATCGTTTCTCAATGTGCTGCCCTACCCTGGGGTATTTTGTTATGCTTGTGATGCTCTCTTGTTATCGTCTGAACCTGAGCAGGTTCTTACAAGCTTCCTACCTGTATTTATGTCTTTTAGGAGCTGCCTGCTTGGCTTACTGATTTTTCTAAGTGGCCATTGAGTGATGCACAGGTGTTCATATTTGAAATCCAGGCATGTGTGTATCTACAACTACACTGTTGTCTCCTAAAGACTGGAATGACATGGCATGCTATTGTAACCATCACTAATCACTACATTGGGTATTATTGCTGGGAGCTGAAATGTCTCAAAGTGTTAATTAAGAGCAGAGTCCTAGAGGAGACATGATGCAAGAGAAGAACGTGGCCTGTAGTGTTGCCCTGAGGAAGATGTCAGTGAGTGACATCAACAGTTCATGCGCTAGCATAGCCAAGGGAACTGGCAGAGTAAATTATACTCCCTAGGCATTGCACAGAGACAAAGCCTGAGAATGATGAAAATAAACAAATATGAATGGTGATGACTTTCCCTAAATATAAAAGTAGTGGATTGCTTTATCAGGTTACAAAGAAAGAATGTAAATGAAAAGCAGTGCTTCCACAGTCAGCTATGTTCTCAGCAACTGTAATTCATATTATCAGTTTAGTACACCATCATAGTGCCTGTATATGCAAAGCTCAGAAAATTCCTTGTTTCAGAGTTACCATGCTTGTTTCTGCTTAATAATGTTAAATGAAATTCAGTTTCATTACAGTGCCTATTGCTCTGGTCACTTTATTTTCATAACAACTAGCTAGTTTCAGAAACGACTGGCTCATTGGTAAGGGGGAAGGGTCAGAACTCAATGGCAAAAGGTTGAATAAACCTACCCAGTCACTCAGGTCATCTGCAGAGACTTGAGTGGATGAGGCCTTTTCAGTAGAAGCATTGAATTCCCACCCCAGAGGAACTTGTCTTGTTCTGTCCCAGTTATCTTTTAGATTGTTCTGTTCTGGAGTTGTGGTGTACTGCCTGCTAGGTTTCGTGGGCCGAGTTCTTGTGGATTATTGGTGCTGCACATGCTGCTGCTGTTTAGTTTGTGGTTGCTTTGATCTATGAAATTACTTTTATTGTGGTACTTTAAATTGTTCTGTATGTCTGCTGTGATAAGTCTGGTGGAACAAAAGGCAGGGTATACATATTTTAAATAAATAATTCCAGGCCTCAATCTCTGATATGTCAAGTTAGAGTGGATTTTAAGGCAGCAGTAGTGGAAAATAGAATCCTAGAATTGTAAAGGGACCCAGAGGGTCACCGAGTCCAACCCCCTGCTATGCAGGAATCTCAAGTAAAGCATCCATGACAGATGGCATAAGAGCTGCCGACAGTTGGCCGTGGTTGGGGAACCTGTGGCCTTCTGGATGTTGGACTCCCATCAGCCCCAACCAGCATGGCCAGTGGTCTGGAATGATGGGAGTTTGAGTCCAGCACCATCTGGAAGGTCACAGATTTCCCCATCTTTGGAAGGCAAGTAAATCTAATCTAAGTCTAATTCAGACTGAATCATACAACTCTTCTGCTTTCTGTAAACATAAACAGACAAATAAAATAGAATTAAAAAACAGTCCTTTGTTAGCCAGGTTGGGATTTCTTTTTTATTTCACAGTTAATGAACCCTCAACTCAGCTGGTTGAATTGCATATGGAAATGCTCATGCAAAAATCAGCTTGAATGAGCAATGGAGCATCTGAAATGGGGGCACATGGAAGATTAAATATCAGCTTCAGGTAGTAGGGGCAGTTTAGGGCAATGTGAGCAGTGCATTCGTACTGGGTGCCCAGCTGAGGAGGGTGCTTCTCACAGCCTGGTAAGAGTTTGCCCGGTTTCAGGAAGGAGGTGAGAGGGTCCTAGAGTCCTCCTTCCTCCTTCCCAAAGCTAGGCAAGTGCTTACTGGGTTTTAGGAAGGAGGTAAGAGAGCTCTAGGACCCTTCCAGAGCCTTGCACCTCCTTCCAAAAGCCCAGCTTAAGCGGTGCTGTGAGGGCTGCAAGGAGGGTGTCAAATGGCCCTGCACACTGTGGCATATTACCAATGTCCACTCCTGGTAGGAGGTGCTGCAGAACCAGCAGTCTCTGCTCACAGAAGCTAATCTGAGAAGGCTAGGTTCAAGGTAGCCACAAATTTTGGATGGTCGCCAAGGGCAGTTGTGTTGGCCAGGGCTGATGGGAATTGGAGTCCTACAGCATGGGTTTTGCATCCCTGAGTTAGGGCCTCAAAGGGCATCCTCAGCACCTGCTCATGGGCTTTGTATCTCATCTACTATAGAGGCCTAGAGGAGTCCTCACCTGGAAGGTAGCTAGTTCATGGCAAACGCTTGGTGACATTCAGATGAAAGACTGCTTTTTGTTTATTAAAATAAAATGTGGTATCTATCTGTAATCTCTTACACAATGAACCAAACTGAAAATTGGAGAAACTGAACACATGCTTTGAATGTTAACAACCCCCCCTTTTTTTGCTCAAATTGAGAGTAAGATAAGAGCATGGGATGTACAGCAGTTGTCAAAGACAGCCGTGAAGCCATGGCCCCAGTCACAGAGGATTAACATAGGTCAGTCATGGCTTTCATTTTAATTATGTTAACTGCAGTGAAAAACAGTAAATTGGTACTTCAGTGCTCTGACCTGCTGGGAGCTTTGCACAGGGCATAGATGGGGTTCCCAGAAGTGGGAAAGCAGGATTGCACTCTCAAAGCTATCAAACTGGAAGATTTAGCCAAGGTCAGAGAGAAATTCCAGCATCCTGTTTAGTGGTTCAGAGCCACTCTTTGCCTTGTTAAAAGTATCCACTTTAGCCTGTTTTCACAATGAAATATTTTAAGTGGCTTACAAAAATAAAGAACAATCCATAAATGCTAGATTCACATATATGCCCCAAAGGGAGGTTTGGAGCCTAAAGGTAAAGGTAAAGGGATCCCTGACCATTAGGTCCAGTCATGACCGACTCTGGGGTTGCAGCGCTCATCTCGCTTTATTGGCCGAGGGAGCCGGCGTACAGCTTCCCAGTCATGTGGCCAGCATGACCTAAAAGGCTTCTATTAATGTTCTGAGAGCAATAAAACATATGTGTAGCAAAATTGCAGAAGTAGAAATGACAGAGGTTGTATTCTCTACTGTTCTGAATGCTTCTGTTTTTGTGTTTTTATGGATATGACATATTTGCGACTTCCAAGATTACAAGCATATCTTTCAAAGGTTACACAAGATGCAGCTCTTACTCTTAGTCCAGGAAGCACAGTTCCAAGATTTAACAGATTATATGTCAATAATAACGAAATTTATTGAGCATTACCTGCCATGAGCCTGCCAGTGAACATGGTCTGCACAAGATCACTGGGCAATCAAACAAGGCTTAGAGTTGGGAACTAGATGAATCAAGCAGCTGGTTTCTAGCGCATCTATGTCACTATGTCAGGTGTCAGAATGTGGCTCAAGAACAGTCGGAGTCAGGATAGATTTCCATGGAATTGCATTATGTGAAGCAAGACAGTAGTACCTAAGTATGCAGTGTGACTAAAGAAGAAAAATGAGCATGAAGAAATAATGCAGGAGTAGAAAGGAAAGAGAAGTCATGCAGAATGCTTGTTCAAGGCAGGAAGGAGGCAAGAGCAAGTGTGAATTGTGAGAGAGAATTCCTGAAAACCACATCATCAGAGCAGCAGCTGCTATGTTGCACCTATTTTGTTTTTCTCTTGTAGGGTCTGCGAATTTCAGACTAGCGCACCATGTGCCTATTCAGAGCTTTGTGGTGAATTGGGCTTTCATAGCAAAAATGTGTTGCCACCATTCCTTGCAAAATAAAGTCTGCTGCCGCCTTCTTGCTCAAGTTCTTAGCTTGCCATCCTCATTGGCACAGAAGGAATCTTGCACATGCTCCACAGCACCAGTGTGGATCTGGTGCCAATGTGTGCCTTATTCTGTGTATGATGATGTAATGTAGATTTGTGGAGAAGACTCAGGATGAGTGTTTAAATCCTGATATGCTCACCAATGCAACACAAATTTCTAGGGTTTGGGGGGCTCCCTTCAAAAGACTTATAACAGTATATTTTTATACACACCAGCTGGATAGTGGAGGCATTCTAGAGAATGAATTGTAATTTTGGTTTAGTCTGGTAGCCTTGCATCTCAGTTTCCAAACAAATGAATTAAAGCACTTGAGTGAAAGGGTTGTTGGTAAGAGGCTGGGAGCGGTACTTGGACCCCTGTATCCCCAATGATGCCATCACTAATGTGACAAGGTCTAAACTTTGGAATGGGCTCAGAAATAATAGGATTTTATTTTCTGATTTCATTTTAAGTAAATTGTTAATATTTTAGCCTGTTCTCAGCTGTGGCTATGGGCGGACACCTCACCCACTCACTGCTCTGAACACTATCTAAAGCAATATATGAATGTCAAGCATTATTAAGACTTATTGCTGTCAAAACTCAGCACTGTACAAATGTTTTAAAAAGGGCAAGCATTACCCACTGGGTTACAGTTGAATAAAGAAGGGGAAGGAAGAAAACTAGCAGGCAAGCAAAAACAGAATCTATGCTTCAAATCTCCAAAGAATTAATGAACCTGTTCATCATTCTAGTGAATTTGTTAGTGCTGTCAACCAGCCTAATATCTAATAAATAAACCAGACTCCCCAAACCCTCTATATTCATTAAGAACTGTGTCCATGATCAGCATACAAAACAGCGTCCCAGACTACTGGTATGGTGACAGACTGGGTGGTTTCTAACAGCCGCATGCCAGCGTTGAGCTGAGATTGTTACTGGCCTTTGTGGTTCAGTTACAGCTCACAGATGCCAGGACGTCTGTCTTGTCTGCTGGTGACGCTCACAGCAACTGGCAGCATGCAGCAAAGCTGTGCTGTCACGGAGTGCCCCTTCTGTCTGTAGCCCTCGTGGCATTAGCTAGCTGACATCAGCAGGGCCTAGTTAGAAGAGAGAACCAGGTGGCTTGCTGCCGCCACCGCCTTCTTTTAAACAGTGACTACTTTGCCATTATCCATGTGACGAGGCTGCAACTGGCATAGCTAGTCTGCCTAGAAACCAATTAACTGACTTAGCCTGGGGACTCTTTTGGCAGATACTCAGTTCTCTTTCTCGTGGAGTGGAGTGGAGACTGCCTGCCACGTGAAGAATTGCTACTCCCACATTGTCTCGATTGGCTCATAAACTACATCCAAGGAGGCTTGTGGCAGAGAGGCCTTGCTCCTCATCCCTGGAGGCATTTTATCAGCAGCAATTGGAAGAGGGAGGAGGGTTGCTTGCTTCCCTGGTTGAGTGGAATCTGAGCATATGTGCAGGACATAAATCCTGGGAAGACTTCTGTTTGTGTGAGAAGTACTGAAGGCCTTCTCACACACTGGGCAGTGGCAAACTCATATTAATACACCAAATAGGTATTAAATGGTGGCCATTAACGGTTCCCCCAGGAGTGTATTTCTGCTTCCTGGTTCCTACAGATAAGGGTGTGAATTCCCTTCCTTTGGCTTCCAGCTGCAGTCTACTGGTGGAAATACCTGAGTAGCTATCATTGTACAGGATGCAAGCTCAAATTGGTAGGTAAAGGTAAAGGACCCCTGGGCAGTTAAGTCCAATCAAAGGCAACTATGGGGTTGCAGCGCTCATCTCGCTTTCAGGCCGAGGGAGCCGGCGTTTGTCCGCAGACAGCTTTCCAGGTCATGTGGCCAGCATGACTAAACTGCTTCTGGCACAATGGAACACTGCGGCGAGTGTCAGAGTGCACAGAAACGCAGTTTACCTTCCCGCCACAGTGGTACTTATTTATTTACTTGCACTGGTGTGCTTTCAAACTGCTAGGTTGGCAAGAGCTGGGACAGAGTAACGGGAGTGCACCCTGTTGCGTGGATTTGAACCGCTGACCTTCCGATCGGCAAGCCCAAGAGGCTCAGTGGTTTAGACCACAGTGCCACCAGCACTTAAGTCGCCGTACTATCCTATTAAATGGCGTTCTGTATTTTGCTAAATGTCATTCAGTCTAGGCTAACCCAATTATTTGGTGCTGTGCGTGCAGAAAGACTGAGCTCAACAGTGACCTTTCACTTTATTTACAGCTTCTTGTCAAACACACATCCTCCTCTGCATGCTTGAATTAAAAACTACACATACATAGTTTCAACTAATCAGACTGTATGCTATGTATAGTATCGGAAGCATAATGATTAGTACCAAATTATAGCAAAATCTATCTAATATTTTCTCTCATCTGTTGAGCACACCAATGAAACCTGCCAAAAGAATGTAGTATGTATCTTCCTTCCATGCCCCCTAAATGTAGAAGGGTTGGGGGAAACCCAGACTAGGTTTAGGGGGTATGTGGGTAGAGGAGAGGGGGAAAGCCCCACTGTGCAAGCAAGCCTCATTCCCTATGTGCATAGTCCCTGTGTGTTGAATTCCACCCAAAGTCTTTTGGAAGAAAAGCAGGATTGAAGTGTGTTAAATAAACAATTCTCCCCTACATAAAACTGGGATTTTAGAAAATCCAATTGGATTGTTAGTAGCAGGCGGAGAAGCTCTCATTTGTTAATGGGGCACTTGCTGAGGTACAGCAATCCTGTTTAAAAAGAGAAGATCATAAATATGGGATTCTTCTGCCTCTGATCCCCCCCCCCATCCTGAGAAACACACATGGTTGCTAGGAGAGGGATCTGTTGTCAGGACTAGCTCCCATCTCAGCTTGGCTGCATCTGTGCTGGGATAGTTGTCATGACAACCATGTCTTTCTGTACCCTGTCTAGCTTGATCCCAGTCTTCCCACAGCTACATAAGAGGTTTCTGGCAGGCTGGTCAACAGTTGCTCTTTGCTCTGTGCCCCTGACTCTCATTGCTTGTTATCTCTAGGCAGCACCAACAATTTGGTTTGGTTTTCTGTTTCTGAAGAGACAGTTTGGTTTGGTCCACTTTCTAGGCCTGTCTAGACCAATGGTTTTCAAGCTTTCTATGGGTGACTCTGGACTGTCAGTGTTTTTCAGGAGGGATTCAAGTGCATACTAAAACTTTAGGTGCTCTGTCTTTCTAGTGCAGCAAATTCACTTAAAAACAACACAGATTTTTATTGCTGTTATAGGGTGAATCACCCTGATATGGGAGCCACAGATCAGGGCTACAGGGAGGACTGGGGAGTCCCTGTACAGTTCTAGTTTGTCCATAATCATAGCCTCCCAAATGTTATCAATCCTCTTCTGTTTAGATGGTTGCTTTGAAGATTTACAGTTGCATGCTATACACAGCCATTCCTATAAACCATTGTTTAAGACATTATTGATGTAGGAAGCCAGATTCAGAACAATAGGAAAAGATAAATTTAGGCATTACTGGAGCTGGAGTTGACATCCATCATGAGAGTCAATAGAGTGTTCCTCTGGAGGCAAAGTCAGACCGCTGGAGAACCACAGGACCTACTGGGGCTGCAGAGACCAGTGACTCATAACTGTTGCCTCCCGCGTTGTTTTTGCTGCATTAATAGTGACCTCTCCGGGGCACAAGCCTGGGCAGTGTCCTGGGCTATTCAGATGACAATACCTTCCTCTCAGCTTCACAGATGCGGTCCAAAGAAAAGCAGAGCAGTACATTTGGTACCAGCAGGAGGGGTACAAGAGGCAATCCAACCATCTTAGGGACTCCACTCAGGATTTGTGTAGGGTTTACTCCTTAGCCCAGGCATAGGCAAGCTCGGCCCTCCATATGTTTTGGGACTACAACTCCTATCATCCCTGACCACTGGTTCTGTTAGCCAGGGATCATGGGAGTTGCAGTGCCAAAACATCTGGAGGGCCGAATTTGCCTATGCCTGCCTTAGCCTTTCATTCTCCCGAAGATGTCCCACAAGGCAATGGGTACAGAGTTTTCCTCGGGATTTACTCCCAAAGCCTTTCTCATGAAATGAGTACAGTATAGACACAAGGCAGTGGAGGTTTAGGATCAGAGTTTTCCTTATCCTAGATGGGCTACGAGTTGCACTAGTATGGCCTAGACTGTAGCATTGTTTTGTTTGTATAACCCAGGGAAAGTCAACATGGTGCTGTTGGACTATAGCTCCCATTTTCCTTGGCTATTTACCCTGGTGACTGGGCCTGATGAGATTTGAAGTGCAACAACGTATGGAGGACCCCACATTGACTGCCCTATTTCAACCTGTTATGCTCCGAAGTCTGCTTGTGCTATACAAAAATACAGTAGAACCTCTACTTACATCCCACTCTACTTAGGCCCGTTCCAAGTCACGACCACGGCAAACCCGGAAACAAACACCGGGTTTGCTACGATTCGCACATGCGCAGAAGCGGGCTGCTGCCAAATGCGCCTGCACAGAAGTGGGCTGCCGCCGAATGCGTCTGCGTCTGCGCACAATGGCGCGTCTACCAGCGACCTGTTTTGCCATAAGGATGGGCCTCCGGAACAGATTGTGGTCATGAGTAGAGGTTCCTCTGTATGTGTTTTGTTAAGCCTCCAGAAACCTTACAGCTTTTAAATAATTTTTTCTTAGCAATAGTTGAAATGCTGGGGAAAGATGGCTTATGAAATGTGGCATGTATATAGTCGAGCTTTTCTCAGCTTGTTCTATATGGTTTCTTTCCATTTGCTTTGCTCTGAGCTTATTAAAATGGATAATGTCAAAGCTTGCTAGATAACTGGTTATGCATGTTAAGGTTACTAGACGTCCCCGTTTCCCGGGAACAGTCCCCAGATTTACAAATCAGTCCCCATACAAAATCCATTGAAGTTGAAAAGTGTCCCCGGATTCATTGAAAAAAATCTGGTAACCTTAATGTATGTGCCTTTAAATATTGTTTCACATGTATGTGCTGCATACATTTTGAGAAAGTAAACCATAAAGGTAAATTATTGTGTGTATACATGTCTTGCTTTGGATTCTGTTCAGGCTGTTGATCTTCATTCTACATTAAATATAGATTCTTCTCAATATCTTTTTTTAGTCAAACAGGAGTGAGTCATGATCTTGACCTTCTGAATCAGAGGTCCATAGCAATATAGAGATGATATTTAGTACCCTTTTGAAATTAAAAAAAAATCTTATCAGCTAGCTTATTGCAGTAAGAGCTCTGCAGGGACTGTTTACAATTAATAACTGAGAGGATATTGACCAAGAAAGGTTTGAGGCAATCTCTGTTGCAGTGATGTCAGTGGCAAAAGTTTTGCTGATCTGAATGGGTTGGAGCCTCTGTTGGCAATGTGAGAGAAAATCAAGTGACAGAAATCGATTACTTGTTCCTATTATATCACTTTCCTCATGTTTATTCAGTAACAAATGTTAGTCTTTAACATGTCATAAAACTCTTTGTTGTGTTGAGACTGAAAAACTTTGGAGAGGAGGAGGCAAGTTAGAAATCTTACACAATTGGCAGCTTTGTCTGGATGCCAAATTTAGGTCCTCTCCAGGCCTGTGGTTTTGTACACGGGAATCTAAAAAAATAACAGCATAAGAAGAGCATTCTGGATCAGGCCAGTGGCCCATCTAGTCCAGCAACCTGTTCTCATAGTGGTCAACCAGATGTCTATGGGAAACCAGCAAGCAAGAATTGAGCACAAGAGCCCTCTCCTGTCCTGGGGTTTCCAGCAAGTGGCATTCAGAAGCATTGGAGGCTGAGCATAGCCATCCTGGCTAGTAGCCGCTGATGGACTTGTCCTCCTTGAATTTGTCTAATCCTCTTTTCAAGCCATGCTAGATTCTTTCTAATGTACTTAAGACTGTATGAAGATTTGACTTTTTTCACTAGGAAAAGATGGTGGAAGATTATTTTAATATATGTATGATCACAGCGGCGAGATTGTTATATGCACAAAGATGGAAGGACTTACTGTTTCCTACTATGGAAGATTGGCTATTGAAATTATTGGATTTGGCTGAAATGGCGAAGTTAACATATTTAATTACAGAAAAATCACTGTTAACATTTATTAATGACTGGAAATCCCTTACAGACTTTTTGCGTGAAAAGGAAAATGAAGCTGTGATATCTAGGTTTGTGATATCTAGGTTTCTGGAAAGTAGAAGAGTTGGATATTATTCTGGAACAAGGGTTTTGCATAAGTCCATATACAGTGTATAGCTGATAAACAGAGAATCAGAAGTCTGTTCTTTTTTTCTTTTTCTTTTTCTTTCTTCTTTTTTCTCTATTTTCTTTTTTCAGTTTTTATGTTAAAAATGCTTGGAACCTGAGGTTAACTTTTGTATATAATTTTTTCTTTGTTTTTCAAGCTTTAATAAAATAATAATAATAAGTTTTGACTTCCTTGCTTTCTATTCAGTGCTCTTGTTTCACGGTGCTTTTCCTGTATCAATGGCATTGTGCTCTCTCTATTTCAAAGTGGGTTCACAAAATAATATCCAAGAGAGAGGAAACTATATTGTTTCATAAAATGTTGTTTGGTTTAAGCTGTTCAATTAGATTAGCTTGTTTTGCACTGTTTTACACAATATTGCAAGGATTTGGTATTTTTTTATTTATTTCTCCCACTACTTATTTATACTGTGGTATTTCTAACATGTTTTGAATTATTATACTTACTGTTAATTTCAGTGTTTGAAACTCCCATTATTCTAGGTGCACTTTGCAACAGGGAATTTCATTAGCACGAGCAGTTTCTGAGCTCTGGGCGCAGTACTGTGCCTAAGATTTCAGATTAAAACTACAGAGTGGAAGGAAAGGAGGACCTTTTTCTGCCTCCCCACTTCCAGCTACTCTCTGAAGACTGGAGAAGAGATTCTCTTAAGAGTATTAGTGGGGTGGGCAGGGGAAGGACTAGACTATGTGAAAAATGAACACAATATTTTAGCTGAAGTTCCTTCAATTTCAGGTTTGTATTCTTGTTATTAAAAAAGCGTGCCTATACATTCCGTTGTTGTGCCCATAACCTAGGCTTAAGGTGCCATTTAGCTCCTAGCTTTCATACCTCAGTTTCTAACACTGGTTCATTTGATATGTGAGCTGCTTTGGGCACAGTCTTGTGGGAAAGCCGCATACAAATAAACAGACAAGGAATTTCTGACAGGCTTCTACATTATAAGCCTGAAGTAAGATGGCTGAAAAATATACAGGACATTTCCTGGATTTTAGGCATTATGCTCACGAAGAAATCTCTCTGGCCATCTTTCTTCAAGGCAGTATATAAGACTCCAAGTAGAGCATTCATATGGCACCTTCTTTCTTATAGATACCGTAGTTCCCCCTCCCTTGCAAGCTTTAAAGTACCCACCTGCTGCCTTTATCAAACATTCAGGTTTTCTAGTTGAATTTCCATGTTAGAAATATTCCTTGAGGGCAGCCTTTGTCAACTTCCTTTGCAGCGTTGACCTTTGATGTAATCGTTAGCACAGAAGGCTAAATTCCCTAGGAACCCAACTGTCCATCTCTGCATCACAAAGAAACACGTATCCAAAGCTTCTGGAAGACTTGCTATGTTGGTGGGGCCCCAGTGCAGTAAAGGTCCTTGATCCATTTCCTGAAGTTACAGATATATTATTCTTATCATCTATGATTACATGTGTATACTTGGCACATAATTTTAAAAAAGCCTTTTTTTATAGTTGCTGCTACTTCAGATCAGGACTTTTTCAGGGCTGCTTTTTTTTTTAATGCCAGCCTTTTTGATAGAATAAAGATGAGGGCATTGGAAAGCCCTGTTAAGAAGCTAACCTTCAGAAAAACTAGTACT